>NC_060144.1:370777066-371094879 GCF_021461385.2 Schistocerca piceifrons | reverse complement strand
GAAGAACCACATCTTCCCAAAATTCTACTAATGAACTGAAGATGACTATCCGCCTTCCCCAAAAAAGCCATTACATGCTTGTCCCACTTCATACTGCTCTGCAATGTTATGCCCAAATATTTAATCGACGTGACTGTGTCAAGTGCTACACTACTAATGGTGTATTCAAACATTACGGGATTCTTTTTCCTATTCATCTGCATTAATTTACATTTATCTATGTTTAGAGTTAGCTGCCATTCTTTACACCAACCACAAATCCTGTCCAAGTCATCTTGTATCCTCCTACAGTCACTAAATGATGACACCTTCCCGTACACCGCAGCATCATCAGCACACAGCCGCACATTGCTATCCACCCTATCCAAAACATCATTTACGTAGATAGAAAACAACAGCGGACCTACCACACTTCCCTGGGGCACTCCAGATGATATCCTCACCTCTGATGAACACTCACCATCAAGGACAATGTACTGGGTTCTATTACTTAAGAAGTCCTTAAGCCACTCACATATTTGGGAACCAATCCCATATGCTCGTGCCTTAGTTAGGAGTCTGCAGTGGGGCACCAAGTCAAATGCTTTCCGGAAGTCAAGGAATATGGCATCCATCTGATACCCTTCAGCCATGGTTCACAAGATATCATGCGAAATAAGGGCGAGTTGCGTTTCGCAGGAGCAATGCTATCTAAAGATGTGCTGATGCATGGACAGAAACTTCCCTGTCTCAAGGAAATTCATTATATTCGAACTGAGAATATGTTTGAGAATCCTGTAACAAACCAATGTTAAGGATATTGGTCTGCAATTTTGAGAATCCGTCCTTCTACCCTTCTTATATACAGGCGTCACCTGCACTTTTTTCCAGTCACTCGGGACTTTACGTTGGGCAAGAGATTCGCAATAAATGCAAGCTATGTAAGGAGCCAATGCAGTAGAGTACTCTCTGTAAAACTGAATGGGAATCCCATCAGGACCTGGTGATTTATTTATTTTCAACCCATTCAGCTGCTTCACAAACCCAGGGATGTCTATCACTATGTCCTCCATATGGGAATCTGTACAAGACTCAAATGGCGGCATGTTTGTACAATCCTCCTGCATGAAAGATTTCTCAAATGCTAAATTTAAAATTTCAGCTTTTGTTTTGCTGTCTTCTGTTGCCAGGCCAGACCGACCAGTGAGTGACTGGATGGAAGCCTTCGACCCGCTAACCTATTTTACGTAAGACCAGAATTTTCTTGGGTTTTCAGCAAGATCTTTTGCTAAGGTATGATGGTGGTAGTGGTTGTATGCTTCGAGCATCACTCTTTTTACAGCAGCACGAATCTCTACTAACTTCTGCCTGTCCTCATTCTCCCGATCTTTCATGTACCATGAGTGCAACTGCCTTTGCTTCCTGAGCATTCTCTGAATTGCTCTGTTGAACCACGGTGGGTCTTTTCCATCTGTAACCCACTTTTTTGGCACATACTTGTCCAATGTGTGATTTACAATGTGTTTAAAATTTGCCCATAATTCTTCCACATCCATCATACCGGAAGTAAATGAAGTCGATTCATTTACTAAGTGGGATGCTAACACTACTCGTCATCGGAGCTGAATTGCTTTGCAGCCAAATGTTCTTTTAACCCAGGGAACAGGTGATAATGACTGGGTGCAAAGTCAGGACTATAGGGTATGTGGGTGATTATGTTCCACTGAAACTGTTGCAGGAGACCAACAGTTTGCCAAATGATGTGTGAGCGTCGTTGTCATGGAGAATGTGTACACCCTTGCACAACATTCCTCTTCTCCGGTTCTGAATTGCCCATTTGAGTTTTTTCAGAGTCCCACAGTACCTGTCACTGTTAACTGTGGTCCCAGCAATTCAGCTCTGATGACGAGGTAAAAGAAGAGGTTCATAACTTTCTGAACAGCATGGCGGCAAGCTGGTATGACATGGGCATACAAAAACTGCCACAGCGTCTACAAAAATGCATCGACAGAAATGGTGACTATGTCAAAAAAATAGCTACATGTTCAAGCTGTAAACTGATGTAAACCATTGTAGAAATAAACAGGTCTATGTACTTATAAAAAAATAGGAGACCTTAGTTTTGGGATTACCCTCGTATATAGTCATAATGTGCATTTTTGTTTTAAGCAACAGTTCTACCTCATTCTTGGCCTGACTCCATACAAATTGCACTAAACCTTTTATAGAATTAGTGTCAGCAAACTGAACTTAGTTGGTTATACCCTGTTTTTGTTTGAAGTGGAGTGTAAAATCTTGTGTGATCAAGACGGGCATGGAAAATAAAAACTGTACTCTTTTCATTCTGGCCATGCAGCTCAAGATCACATTGCTGTATACCTACCCTAGATGCTCCTCCCTACTTCCCTAAAAGCAAATTACACAGTCAACAGCTATTGCTACTTAATAAGGTATGGGCAATAATAAGCTTTGTCGGATTTTAGAATTGATTAATTACACTTAAATGAACTTCATTCCAAATGCTGCAATGTGTGTAGACATGACTCTAAAGATCATTACACTAAAATAATTATATAAATAATGGGAAAGGAACAGTTTAAACTTAACCCACCTAACAGAAATCATAGTGGACACACATTCTCTTCACTGTGTTCAGCATGATGGAACTGTCATCACTATCTTCACATAGATTTATTACAGTGTTCTGAGTGAGTTCATCTCAAAGTCCTTTCTTCATGAACTCTTCTTCCTGCAGTCACTCTGTGAAGTAATGCACGCACACTTGAAAGCCATGCGCAGTAGCAGTGGGTTGTCATCTGAGAGTGCACTGCAAAAGAGCAGTACTATGAATTTCCGATAGAGTCCACCACAGGCGAGTACCTATTTAAACCCTGCAATGCTATGCATGCAGTTAGTATCATGTTGTTACTGCTTGCATATATTGCTATCATATTATTACTGCTTGCATACATTCCCTTATCTTATTGTGTTCAGTGTTTGCTATGGTGATTGTTATACATGCCACAGTCTAATAAAGTTGTACCAATGTTCTTGATTGTGTTGTTTGTCTACGTTATAACATAAGTGACGATATGTGTGGGACTCTTTTCCTGGTCACTCCTCCTTTGCATCTATGCGTTGGGTTGTGTCAGTAATTTCAAAGCCCACATCACCACGAAACCTTTGGCCAGACCCTATTTCTTTCGGGCTCGTCCAGCGCTGATGGCGCTCCGTCATCAAGTAAGGGCAGAGCTCAATCATCTCACGGCCTTGGGGGATGTCCAACTGATTACATCCAGTGAATGGGCTACCCCAGCAGTCATTGTTAAGAATCCATTGGGGTGGTTATGCATCTGTGACAATTTCAAAGTTTCTGTCAATGCCCAGTCAATCATTGACAAATATTCCTTGCTGCGTCCTGATGAACATTTTGCAAAGCTCACTGGCGGTCAATATTTTTCCCAGATCGGCCTCTCTGATGCATATTTGCAGCTTCCCGTTGATGCTGACTCTCACTGGCTCTTGGCCGTTAACAAGCCTCTTCGCTTGTATCAGTATTTGAGGTTAATGTATGGTGTGGCCAGTGCCCTGGCAATTTTTCAGTTGTTTCTTGAATAAATCATGAGGCCTGTGCCTGGCTGTGCCAACTATCTTGATGATATTCTGAGCTCTGGCTCCTCCACTGCTGAAAATCTCAGCACCTTACGTACACTGTTTTAGGTGTTACGGGCCGCCAAGTTAAAATGCAATTTGGAAAAGTGTCACTTCTTTCAGGCTTCTATTGTTTATCTTGGGTCTGAGGCCTTCATCTTCATCAGAATGCCTCTGCTGTTGTGGCTTTTCCATGTGCTACGTTGGTCAAGGAACTACATGTTTTTTTTTAGGTAAGATTGTTTATTATCATCAAATTTTGCTGTGGGTGGCATTGGTTGCACAACCATTATATGCCTTGCTGCATAAGGGAATGTCTTTCCACTGGTTGTGGGCATGTGAAATGGCGTTTTCCAAACTGAAGTTTATGTGGCAAACTGTACCTTGCCTCACAACCTACCAATGGGGTCAACATTTAGTGTTAACAACAGATGCATCCCAGCATGGGCTGGGGAGCACTGTTAGCTCATAAATATTCTGATGGCTCCAAGCGGCCTATTACATACAGATTGAAGATGTTTTGTTCAGCTCAGACTCGATATTCACAGATAGGGAAAGAAGCCCTCCCAATTGTTTATGCCTTAAAGAAGTTTAACCTTTTCCTGTATGGTGTAAAATTCCATCTCATCATGGATCATAAGCTATTAGTGTCGCTGTTTAACCCCTCAGCATTGTTGCCAGCTAAAGCAGCACATTGCCTGTAACACTGGGGACTGTGCCTCTCTTGGTACAGCCATGAGATTCACTTCTACCTCATGGCTAAACATGCAAGGGCTGATATGCTCTCCCATCTTCCGGCTGGTTCAGACCCATTTTTTGATCAGAAGGAGTTACTCTGTTTCCATGTTGATGAATGTGCTCAACAAACTGTAGATGGTTTCCCAATCACTAGCACTCAGGTTACACAGACTAGTTCTACCAATCCGATTTTACAAAAAGCGATGCATGGCTTACAAGTACAACACGGCTGGCCTGAGGAGCATCCATCATGAGCACCTGACCCCCTCTGTAACTACTATGTGTTTTGGCATCATTTCTCTGTCATTGATGATGTTCAATAGATATGGACTATTCAGCTCCTCATGTAGTGGTTCCCTTGACTCTCCACTCAGAGATTCTGCAATTTATGCACGCTTATCACTGGGGGATATCACGCTCCAAAGCGTTTGCCTCGATTGCAGCTGGAAGGGCAGAGCAAAAATGAAATGAGGCACTTAAAGTAGTAAAGGAGTTTTGCTATTTGGGGAGCAAAATAACTGATGATGGTCGAAGTAGAGAGGATATAAAATGTAGGCTGGCAATGGCAAGGAAAGCGTTTCTGAAGAAGAGAAATTTGTTAACATCCAGTATTGATTTAAGTGTCAGGAAGTCATTTCTGAAAGTATTCGTATGGAGTGTAGCCATGTATGGAAGTGAAACATGGACGATAAATAGTTTGGACAAGAAGAGAATAGAAGCTTTCGAAATGTGGTGCTACAGAAGAATGCTGAAGATTAGATGGGTAGATCACATAACTAATGAGGAAGTATTGAATAGGATTGGGGAGAAGAGAAGTTTGTGGCACAACTTGACCAGAAGAAGGGATCGGTTGGTAGGACATGTTCTGAGGCATCAAGGGATCACCAATTTAGTATTGGAGGGCAGCGTGGAGGGTAAAAATCGTAGAGGGAGACCAAGAGATGAATACACTAAGCAGATTCAGAAGGATGTAGGTTGCAGTAGGTACTGGGAGATGAAAAAGCTTGCACAGGATAGAGTAGCATGGAGAGCTGCATCAAACCAGTCTCAGGACTGAAGACCACAACAACAACATCACTGGGGGATATCACGCTCCAAAGCGTTTGCCTGCCATAATCTTTTTTGGCCTGGTTTGGACAGTGACATCACTTGTTTGGTTATGGCACATTATCAATGCACATCACAGCATGCTATCCCCCATTCCCATATGTTGTTCGTTGCCCATCATCTTCAGTCTCTGCCACCGTGGCAGGACTGTTGAAAATTTTTTCCATCAAAGGACTTCCAGCAGTGGTGGTCTCTGATAATGGCCCTCAATTTGTGTTGCAGGAGTTTGCATCCTTCTGCAATGCCCACAGGATTCACCACATTTTTGCTCTGCCCTTCCAGCTGCAATCGAACGGTGAGGCCAGAAAGTTAGTTAGAACTTCCAAAATGCAAATGAAAAAGTACATGACTCGGTCCCCATCCGACATTGCCTTGGATCAATTTCTGTCTGCCTAATGGTTCATGCCAGTTCAGTGACAACAGTCCCCCTGAATTTCTCTATGGGCATCAACACTGGTCACTCCTGCACCTGCATCTCTTGCGGCCCGGTCAGGGACACCAATCTGTGCAGCCGTCGTCCTGTTCCTGGCTTGGGGTGGTAGTCTTGGCACATTGGTTTGGTCATTGCGCAAAATGGATTCCCACCATCATCTACCGATACCATGGCCACTGTCTCTGTGATGTCCGTATAGAGGAGGGCCTCTGAGCACATAATTATGACTAGTTGCACCTATGAGCTGATTTCTAGGCAACCTCAGCTTGGACATTGATGACGCCACTCCAGTCTGTGTTGCTTGACAGATTGCCTAATGTGGGTGAGTCCTTGCCATGACATAAGAGAGGTCCCTTGTCACTGGTGGATGAACCTGGTGCAGCTTCTCCAGTACCACTACCATTACCAATTTAGCCACCATTCACAATGGAGCTGTCTCCTCTGCCTTGGCCACCAGCTGCAGGGGCGCCACCACTGCCATCCCTGGACCAGATGTGGACATGGAGCTTATGCCAACACCCCCCTTCCTACTGTATGGGTTGACATGAGAAGGTGGACTGTGACGCTGCCCGCACCCCAAGTACTTCCAACCATATGCCACAATATCAACACATCATCATAGCCAGCCTTGCAGAGGAAGACACCATGGACATTTCACAAATCTGAGCTGTTCACCGAGGGAAGACGAATAAAGTAATGCATGCACATTTGAAAGTGGCGTGCATTAGCAGTGTGTTGTCATCTGCGAGAGTGCACCACAAAAGAGCAGTACTGTGAACTTCTGATAGAGCCTGCCGGGTGAGTGCCTATTTAAATCCTGCTGCACTACGCTTGCACGCAGTATCATCTTATTACTGCTTGCGTACAGTGCCTTATCTTATTGTGTTCAGTGTATGTTAATTTGATTAGCATACAAACCACAGGCTGATAAAGTTTACTAACATTCTTGCTTGTGTTGTGTGTGTAACTTACATAATTCTTCTTGAGCAATGCATTTCAGCCCATCTTCTATTGTCACGTGTTTGACAGTGTCCTCTAGTAATCTTCCACATATTTAATTTTAAATGTAGAATTATTTTCTGCCCTCTCTCACTATATTTGAGTCCTTATCAGTTCAGTGGGATTTTACTGACTGTGATATGAAGGAAGCCGTATTACTTCATGTATTTCTGCATATAAAATGTCTGCTTTCTTGGAATTTGTGTTAGGAATTTTTTCGTTAAGTATGGGATAATAGCCTGCATTGTCCATGACACACACACATCCTCCTTCCAGTCTTCGAAGTAAATTGGTAAACCATTCCCTAAATACTATATTATTCATCTCTAGATGATAATCAACACTGCTTTTATACTGAAAAACCAATTACGCCCTCTCTCTGAAACTATATTTGGCCAATCCAGCTTGGGAAGTTATCAGACATGGACCTTTATCTGAAGATACCTTTAGACCACAATTTCTTTTAGAATCCTGCCAAATAAAACTTTTAGAATGGTTTTGATTGACCCAGGTTTCTAAAAACTAAACTCTGCCTAAACAGGCCATGAAAGCCCAATGGCCGCTGTGTCATCTTCAGCCTACATGTACCACTGGATGCAGGTATGGAGGGCATGTGGTCGGCACATGGCTGTTTTGACCATATGTCAGTTTACGAGACTGTGATCCAAGTTTCATTGAGGTAAACAGTAGGACAAAGATAATCTTCATTCTTTATCTGATGCATTCTTCTTCAAAATGAGGTTCTTGCAGCTACAATATCTTTTTTCTCCATCAAAAATCTCAGACCAACATTAAGCTTTTCGCTGTCTAAAGCCAACTTTTCTTAAAATTTTGTGCACAGAAGTAATAATACTTCCTGCATGGTATATTTTACCTTTTAAAAGAGATTTAAGTTTTTTAAGTGTTGGGTATTCATCATTATCATATAATTCCTGAATTGAGCGACATATTACATCTCCCTGGAAATCATCTAACCCTGTGAGAGGTCTTTGGCATGTAATGGTTTCTCTTAGAGAAGAAAAGCTTGGCCCCAGAGCATCTTCATTTTTGATTACACTTCTATTGGCTTCCTCACAGATGTGCTGCACTGTTCTTACTGAGACATAACATGCCTCTGTGGCTGTCTTTTGCATGTCTCTGAAAACATCACAAACCTTTTCTTGGCATTTCTGAGCATTTTGAAAAGATTATATACTATACATCCAATGTCCTTAGACTGTCCCCTAAAACCACTCAGATTCAATATTATGCACAATTTAAATGTAAGTGCATGCTCACTACCACACTTTTGTTGTATAACAGCGAAGGGATGAATATTGCTCTGGGAGAGAGGGGAAAAGCTGTTGTGGAGGAAATGGTACATGGGGTGTGGAGTGTGGGATGAATGACCCTGAGTCACCTGGCCAGAGTGGAAAGAGTGTGGTAGTATTTGGGTTGTGCAGGAAACTTGTGTTGACACAACTCACCAACAATAAGTGTACCTATTGTGGAATATAGTAAAACTTAAAACTAAACTAACAAACCTGTCATGAGAAAAATATCTAGAAGTAAATGTGAAATAAAAGCAGAGTTGTATAGTGAAAGTGTTTCTAGGACAAGTGATGATTATAGTTTTATGTTGACTAAAATTTACAATAATGAGACTTTGGCTGTAGTAGCATTTTATGAGAATTTTGGCTTCAGTAATGATTTGTCAAACTTACGAGCTGGAATGTGGAAACATCTGTGTGATGTTTGTGTTGCTAGTAACACGTTTTGGTGCAGATTTACAAAAACAGGTCAACTAAAAGGAAGCACAAGTGTTCTTAAAACAAAATGTGGTGAAGGTGTTGAACAGAGAAGTGGTAAAACTGGGGTTTGCTGTTGAAACAGATGGGATACAGGAAGTTCCTGATGAGGAACATTAATGAACATATCCTCAGAGGATGACAGGCTCTACTTGTTGTGTGGGTGTTTTGAATCCAGGACTTTAATGCTCATGCAGTATTATTTCGAAAATTTTGTTTTCCACACTGCATGCTTTCTTCATCTCATTTATTCTTCTACTGTCAATCTGCCTTCTTCTTTTTTATAGATGTGTAACCATGAACCATGGACCTTGCCGTTGGTGGGGAGGCTTGCATGCCTCAATGATACAGATAGCCGTACCGTAGGTGCAACCACAACGGAGAGGTATCTGTTGAGAGGTCAGACAAACGTGTGGTTCCTGAAGAGGGGTAGCAGCCTTTTCAGTAGTTGCAGGGGCAACAGTCTGGATGATTGACTGATCTGGCCTTGTAACACTAACCAAAATGGCCTTGCTGTTGCGGTACTGCGAATGGCTGAAAGCAAGGGGAAACTACAGCCATAATTTTTCCCTAGGGCAAACAGCTTTACTGTATGGTTAAATGATGATGGCGCCATCTTGGGTAAAATATTCCAGAGGTAAAATAGTCCCCCATTCGGATCTCTGGGCGGGGACTACTCAAGAGGACATTGTTATCAGGAGAAAGAAAACTGGCATTCTACAGATCGGAGTGTGAAATGTTAGATCCCTTAATTGGGCAGGTAGGTTAGAAAATTTAAAAAGGGAAATGGATAGGTTAAAGTTAGATATAGTGGGAATTAGTGAAGTTCAGTGGCAGGAGATACAAGACTTCTGGTCAGGTGAATACAGGGTTATAAATACAAAATCAAATAGGGGTAATGCAGGAGTAGGTTTAATAATGAATAAAAAAATAGAAGTGCGGGTAAGCTACTACAAACAACATAGTGAACGTGTTATAGTGGCTAAGATAGACATGAAGCCCATGCCTACTACAGTAGTACAAGTTTATATGCCAACTAGCTCTGCAGATGATGAAGAAATTGAAGAAATGTATGATGAGATAAAAGAAATTATTCAGGTAGTGAAGGGTGACGAAAATCTAATAATTATGGGTGACTGGAATTCGACAGTAGGAAAAGGGAGAGAAGGAAACATAGTAGATGAATGTGGATTGGGGCTAAGAAATAAAAGAGGAAGCCGTCTGGTAGAATTTTGCACAGAGCATAACTTAATCATAGCTAACACTTGATTCAAGAATCATGAAAGAAGGTTGTATACATGGAAGAACCCTGGAGATATTTGAAGGTTTCAGATAGATTACATAATGGTAAGACAGAGATTTAGGAACCAGGCTTTAAATTGTAAGACATTTCCAGGGGCAGATGTAGACTCTGACCACAATCTAATGGTTATGAACTGTAGATTAAAACTGAAGAAATTGCAAAAAGGTGGGAATTTAAGGAGATGGGACCTGGATAAACTGACTAAACCAGAGGTTGTACAGAGTTTCAGGGACAGCTTAAGGGAACAATTGACAGGAATGGGGGAAAGAAATACAGTAGAAGAAGAATGGGTAGCTTTGAGGAATGAAATAGTGAAAGCAGCAGAGGATCAAGTAGGTAAAAAGACGAGGGCTAGTAGAAATCCTTGGGTAACAGAACAGATACTGAATTTAATTGATGAAAGGAGAAAATACAAACCTGCAGTAAATGAAGCAGGCAAAAAGGAATACAAACGTCTCAAAAATGAGATCGACAGGAAGTGCAAAATGGCTAAGCAGGGATGGCTAGAGGACAAATGTAAGGATGTAGAGGTGCATATCACTAGGGGTAAGATAGATACAGCCTACAGGAAAATTAAAGAGACCTTTGGAGAAAAGAGAGCCACTTGTAGGTATATCAAGAGCTCAGATGGAAACCCAGTTCTAAGCAAAGAGGGGAAAGCTGAGGAAGGTCTATACAAGGGTGATGTACTTGAGGACAATATTATGGAAATGGAAGAGGATGTAGATGAAGATGAAATGGGAGATACGATACTGCGTGAAGAGTTTGACAGAGCACTGAAAGACCTTAATCGAAACAAGCCCCCGGGAGTAGACAACATTCCATTAGAACTACTGACAGCCTTTGGAGAGCCAGTCCTGACAAAACTCTACCATCTGGTGGGCAAGATGTATGAGACAGGCGAAATACCCTCAGGCTTCAAAAAGAATATAATAATTCCAATCCTAAAGAAAGCAGTTGTTGACAGATGTGAAAATTACTGAACTATCAGTTTAATAAGTCACAGCTGCAAAGTACTAATGCGAATTATTTACAGATGAATGGAAAACCTGTTAGAAGCCGACCTCGAGGAAGATCAGTTTGGATTCCGTAGAAATGTTGGAACACATGAGGCAATACTGACCTTATGACTTATCTTAGAAGAAAGATTAAGGAAAGGCAAACCTACATTTCTAGCATTTGTAGACTTAGAGAAAGCTTTTGACAATGTTGACTGGAATACTCTCTTTCAAATTCTGAAGGTGGCAGGTGTAAAATACAGGGAGCGAAAGGCTATTTACAATTTGTACAGAAACCAGATGGCAGTTATAAGAGTCGAGGGGCATGAAAGGGAAGCAGTGGTTGGGAAGGGAGTGAGACAGGGTTGTGTCCTCTCCCCGATGTTATTCAATCTGTATATTGAGCAAGCAGTAAAGGAAACAAAAGAAAGATTCAGAGTAGGTATTAAAATCCAGGGAGAAGAAATAAAAACTTTGAGGTTCGCCGATGACAATGTAATTCTGTCAGAGACAGCAAAGGACTTGGAAGAGCAGTTGAACGGAATGGACAGTGTCTTGAAAGGAGGATATGAGATGAACATCAACAAAAGTAAAACGAGTATAATGGAATGTTGTCGAATTAAGTCGGGTGATGCTGAGAGAATTAGACACTTATAGTAGTAAAGGAGTTTTGCTATTTGGGGAGCAAAATAACTAATGATGGTCAAAGTAGAGAGGATATAAAATGTACACTGGCAATGGCAAGGAAAGCTTTTCTGAAGAAGAGAAATTTGTTAACATCGAGTATGGATTTAAGTGTCAGGATGTCGTTTCTGAAAGTATTTGTATGGAGTGTAGCCATGTATGGAAGTGAAACATGGACGATAAATAGTTTGGACAAGAAGAGAATAGAAGCTTTTGAAATGTGGTGCTACAGAAGAATGTTGAAGATTAGGTGGGTAGATCACATAACTAATGAGGAGGTATTGAATAGGATTGGGGAGAAGAGAAGTTTGTGGCACAACTTGATTAGAAGAAGGGATCGGTTGGTAGGACATGTCCTGAGGCGTCAAGGGATCACAAATTTAGCATTGGAGGGCAACGTGGAGGGTAAAAATCATGGAGGGAGACCAAGAGATGAATACACTAAGCAGATTCAGAAGGATGTAGGTTGCAGTAGGTACTGGGAGATGAAGGAGCTTGCACAGGATAGATTAGCATGGAGAGCTGCATCAAACCAGTCTCGGGACTGAAAAACACAACAAAAACAACATGTAAAGGTCATATGGGGGAGGTGAGAGTCTCACATATGCTGCATTGTAAATTTTTACTCTGTATGGATTTTATGAAGCCTATGTGAATAAAAGTTGGTTGTGGGAGACTTAATGCTGTTTTCAAACCTAATTCACATATGTTCTGTGTAATTTAAACAAAGATGTGGTATGTTGTATTTTTTGCTCTGTTGAGACACATAAAGTTAAATGAATATAAATTACTGCTGTTTCAGGGAACTGCAAAAGAAATTTGAGAAGTCAGACTGGAAATCCTTGTGATTATAGTCTGCTGTTATTATTGATATGAAAACACCTGAAGTATTAGTAAAAAATTTTGATGGGAAATGGAAATGTTATATTTTCCACAAACTATGTCAACTCAGTGCCTATACTTGTTACCGTGATAGAGATGTTCAGTAGAGAAGGGGGTTTGTCAGATTATAAAAGTGAATGAATTATGAAAACTAAAGGTTATATGAATGCTGTGAGATGTTTGAAGGATCAGTTGCTATGTAAACTGTTTCTTGGTTCAAAGTACAGGGTGTTTCAAAATGAATAGACAAGTTTTAAGGCTTTGCAGCATTTATTACATTCAGCTTACAATTATAAATTATACATGAAATGAAAGACCAACTCAAATAGTTTTATTTGTATACCTGTGTGCAACAAGGACTGTGGAACAACCAAGAGTGATTCAGGAACATGCTGGACAAGAGAGTCTTTATTCATAACCCTAAGAAATCAGTCTGGAAGGCTAGTAGTGAATTGGCAATTCCAGTGACATCTGTATGGAGACTTAAGGAGACACTTACAATGACATCCTTATCGTTTGCAGTCATAACAAACTCTAAAGCCAATAGACTATGGTTTACATGCCAACTGTGCAAATGAAATGATGCCACATGACGATGAAGATTTTCTGGATCATCTCTTCTTTAGTAACGAATCGACTTCTCACTTTAGTGGAAATGTGATCACACATAATGTGCTCATGTGGGGTCAGCAAATCTCCATGAGATGGTACAATCACAGTCATGCTCCCCTAAATTGAACTTTCTGTTTCACACGCCGTCGAGAAGTTGATGGCCCTTTCGTTTTCCAGGAAGGGACTGTAAGGCATAACTGGTGTTTCTTGCATTGAAGTGCTACAACTATGGCTATTTCCTCAGTTCGAACAAGCTGAACCACAGAACTTTATTTCATAGCAAGATGAAGCACTACCTCACTGACACAACTCAGTAAGAGACTGGCTAAACTAGCTTTTACTAGACAGCTGGATTAACCGCAAGGGCCAGATAAAAGGGCTTGTTTTGCATGATCTCCATATTCATACACGATCTGACACCATGCAATTTTTAGCTTTGGGTGTTCATGAAGGATCATGTTCATGTGCTTCTGCTACCAGCTGATCTACCTGACTTTAGAAACATCATTGGTGCAACAATTCCTCCAGACACACTGATCAAGGTTTGGAAAGAACTCGCCTATTGAACGGATGTGTGACAAATGGTGCTGTCAGTGAACACTTGTAAGAAAACTGTTTGAGTTACTACTTGATTTGCATGTTGAATGTAATAAATGCTACAATGCCTTAAAACTTGTATGTTCATTCTGAAACAGCCTGTGTATGCTGTGTTGTCATGGGTATTGTAAGTGAATTATATTCAAAGCACTTTGCTGTTTGGGGTACTTTGATGATGTTTATGTAGTATGTGGAAGTTATGGAAGTGTATTTTATGGTATTTGTGGTATCATGATGAGGTTTATGAAGTTTATTGGAGATACTGAGATGAGGTATTTGTGATGTGTTCTATGATGTTTATGATGGTCATTGAAAAAAAACACTTTTTGTTACTAATTGAGGAGAGCCCCAATAGACGTTACAAACAGCTTCTTCACTGTCTTGCAAAAGCTGTTGGTTACAATGGGAATAACAAGAAATTACCTCCTCCTTTTCAATTGTTCCAACTAAATATAATTCTGAGGGGTAGGCTCTAACTAACTCCAGAGACCCAGAACTAGAAAGCAAAACTAACACTCAAAGAACTGTTGCTTACAATGAAACCTAACTTCTTGGTGTGCACATTCTTCTCTGATGGCATGTCAGCAAGAGCTTAAGTGATAGACTGCAAGCAGTTGGCGCATAACTCAGCCAGCTCTTGCTGACAGCAACTGTCCACAGTGGTTTGAGTTGGCCAAATAGTCACTCTTCAAGTAGAGAAGTCTTCCATGACCGGATGGAGGTGGGGTTTTGTGGTGTGGCCAGGGACCTCTTGCTGATCTCAGCGATGTATCCAGTGCACATAAACTGGAACAATGGTAGAGGGTGGGAAAAGCACTTCATTGCTGGAATCTGGAAGGAAGCAAGGTGGCAGGGTGTCCCTCGGAGGTTCTGGTCCATGTCTTACTCAGAATTGGTTGGCTCTTCACACAAGCTGGGCTTCGACCATCGCCCACCAAGTCAACTGGACGACGAAAATGTTTTTAATGTTTTTAATTATACAAGATCTGTTCTAAAAATTTCATAATTGTGGCCACAACATTTTTTGACCCTTACCTCTTAATGTTTGTGCATGGTCACCTTTAAAATACTGACACTCTCCTCCACAATTGATACACTGCTCCCAATGCCATTTCCACTTCTGGAAGCAGTCTTGGTACGCCTCTTGCTGGATTGCACAAAGAACCATTTGTGAATTTTCTTTTATCTTGACTATCATTGCAAATCTTTGACCTTTTAATGGAGTTTTCAACTTTGGAAATAATAAAAAGTCCACAGAGACCATGTCTGGAGTGCATGGAGGATGAGCCAGCCCAGTGATTTCGCTTTTTGCCCAGTAATCATGTAGCAACAGGGATGATGCAAGAGCAATGAATTGTCTACCACATTTCTGGCCATTTCCTCTTCACGTTTTCTTGCAGGTGTTGCAGCATGTCCCAACAGTAATATCAATTAACAGTTCTACATCTACATCTGCATCTACATTTATACTCCGCAAGCCACCCAACGGTGTGTGGTGGAGGGCACTTTACGTGCCACTGTCATTACCTCCCTTTCCTGTTCCAGTCACGTATGGTTCGCGGGAAGAACGACTGTCTGAAAGCCTCCATGCACGCTCTAATATCTCTAATTTTACATTCATGATCTCCTCGGGAGGTATAAGTAGTGGGAAGCAATATATTCAATACCTCATCCAGAAACGCACCCTCTCGAAACCTGGCGAGCAAGCTACACCGCGATGCAGAGCGCCTCTCTTGCAGAGTCTGCCACTTGAGTTTGTTAAACATCTCCATAACGCTATCACGGTTACCAAATAACCCTGTGACGAAACGCACTGCTCTTCTTTGGATCTTCTCTATCTCCTCCGTCAACCTGATCTTGTACGGATCCCACACTGATGAGCAATACTCAAGTATAGGTCGAACAAGTGTTTTGTAAGCCACCTCCTTTGTTGATGGACTACATTTTCTAAGGACTCTCCCAATAAATCTCAACCTGGTACCCGCCTTACCAACAATTAATTTTATATGATCATTCCACTTCAAATCGTTCTGCACGCATACTTCCAGATATTTTACAGAAGTAACTGCTACCAGTGTTTGTTCCGCTATCATATAATCATACAATAAAGGATCCTTCTTTCTATGTATTCGCAATACATTACATTTGTCTGTGTTAAGGGTCAGTTGCCACTCCCTGCACCAAGTGCCTATCTGCTGCAGATCTTCCTGCAGTTCACTACAATTTTCTAATGCTGCAACTTCTCTGTATACTACAGCATCATCCGTGAAAAACCACATGGAACTTCCGACACTATCTACTAGGTCATTTATATATATTGTGAAAAGCAATGGCCCCATAACACTCCCCTGTGGCACGCCAGAGGTTACTTTAATGTCTGTAGACGTCTCTCCATTGATAACAACATGCTGTGTTCTGTTTGCTAAAAACTCTTGAATCCAGCCACACAGCTGGTCTGATATTCCGTAGGCTCTTACTTTGTTTATCAGGCGACAGTGCGGAACTGTATCGAATGCCTTCCGGAAGTCAAGAAAAATTGCATCTACCTGGGAGCCTGTATCTAATATTTCCTGGGTCTCATGAACAAATAAAGCGAGTTGGGTCTCACAAGATTGCTGTTCCCGGAATCCATGTTGATTCCTACATAGTAGATTCTGGGCTTCCAAAAACGACATGATATTCGAGCAAAATACATGTTCTAAAATTCTACAACAGATCGACGTCAGAGATATAGGTCTATAGTTTTGCGCATCTATTCGACGACCCTTCTTGAAGACTGGGACTACCTGTACTCTTTTCCAATCATTTGGAACCTTCCGTTCCTCTAGAGACTTGCGGTACACGGCTGTTAGAAGGGGGGCAAGTTCTTTCGCATACTCTGTGTAGAATCGAATTGGTATCCCATCAGGTCCAGTGGACTTTCCTCTGTTGAGTGATTCCAGTTGCTTTTCTATTCCTTGGACACTTATTTCGATGTCACCCATTCTTTTGTTTGTGCGAGGATTTAGAGAAGGAACTGCAGTGCGGTCTCCCTCTGTGAAACAGCTTTGGAAAAAGGTGTTTAGTATTTCAGCTTTACGCGTGTCATCCTCTGTTTCAATGCCATCATCATCCCAGAGTGTCTGGATATGCTGTTTCGAGCCACTTACTGATTTAACGTAAGACCAGAACTTCCTAGGATTTTCTGTCAAGTTGGTACATAGAATTTTACTTTCGAATTCACTGTACGCTTCACGCATAGCCCTCCTTATGCTAACTTTGTCATCGTTTAGCTTCTGTTTGTCTGAGAGGTTTTGGCTGCGTTTAAACTTGGAGTGAAGCTCTCTTTGCTTTCGCAGTAGTTTCCTAACTTTGTTGTAGTACCATGGTGGGTTTTTCCCATCCCTCACAGTTTTACTCGGCACATACCTGTCTAAAACGCATTTTACAATTAGTGTCAGAACAGAAATTTTCGTTTTGATCTGTTAGGTAGTCTGAAATCTGCCTTCTATTACTCTTGTAAACAGATAAACCTTCCTCCCTTTTTTTATATTCCTATTAACTTCCATATTCAGGGATGCTGCAATGGCCTTATGATCACTGATTCCCTGTTCTGCACATACAGAGTCAAAAAGTTTGGGTCTGTTTGTTATCAGTAGGTCCAAGATGTTATCTCCACGAGTCGGTTCTCTGTTTAATTGCTCAGGGTAATTTTCGGATAGTGTACTCAGTATAATGTCACTCGATGCTCTGTCCCTACCACCCGTCCTAAACATCTGAGTGTCCCAGTCTATATCTGGTAAATTGAAATCTCCACCTAAGACTATAACATGCTGAGAAAATTTATGTGAAATATATTCCAAATTTTCTCTCAGTTGTTCTGCCACTAATGCTGCTGAGTCAGGAGGTCGGTAAAAGGAGCCAATTATTAACCTAGCTCAGTTGTTGAGTGTAACCTCCACCCATAATAATTCACAGGAACTATCCACTTCTACTTCACTACAGGATAAACTACTACTAACAGCAACAAACACTCCACCACCGGTTGCATGTAGTCTATCCTTTCTAAACACCGTCTGTACCTTTGTAAAAATTTCGGCAGAATTTATCTCTGGCTTCAGCCAGCTTTCTGTACCTATAACGATTTCAGCTTTGGTGCTTTCTATCAGCGCTTGAAGTTCCGGTACTTTACCAACGAAGCTTCGACAGTTTACAATTACAATACTGATTGCTGCTTGGTCCCCACATGTCCTGACTTTGCCCCACACCCGTTGAGGCTGTTGCCCTTTCTGTACTTTCCCAAGGCCATCTAACCTAAAAAACCACCCAGCCCACACCACACAACCCCTGCTACCCGTGTAGCCGCTTGTTGTGTGTAGTGGACTCCTGACCTATCCAGCGGAACCCGAAACCCCACCACCCTATGGCGCAAGTCGAGGAATCTGCAGCCCACACGGTCGCAGAACCGTCTCAGCCTCTGATTCAGACCCTCCACTCGGCTCTGTACCAAAGGTCCGCAGTCAGTCCTGTCGACGATGCTGCAGATGGTGAGCTCTGCTTTCATCCTGCTAAGCGAGACTGGCAGTCTTCACCAAATCAGATAGCCGCCAGAAACCAGAGAGGATTTCCTCCAATCCATAGCGACACACATCATTGGTGCCGACATGAGCGACCACCTGCAGATGGGTGCACCCTGTACCCTTCATGGCATCCGGAAGGACCCTTTCCACATCTGGAATGACTCCCCCTGGTATGCACACGGAGTGCACATTGGTTTTCTTCCCCTCTCTTGCTGCCATATCCCTAAGGGGCCCCATTACGCGCCTGACATTGGAGCTCCCAACTACCAGTAAGCCCACCCTCTGCAACCGCCCGGATCTTGCAGACTGAGGGGCAACCTCTGGAACAGGACAAGCAGCCATGTCAGGCCAAACATCAATATCAGCCTGAGACAGAGCCTGAAACCGGTTCGTCAAACTGGAGAGGCCTTCTGTTCAGCCCTCCGGAATGTCTTTCGCCCCCTGCCACACCTTGAGACGACCTCCCACTCTACCACAGGTGAGGGATCAGCTTCAATGCAGGCAGTATCCCGGGCAACCACAGTCGTAGTCCAATTGGGGGATGCGTGGGACGAGCTGGCTGTCCCCGACAAACCCCCATCCGAACCCCCACAGTGATGCCCATTGGCAACAGCCTCAAGCTGTGTGACCGAAGCCAACACTGCCTGAAGCTGAGAGCGAAGGGATGCCAACTCAGCCTGCATCTGAACACAGCAGTTGCAGTCCCTATCCATGCTAAAAACTGTTGTGCAAAGAACGTCTGAACTAATCTACAGAGAGCGCAAACAAATGGACACAAAATTTAAACGGTTATTAAAATACAAGATTGCCTAGTAAATGCAGTAATGCTGCTACTTGCGCACTGCTGACACACTGCTCGGCGGCAGAAGGAGACTACGCGATTTTACACTATTCAGGTACTAAAACGCGATGCTACAACTCTCAAATACTATAATATGCTTGAAATTTATGAATTAAACAATGCAAGTACCAAAAACACGCAAAGGAATTAAGAATTAAACTATGTAACAAATGAGTGAGCTAGGAGTATACGACTTGCTCCTGCAGCTGCTTATCCAAGGGCGGCAGGGAGCACACTTGTCCTTGAAGTACGAATTCATGGTGAACTAATCCTTCAAAGCCAAAGAAAACTATCAGCATTGCTTTGACATTTGACCTGACCTTATGAGCTTTTATTGGTCTTGGAAAATCTTTCCTGACCCATTGTGAAGACTGAACCTTGGCCTCAACACCATAACTGTACACCCACGTCTTATCACCAGTTATGATTCTCCTAAGGAACATCTCATTCTCATTTGCATGATCCGAAAGCTCATCACAGATTGTGGAGTGAAGGTCTTTCTGCTCTTAACTCATGCACCCTGAAACGAACTTGGCGGCAATGTGATGCATTCCAAGATGCTGTGTCAGGACTTCATGACATGATCGAATTGAAATGTTACATTCTCTTGCAATCTTGGACCGTCAGTCTTCGATTGGCATGCACAATTTCATTGATGTTCTCAACATGATCGTCATCAGTACACATCGAAGGGCATCCTGAATGAGGGTCATCTTTAACTTCCATCCGGCCTTTTTAAACTGAGACCATTCATGACACTGAGTACAGCTTAAGCACTCACCACCGTAGGCTTCCTGCATCATTTGTTGTGTCTCTTTAAAGGTTTTCTTGAGTTTCAAGCAAAATTTAATGCAGACGCATGGCTCCTCCAACTCTGCCATTTCGAAATTTTCAAACTGTGTGACACAATGTTCTACTCAGTTTACAGCATTGAACAGTAACTAACAGACATACAACAATGAAAATTCCAGCAGTTACACTTAAAAACAGGAATGTGCAGGGATGCCAACCACATTTCACTTTCCGGAATTTTTTGAACAGACATAGAGAGGGTGGAGAAAAATTGTCACGAAATTTTAACCCTGGATAGCTGATGGCATTAGGAACCAAAATTACTAATGTTGTGTAGGTCGACAACACACAATTTTGAAACTCTGGAAACTTGGTGCCATGCAGTCCAATTGGCAGCGGGATTGTCCTGCTGGCGGATGCTCTGGACAATGCATGACCGGGAATGCTTTGTCTGCCAGAGATTGCAATGTATCCAAGGCAGCCCCCATGCACAATGGTAGTGCACCAGCCTTCCACTCTGTGGGCCTGGGGGCGAATCTGCTGGGGTCCCAACACATCCATTGTACTTTGATAATAAGACGTAGTGGGAACAAACCCTTCCACAGCTGTTAGTTCGTGTACAGAAAGTCTTTTACAAATTGTGTCAGCCCCGAAAAGGGTCTTTTTTGTAGGTAGAACATTGTTTACTTTAAGCAGGTGCTCAAACTTGCAACCCTCTGATGCGACACAAGCATGGTAATGTTGAACGGTGTTTTGACGAACTATTTCAAATATTCCTGGCATTACCCTGATGTGATTGGTGGCATGTTGGATGCGATCCATTAATTCCTCTTCATTTCTAGGTGGTTCGCATCCAGGTGCGTGAACTACAACCTTGAAGAATCCCCACAGGAAAAAGTCTGGTGGTCTGAGGTTTGGTGATCGTGCAGGCCATGACCTATGAGCACCTCTGCCAATTACCCAGTTGTCGAAGAGTTCATTTAAATATCCGAGCACAGCATTATTGTTATGTGTGGGCGCCCCATCATGCTGCAACCACGTGCTTAGCCATATGTCCAGGGGAACATCTTCCAGCAGGCCGCGAAGAGTTTCTAGTAAAAAGTGAAGGTAATTTGCCCTGGTAAATCAAGGAGGTAGATGAAGTGGCCCAGTCAGATGGTCACCCACGACACATGTCCAAATGTTGAACAATAATTGTTCTTGGTGTCCATAGATGTACGTGACATGAGGATTTCCCCTTGCCCACTAATGAACATTTTGAGTATTGTAAAGGCCATCCTGATGGAAGGTGCAATTGTTGGTAAACAACACAATGGTGGGGAAGTCAGAATCTCGTGCAACATGTCACAGAAACCATCAGCAAAACCCTAGCCTGTGTTCATAGTCTGCTGCAGGATTTATGTGTTGGACAGAGTGGAAACTAACTCGATGCTAGCTGTCTTCCCTCAAAACTTCACAGACTAACCGATGAGTGAGCCCCAACTCGTGTCCAACTGCTGGAGTACTTGTAACAGGTGCTTCCTTGAAGCGCTTGAGAACAGTCTCTTCAAATGAAGCATCCCATCGTGTTCGAGGTCTTCCAGCATCACCATGATATCCCACTTCTGAGCCTGTTTCTCCAAGTCACTGGTGAATTGCTGTAAACATTTGTAGTTGGATTGGCATCTTGCTGGGTGCCGTTCCTCATAAAATTGTTGAGTTTAATGCACATTACCATCGGCTAGCCCATGAACAATAACCATATTTCGTTCTTCTTCAAATGAACACTGTGCCACCATGCTTGCTGTATGACTAAATCGCAGGTGACGTGTGTTCTCCGAAACAAAGCTTACATGTGAATGCCTCTGATGTGAGATGGAGACAAACAGCAAGACCTATTTGATATGTGTACATATCACGTTGGGGCAGTGACGGGGCGAGAGACGTTTGTATGTGTGAACTGACAACCATAGCACTGCCCGTCAACTGACAAATGGTAACAGGGCAATCCTACGGCCAATTGGAGCACATGGCACCAAGTTTCTGTAGTTTAAAAATGGTGTGTTGTTGATCTACACAACATTAGTAATTTTTTTTCATACTGGAATCAGCTATCCAGGGTTAAAATTTTGTGACACAATTTTTCTTCACCCTGTATATGGTTTGATGCAGCTCGCCACAAAATCATCTCCTGTGTCAACCTTTTCATCTCAGTGTAGCAATTGCAACCTATGTCCTCAATTATTTGCTGGATGTGTTCCCATCTCTGTCTTCTACAGATTTTACCCTCTAAATTGCACCATGGAAGTCGTTTCCTGATGTCTGAACAGGTGTCCTATCAACCTGTCCCTTCTTTGACTTGTCACTGTTTTCCATACATTCTTTTTCCAGCGAATTCTGTGCATTACCGTCTCATTCCTTACATTATGAGTCCACCTAATTTTCAACAGTTGTGTGTGGACATCTCAAATTCTTCGATTCTCTTCTGGTCAGGTTTCCTCACAGTTCATGTTTCACTACCATGCAATGCTGTACTCCAAACGTACACTCTCAGAAATTTCTTCCTCAAATTCAGGCCTATGTTTACTGCTAATAGCTTCTCTTGAACAGGAATGCCCTTTTTTCCAGGGCTGGTCTGCTTTTTATGTCCTCCTGGTTCCATCCATCATGGGATACTGTGCTTCCTAGATGACAGAATTCCTTAAAAGCAAAGAAGATAACATGTATTCTTCAGCTTTGTGTATTTTGTGATCCCCCAATTATGACTTTAAATTTCTTGCTGTCCTCATTTCTGCTACTTTTCATCATATTCACCTGTCTTCGATTTACTCTCAGTTCATATTCTGTATTCATTACACTGTTCATTCCACTCAACAGATCCTGTAATTCTTCTTCAGTTCAAATGAGGATAGCAATGTCGTGAATCTTGTCATTGATATCGTTTCACCCTGAATTTTAATCCCATTCCTCAACCTTTGTTTTACTTCCTTCACTGCTTCTTTGATGTATGGATTGAACAGCAGGGGGCAAAAGACTACATCCCTGTCTCACATTCATTTTAATCTGAGCATTTCTTTCTTGGTCTTTCACTCATATTGTTCTCTCTTGGTTCTTGTACATATTGTATATTGCCTATCTTTTCCTATAGCATACCCCTATTTTCTCAGAATTTTGAACATGTTGCCCATTTTACATTGTTGAACGATTTTGACATGTTGACAAATCCGGTGAATGTGTCGTGATTTTTCTTCAGTCTTGCTTCCACTATTAACTATAACATCAGAACTGCCTCTCTGGTGGCTTTACCTTTCCTAACGCCTAATTGATTCTCATTTTCTTTTCCACTCTTCTGTATATTATTGTAGTCAGCAGCTTAGGTAGGTGCATGAGCTGCTAAGCTGATTGTGTGATAATTCTCGCACTTCTCAGCTCGTGCTGTTTGCTGTGGGTACAGAAACTATAATCGTGAGCTTTGCTGGTGGCCATGCAATTTCTCTGCTGGTGGCCATGCAATTTCTTTGCTGATGAGGATCCATCCTGAGGAGATACATTGTACAACGAAAGGAATAACGTCAAGGTATCCTCAGTGGAGTGTTATTGAGTTAGTTTTTCTGTTTGGGTCTCGAAGGTGCGTACCAAACATTTGGCCGTACCATTTGAGGCATGGTGGAATTGATCTGTGTGGATTAAAGTGGTGCCATTAGAGGTGCAGAGTTCCTGGAAATCAAGCACCTGGATCATTTTCATTGAAGTTGTGGACTGCATGTGAAACATAAAAGAGAACCCACCACCCACATCCTCAACCAGGAGTAACATAAATCTGAAGGAAGTATCTGCAAAATCCAAATGTAAACAGGACCAAGGAGTCATGGTGGGCCATGGAAGATTTTGGTGGGGAAGAGGGGTGCTGCTTGCTTTTTTTGACATGAGGAGCACTCCTTCACAATCCTGGCAATACCCACATCTACATCCCTCCTGTAAAACTGTTGTCAGGCGAGGCACTGGGTCACTATGGTACCCTTATGACCATTATGGAGAAGCAGAAGGACCTTATGCCGTTTGGTGCTGGAAATGAGTATCCAAATGTAGCCCATGGTTCCCTACAGCAACAGGCCACGCAAGAATGGAAGCTTATGCCATCTGTTCCAGTATGATAGCACATCTATGTGTGTCAGCTGTTTCACGTCCTCCGACCATCCCTGTGTTGTATATCGCGAAACATCCTGGAGGGTAGGGTAGTTTGCCATGTGTTGTTCCGTGAGGCACATACCACTTGCAAGATTAGACATGATGTCTGCGGCATCACCTTCCAAGTGAAAACACACTTTCTGATCATCATCAAATTCCAGGTCATGACTGACAGGCAGTTGCAGTAGGAATTCCACATTGGCATGGGTGATGTTAGGGCGATGTTGTGTGTCACAGGCATATTCCAAGATAAAAAGGGCCCGCCATTGCAGCCTTTGTGCTATTTGGGTTGGTATTTCTGCTGGTGACTTGAAGAATGTCAGTAGAGGTTAATAATGAACATGTAGTCATGGAAGCCTACTTTTCTATCTGACAGTAATTTCTCTGTGCTGCCATGAAAGTTTTGGATAAATGTTATGGTTTAGATTATCTATCATTGAAGTGGATGTGGACTGTGGCTGGTTATTAACTTGTAGAAATAACGACTACCAACAGCCACACTTCTTAGAAAATATATTAATTATGTGACCAATATCGACACTGTATTAGTGTATCTTCAAGCCCATATGCAAACTGAATCGTGATATCCAGCCATCGACGCATTAGGACAGGTATCATGTATATTCACTGGTCTCATGGATTTCTCTTTACGTGATGAGTGGACTCCACCCATCTACTAACAACTTGACAGTGGACATACATGGTACCTGTCCTCGTGCACCGATGGTTGGATAGCACCATTCAGTTTTCATAGGGGCCTGAAGATGACCTATAGTCTGAAGCATTGGCAGCCCATACTGGTGGTTTTGCTGGATCATACAACATTAAGTAAGTAGGCTGAAGGAGGCCCTGTTTTAGGTCATTTTTTTTTTGGTCATCAGTCTACTGACTGGTTTGATGCGGCCCGCCACGAATTCCTTTCCTGTGCTAACCTCTTCATCTCAGAGTAGCACTTGCAACCTACGTCCTCAATTATTTGCTTGACATATTCCAATCTCTGTCTTCCTCTACAGTTTTTGACCTCTACAGTTCCCTCTAGTACCATGGAAGTCATTCCCTCATGTCTTAGCAGATGTCCTATCATCCTGTCCCTTCTCCTTATCAGTGTTTTCCACATATTCCTTTCCTCTCCGATTCTGCGTAGAACCTCCTCATTCCTTACCTTATCAGTCCACCTAATTTTCAACATTCGTCTATAACTTTAGGTCATAGAATGTCTTATCATGTTGGGAGGACCACTTCCACATAACATTCATTCAGTGCAAGTGGGGCAGCTGCTCCGCAATTACTGCAGCATGGGGAATGAGCAGCCGGTGAGTAGTTCAGCTGGTCCAGTATAGACTTGTGCTGGAACACGTCTCTCAGATCTGGTAATTGTTGTATGGTGGGCATATACTGCAGCATAAGTCAGATGCCCAACACGCTGAATATGTGTCCTAAATAATTGGCCTGGTGGACAAAGAAAGCATTTGGCATGATTATAACGAAGGTTTGCCATCATGAAAGGAGAGAATGTGTGTCCAGGTTTTGACCAAGATCAGGCATGTCCTTTTCCAGCATCCAGAATACTGTCAAGGTAGTTCCCCTCTCAACAATGTCCTTCAGGAGTTGTTCCAAGTATCTCTGGAAGATATCTGGGGCACTGGAAATACCAAATGGAAGTCTGTTATTTTGGTACAACCAAAATGGAGGATGGATGACTGCAATCTTTCAGATTCAATGGGAGCTGGAGATAAACATCCTGAAGGTTGAGTTTGGTGAACACGTTTCCTCTTGTGAGACGGAAAGCAGTGTCCTCAACCTTGGGAATGGGATATGTGGTAACCACAAATTGGGCATTAATGGTGACCTTGAAGTCACCAGAGATGCAGGTGGCACCCGATGGCTTCTCCACAGTCACTATGGGGGAGACCCAATGATTATTTGTGACTGGGATGAAGACACCATCTTCCTGGAGATGTTGCAGTTCCTATTGAAGCTTATTCTGGAATGCAGACTTGATGCTGGGGCCTTAAAATCTTTGGGTCAGCAGTGGCTAACAGCAAGATATCTGCCTGGAATCAGGAAAAACACGTTGATGGCTTCTGGAACACTGATCCAAATTTCACCAAGAGTTAGGTGGTGTAGGGGCACAGGCCCATTGCATGGACTGCTTCGGAGGTGTTGTGAATCTCAAGTCCCATGGCATTAAACAAGTCTAGACCAACCAGGTTGGATGCACCTGGTCTGGAAGCATCCTGCCATGGAAATGTCATTACTAAAACATGGTTCTGAAAGGGCACAGCAGAGGAGACCTGATGGCTGGGTAAGTGGTCCAATTGATGATTGTAGCCAACAACCCAGTATCAGCTTATAAAATGACTGGTTTGTTTTCTCAGCTTAGTGGACCATGTGTAAATGTCACATCTGGAAAGCTGGGCTGGAGGAGATCCTCCTCAGTGTTGCCTTGTGCCCAGTCTATTGACATTGGAGTGGAAGAGTGACAGACTTTTGCCTCGTGTCCAGACTTACTGCAGGAATACACTTCACCTTGTGGAAATGGCATTGGTGTTTTGAGTGGCTAACAAAACATTGCTTGCAGGATGGTAATGGTTTGAAACAAGATATTCTTGTAGGGTTTTTGTCTGACTTGGGCCCAAACCACTGTTGCAAGGCTTCCAGCTCTGGATGGGAGGTAAATACCAGGGCTGGGTCTGGAGTAGAAGCCTGCTGCCCTAACTGATTACTCAAAAGCCCTGACAATGGGAAGGAATGCTTTGAGTGATGGTTCCTTTAACTTCAGGAGATCCTGCCGAGGGCCTTTGTCAGATGTGTGAACTAAAATTTGGTCTCTGACTAGAACTGAGGCACCCGATTTCTCATTGGAACACTGAAACCGCAATTCCCTGGAGAGATCCTGGTGCTTAGCTATCCATTCCATGTGGGTTTTGGAATGTAGCATTTGACAGCTAAATAATTTGTTTCGCACTGCCATAATGTTTTGTTTTTTTTTTTAATTATTATTTTAAGGAAGCATACAGGACCAAATGTGATCCCACGTGGGACTGTAACTCACTGCTGATTATCGCACAGATATTGTACACCTCAAAGTGCTGTTCTAACCGAGTTGTGCAGCAGGCCCAAGGTGGCATACATGTGCGATGGGCTGAGAACTTAACACTGCAGTTACTGGAGCGGGCATTTTCAGAGCAAGAATATGTTCCATTAAAACCTCATTTGCCTGCCGCATCCTTTGGAATAAGAGCAGCACCGGATAATGTCTGTGTTTGGTAGCACAGGCATCACTTGTTCCTCTTCTACGTGGGACATGGCACACCTGTCGAACAGTTCAAAAATTCTTGTCGTCACTGGAAACCCTACTTTTTGTTACTGATTAAGAAGAGCCCCAGTAGATGTTACAGACATTAGCTAGCAAAAACTGGTGGCTATAATAGGGGTAACAAGAATCAACTCCATCTCTTCAGCAGTTCCATCTAAATACAATTCTGAGGTGAGGTGTAAGCTCCAATTAACTGCCAGGATCGGGAACTAAAATGGGAAAACTAATACTCAAGAACTATTACCTACTATGAAGCCTAGCTTCTTGGCATGACGCAGTCTTCTCTGATGGCATGTTGTTGACAGCTTAAGTAATGGACTACATGCAGTTGGCACGTGGCTCAGCCAGCTCTTGCCAATGGGAACTGTCCACAGTGATCCCCGTGTTGGCTCAAATAATCACTGTTCAGGAAGAAATGTGCTGCCCCTGGCCATTCATAACTGGATGGAGGTGTGGTTTTGTGCTGTGGCCAGAAACTTCTTGCTGATGCCTGGTGAGGTATCCAGTGGTCCATAGAACCCAGTGCGCCTCCTGGCACTCTGGGTTTATACTTGATATTAGTGGTCCATAGCTCTCATTGCACCTCATTGTGATCTGGGTTTATGCTTGATGTGGCTGTTAATAGTGCGTGAACATTGTCTCAGAACTCATAAGAAACAGATTGACAGACTGCTTACACTGGCAGGCAATCCTTGACAGGGAACAGCCACCATGCAGTGACAGTGTCATTCCTTCACTTGTGGAACAACCACTAGATGTCAATCCATTTGTTGATATTTGCTGAAATTTGCAGCAACCTCACCCAACAGCAAGCAGCTCAAAGCCACTTTCCGCTGGCTGAAACCTGAGGAGCACAGCTGTTTCTGAGATAAGCATTGCCAACAGATCATGTAATTATGCCAAGTGTCTGTGAGTACAACAGCTGTGGAAGAAGCAGATGGCCAAGTCCTGAACTGCAAATGGTCAGATTTCTCATCAAAAATGCAGAATGGTTACGGAAGTGGATTTTGAATTCAGATGAATGAATATGTTAGTTATGAATAAAAACTAATAAAAGAGCCCTAAGCACTCTGTACTGTGCAAATTTTGTAGATCTTAAATGTTGATATAATGCAGCAACTGTGCTTTCTGCACAGAAACCATATGAGATTTTAAAATAAAATCATTACTACCATTTCATGTTTATTTATTTATTTCACTATCACAGTTTTGGCTGTAAGGGTATTTGTAACTGCAAAGTGAAAACTGAAAGCTACAAGACATGTGGGTAGCAAAGTGCAAGGCGTAGTGTGAGAACTTTTGATAAACATCACAATTTATGGAGCAGTGTGTATATGTGACATGCACTTGAAATTAGATGTACATCTAAAATCACGACAGTGAAATAAAGGAACAATAAAAAGATAAGGCAGCAATGACTTCAGTTAAAAAGTATATTATGACTGGGTCCCCAGCGAAGGAAAAGTCATCATATGACATCATTTCCATGTTCTAAAGCCTGGTGCATAATATAGCAAATGGAAGTGAACGTGAGTGAACTAATAAAAAGCCTCATTTACACCACAATAAATGGATGTGAGCATGAGTGAAAAAGCGCTTATAGACAATTCATCAGCATTCACTACCATTTGTTTGTATCTATGAACAAGCGGTTACACAGGAAAGGACACGAGAATGAGCATAGTGTGCCAACTCTACTAATACGGCATTTTTTTTTCCTTTGATAATCCTCACATGGGTTTCATGCAATGGCAGCACTAGTTATAGCTACAATGTAAATCCTTGATACCGAGGTAGATTTTGCCCATTTTTACAAAGTAATCAAAAAGCAGTAGGAAAATAATTATATTGGTGTTTGAGTTTGCACATAATTACTGAAATGTGTCAAGATAGTGCATCAGTGCGAATTGCAGCTCCAGCCTTCTTTAGCATTAATCCAAAGCTTTGCACATTTGTTGGTTAATGCCTTTCACTGGCTCCTCATTATACTTCAGGAGGAAATTTAAGAGCAGAACATTAATTACTGATGATTACTACAAATCTGTTTGCATACAAAATAGCAGAAGAAGCCAGAGAGGATGCAAGCTTCTTTTGATTCTTCATGAAAAGACCAACAACCAGCTGAACACAAGCAAACTTCAGTGAGTGCATGCCGAACATGACTGAATGTTCTCTCTCACACTCCTATCGTTAACACCAGAGAGTATTCACGTTCATTTTCCTTCTCCCCATGGAACCCAAGCTTTTGTGAGCATTTCATTACTTATCTCTGCAATGCTTTTATAGCACTTGGTGTCTGTTTCGTGAGCATCTACACGGGAGTGAATGTAAGCTAACACAACAGAACAAGAATTGCATCAGATGAACATTTGCAAACATTGAGGTTAAGCATTCCCTACAAAAATGTTTCTCACTGTGCAAATTCTATCACAGACACAGTCGCTTTGACTGTTCAGAGATGTCACTAAATCTGCCCAAAGATGTAAACAACCACACATGAGCAGCACCTATTAGACGGAAGGTGTCTGACAGCCGATCAGTTCCAGTGATTCCACCATTCCACCATGACTCGTGTTGTCTGTAGTTCAGCCACACCTGGACAGTCAATACTGTGGATTGTTTGCATCTGTGTTGTTACTGTGTGCCAGGAAGGGCTCTCAAGAAGGGGAGTGTCCAGGCGTCTTGGAGTGAACCAAAACAATGTTGTTCGGACATGGAGGAGATACAGAGAGACAGGAAGTGCAGGCACAGGGCATCGTGTTATGATTCAAACTGTGCACGATAGGCTGCATGATGCGCAACTTCACTCCTGACGTCCATGGTGACATCTTTGCATGACACCATGCATCGCCATACAGGTGGGCCCAAAACATGCTGAATGGACCGCTCAGGGTTGGCATCATGTTCTCTTCACCGATGAGTGTCGCATATGCCTTCAATCAGACAATCGTCGGAGACGTGTTTGGAGGCAACCCGGTCAGGCTGAATACCTTAGACACACTGTCCAGCGAGATGGAGGTTCCCTGCTGTTTTGGGGTGGCATTATGAGGGGCTGACGTATGCCACTTTTGGTCATAGAAGGCGCCATAATGGCTTTACAATACATGAAAGCCATTCTCTGACCAATAGTGCAACCATATCGGCAGCATATTGGCAAGGCATTCGTCTTCATGGAGGACAATTCGCGTCCTCATTGTGCACATCTTGTGAATGGCTTCCTTCAGGATAATGATATTGCTCGACTAGAGTGGCCAGCATGTTCTCCAGACATGAACCCTATTGAACATGTCTGGGATAGATTGAAAAAGGCTGTTTGTGAATGATGTGATGCACCAACCACTCTGAGAGTTCTACGCCAAATAGCCATTGAGGAGTGGGACAATCTGGACAAAAAGTGCCTTGATGAACTTGTGGGTAGTATGCCACAATGAATACAGGCATGCATCAGTGCAAGAGGACATGTTACTGGGTACCAGAGGTACCGATATGTACACCTATTTTGACCACCACCTCTGAAGGTCTCGCTGTAAGGTGGTACAACATGCAATGTATGGTTTTCATGAGCAATAACAAGGGCAGAAATGATGTTTATGTTGTTATCTATTCCAGTTTTCTGTACAGGTTCCAGAACCCTCGGAACTGAGATGATGCAAAACTTTTTTTGATGTGTGTACAAACCAAACTTGACTAAATGTGTTTGTTCATACATGCCTACCATTTACACCTAAGGCAATGTAATTTACAGAGATGTTCATTTGCTTGGTGTTAACCAGACTTAAAATATCCATGTTGTAAAGACAACATTCCCAAAATTTATGACTGAAATGTAATGTAGAACAATATCTTTAATGTACAGTACATTATGTAACAATCTGGAAATCAAAGTATTTAAATTAATCCAACAATGGTTGAAAATAAAGAGCATCATTAGCAAGTACTTCATAAAAGATTTCTTTTTATGAAGCTAACACTGCCTGAGCTGCCAAAGTTGTTAATAAAATGGAAATATATATTTCACATTTTTCTGAGAAACAGTTATTGTTATAGGCAATGCCAGATTTCTGGATATGGATCCAGAAAAGTTTCACAGCAGACTCCTGTGTAATGTTCATTTTGAACAGAAATCATTCATGAACAGCAGGAAACAACTGCGTACACAAATAGCAGTTCCTCTAAAATTTCCATCTGATACTGGTTCTTCATCAGTATGCAAGAGAGAAATAGTGACAAGACTAATCCACCATCAACTGAACTGAAGGTGAGTACACCAAGAAGAACATATACTGCAACTAGTTGCCTTCTGGCAGAAACCGACATAGCTCCACAAAAATGTGAAGCATTCCAAACCTGAAAGAAAACTCTGTATGGTATGTGATGATGATGACAATGGTACTCCTAGGTCCTATTTGTCAAAAATTAAGGGTAGATTACCACACTGTAGAAGCTCAAGTGATATTGCCCACATGTTCAGCGGTTTCTGTTTCCCTTCTCATTATTCCAGGACACTGGCTGGAGTGCAATGCAAGAGCAAAAACCATCATTAGTCCTAGGTCAAGAAGAATCTCTCTCTAATGTCATTTTACAAATATAAATGTTAACAAAAATTGGGTATTGTATTACCTGGCCTGTCTGCAAGTAGACAATGGTTTGGTGCCACAAAATCAGGCTTTAACAAAATAATAAATCCATTTCATATCATATTCTTTGAAAACTGATATTGCTTCATTGTAAATTATGCACATTGCGTTAATACTCCACTTAATCACAAAATATTGATTTTTGCCCTCACTATATATCTTCTGTTATTTTTCCATATTTACACAAGTCCACACAAAAGGGATGTAACTTCACATCAAAATAATGCCAGTTAATAGTATTAAGAGCAGGGGTTCGAGTAAAAAATTGCACTGGATTTATCTTTAAGGCAATTTTAATTAAATTAAACACCCACTGTTAAAGACACTGTGTGATGTCACCGCCAGACACCACACTTGCTAAGTGGTAGCCTTTAAATTGGCCGCGGTCCGTTAGTATACGTTGGACGCGCGTGTCGCCACTATCAGTGATTGCAGACCAAGCGCCGCCACACAGCAGGTCTAGAGAGACTTCCTAGCACTCGCCCCAGTTGTACAACCGACTTTGCTAGTGATGGTTCACTGACAAAATATGCTCTCATTTGCCGAGACGATAGTTAGCATAGCCTTCAGCTACGTCATTTGCTATGACCTAGGAAGGCGCCATGTTCAGTTACTATTGATATTGTGAATAATGTACAGTCAAGAGCAACGTTCACCAGTTATGGATTAAATTTAAGTATTCCACCAGCTACGTCCGTTTTTCTAAATTCTAATTTTCTCGTCCTGTTCCAGACCTCACACCAACATCTCTGCCCAAACTCTTTGCCTTTACAAATGTCTGCTTGTGTCTGTGTATATGCGGATGGATATGTGTGTGTGTGCGAGTGTATACCTGTCCTTTTTCCCCCCTAAGGTAAGTCTTTCCACTCCCGGGATTGGAATGACTCCTTACACTCTCCCTTAAAACCCACATCCTTTCGTCTTTCCCTCTCCTTCCCTCTTTCCTGATGAAGCAACCGTTTGTTGCGAAAGCTCGAATTTTGTGTGTATGTTTGTGTTTGTTTGTGTGTCTATCGACCTGCCAGCATTTTCGTTTGGTAAGTCACATCATCTTTGTTTTTAGATATGTCTATATTGTTCTCTACAGTAAAAACATTGCAATAAACCACACGAAAGCTATTATTATTACATACGGAAAAAGAGCAATACTATATGGTACGTATTGTACATACTGTGAATACAGTACATATGTACAGAACTGTGAAAACTGAAAGTGGCATATACACTAGTAAAAAGTTGCTTAGGAAGAACGTCATTTATAGATTTATGTGTAGCGGATAAAGCTCTAGTGTTAACTGCAGAGTCCCTTCTCCTTCGTTTTCTTGATCCAAAAAATGTCCACAGGTGTTGCAGTTGTATTCTGCTTGATGTACTGAAGGACAAAATGAAAAATGTCCTTGGCATCTGTGAGTGAAATCTGGGTAGGGCGTTAGTCATCATCTCTGTCCAAGTCGTCATTCACAGGTTCTTCACCATTTTTTTCCTAAACATTGGTAATAATGTGATTGTCATTGAGCTCTTCACTGTTTTCACAACCTTTGTCACATTGAGCATTCATCTCAGCCTCACTGGCATGGACATTTGGTTGTACAGTTTGTAGATTTTTAACGATTTCCTGCATGTCATTGTTTTGCTCACATTTGATCTGGTCACATTCGGTCATAACTTCCGGCCAAAGGTTACATCAAGATTTTTACAACCTGTCAGATTTTAGTTCCTCTCATGATTGAGCAATTATATAGATAGCATCTTTGATGTTGAAGAATTTCACAACTTCAAGTAAGTTACAACCTTCTTGGAATTTTCAAAAATTGAACGATGTACTTTCTGTAATACCATCTCTTTAACCATTCTACCACTATCTGATCCATTGGTTGGATAAGTGATGTGACATTTGATGGAAGGAGGGTAGCTTTTATGTCCCCTTTCATTAAATCCTTCTCAGGTGGATGTGAAGGTGTGTTACACAATGGCAATAGGGCAAACAGAGTGCTTATTTGGTTTCTAGTCTTTTTTTCAACAGATGAATGAACTCATTGAAGAACCAAGATTTGAAAATATTGCAGTCCATCCAGGCAGATTTTTGACTGTGATAATAAATAAGCAAGGAAGGTAAGTTAGATTTGTTTTTTAAAACCCTAGCCTTCTTACATTTGGCAATAATGAACAGGGGAAGCTTGTGTGTACCATCAGTGTCACTGCAAGGAGGAATGGCTAGCCTATCTTTTTTAAGTTTCGTTCTGGCCATGGTTTCATTTGATGCAGCGAGCATTTTGTTTTGCAGAATTTTATAGTTTAAGCTTGTCTCATCTATGTTATAGACTTTGGAAGGCAACAGTTCATTTCCTTCACAGAAACCTCCTTAGCTGTCTCGGCATCAGCAGATAGTTTTCCACCCGAAATTTTCCACTGGTAAATCCAGCTATCACTTGCTGCGAATTCGCTTCTGGCCTCTAGTTTTTTCTGCAAGGCTGTTGCCCTTTCTTTTATAATGGCCCAGATATCAGGATTCCTTCCCTTCTTTCTTCATGGAACCACATCCACAATGCACAGTCAAGCCGTTCAAGTTTAGGCTTCTTCAATGTTTTACAATTCTTAAGAGTGTCTTCACTATCTATCATCACTGTACTAGATCCAATGTCTTTCTGATTTCTTCTCCAACCATTTATTGTCATAACGCCTACATTTTTGGCGATGATTCCCCTTTGAGCAATCTTCACAGCAGTGCTAATGTTTCATTTAATGAAACAGTAACATGTTTATGCTTCACTGTTGACATGTTGAAAAAACACACACTACTGTACAGTACATGTAATGTGAAACAAATATATACAGTACTGTAATAAACACAGAAGAAAATATCATAAAACGACTGATCAGTAAGCATTAAGAACTTCACAGTGCAGTACTGTACAAAAAAATGCAAACAACAAATGAAACAATATGAGAGATGATGAAGCACTAAAACAGCAATCAAAAATGGTGTGATGGATAGTGAGTCACTACCATGAGTTGCGGCAAGCTCAGCTCAAGCATGGTCTGATCAACACGTGTGGCAGAGCAGCCGAGGGTGGATGAGCGAGGTTCTACTGTATTGTCTATTAAACCTAGAACTGTTGTAATTTTTCATGAAAGTCCATCATGTAAAAGAAAATAGAAAATTCTTATCGATACAGCAATGTTAAATACTTTTTTCAGCTATGTTTTACCTAAAATTGCAAGTCTAATATTAAAGAAAGAAGCCCATGGGGTCAGTGTATTGTATTTATTTGTCCAATTGTTACTGTTCTATAAATTTCCTGTAGTGCTTTTGAACACCAATTTTACTTTTGATTTTAAAGAAGTTAATTGTTCTATAAATTTCATTGGTTTCATTTGACCATCATTGGCATATGTTTCACATTTTACAGTATTTTGTTAGAAAATCATCTCATGATGATTGTCAGTTAAACCTAAAACTGTTATAATTTTCCATAAAAATCTTTCATGTAAAAGAAAATACAAAATGCTTATTGATATAGCAATGTGAAATACAGTGCATATCTTACAAATACTCAATTTCAAAATTTTGTTCCACGATATAGAATTATCTTCATTTCTATATATTTTGTTAATCTGAAGAGTTGTGTTTTCTTTTGGATGTCTCTCACATTTATGTAGATAAATATGAGTTATTTTGATCAATAACCAATTCTGGAGCATGCTAGAACTCCAAGCTGTAATACATTAATGCAGCTACTAGCCTAAAGTTGAGCAGTCTTTGTTTTGATCTGAAGTAGTACAGTCTTTGTTTTAGAAGCTGTTGCGGAGGCATCCCACTGACACATTGTAATTCTCGCGCGGGTGCGCAACGAGCATTCCTCGAATTGCACACCATGTTGCACTCTCACCCCACACAAAGCAATCCATGCATTGTATTGTATTGTTTTGTATGTTAACCGGGGACCTAAAAACAATGGAGAGGCTCCATCCTCGCTGCAGCTGCAGTGATCCACAACCCCATGACGACTACCGCAGTCCACTTCACCCCTCTGCCACCCCACACCGAACCCAGGGTTATTGTTCGGTTCGGCCCCCCGGTGGACCCCCCCAGGGAATGTCTCACACCAGACAAGTGTAACCCCTATGTTTGCGTGGAAGAGTAATGGTGGTGTACGCGTACATGGAGAACTTGTTTGCGCAGTAATTGCCGACATAGTGTAACTGAGGTGCAATAAGGGGAACCAGCCCACATTCACCGAGGCAGATGGAAAACCACCTAAAAACCATCCACAGACTGGCCAGTTCACCGGACCTCAACACAAATCCACCGGGCGGATTTATGATCGAAAATGCATCTGAAACATTTTACAATATTATTAATTTGAGAACAGTGGTTATTACAAGTGCTATGGAAGTTGCCAAAAAGATTCTCTTTAGCAATGTGCTAAAATTCTGTTGCATGAATTTTGCTGTTTGCTATGTGTGGTTATGAAATAAATCATAATGACAAGAAAGTGTGAATAAGTATGTTCACTTCACTTAAAAATCTGACATAATTCCCTTGACAACAAAAAGATGATGATCAGAGCCATGAATATATCAATGAAACAATGTATTAATACTTTTCCACTCATTGCAACAACCATTTGACAACTGTTTTTCAACACTATTGTTTCCTGCAAATACAATTATGCTTTTTAATAGCTGAAGAAAAGTAATTTATTCTAATCAAGTTATGTAATAATGACTTTTGAATGGGATATAAGGAACAATAGTGCGAGGTATCTTTGTATAACTTGCAGATTTCAGCCACTTTGCATTAGAGCTGTCATGTAGATGAGGCTCAACTTCCAGATATTAAGCATGTACCTGGAAAATGTGAACTGACCTATTTCTATAGCTTATGTGCTTAAGTACAGCACTCTCACTTACGAGACAGAAAAATGAGTCAGTCCTGAATCGAATCTGCATGCCAGATTAACAACAAATGACTAAGTACACCTGCCAGCCTGAGTCACATTTCTAGGTGCTTTCATACACTCCTTTATGCAAAAGCCATGGTGGTCCCTCTACCTCAGAAAACACAATACAAAAACAATTACATACAATAACTCAAATAACAAGTATAATACAATTAAAAGTCACATGGCACTAGTGACTTTCCTCCCTTATGTTAACTGACAACTGTGGTTGCAGAAAGGGTATCTACCCACAAATTTAAATCAAAATAATTACAAATCGTGAAATGAGAAGGCAAACTTCTGACCACATGAAAATCATGAGAAAGACAAAGGAAGAGGAGAAGTAGAAAATTAGTAGTGTTCCAGTTACAGAAACATTTTTGTCTTTTTGACATAGACCTAGAAGACTGACATGATTAATTCTGTGTAACATTCAAGTAATTAACTTCTCGAGGTGTAGCTATCTTAATCGGAAAAGTGGATGTATTGCATCTTTGCTATAGAGCACTTTAACTCTGGTGGTAATTCCACTGGGCAATTTTTGTGCTGCTATAGAGATTAGATTAGATTAGATTAATATTAGTTCCATGGATCATGAATACGATATTTCGTAGTGATGTGGAACGAGTCGAATTTTCTAATACATGACATAATTAGGTTAATTTAACAACATACTTAAGTTAATATAACAACTTTATTTTTTTGTGTTTTTTGTTTTTCTTTATTTTTTATTTTTATTTTTTTATGTTTTAAATATTTTTTTTCTTTTTTTTTCTTAATTTATATCTAAAAATTCCTCTATGGAGTAGAAGGAGTTGTCATTCAGAAATTCTTTTAATTTCTTCTTAAATACTTGTTGGTTATCTGTCAGACTTTTGATACTATTTGGTAAGTGACCAAAGACTTTAGTGCCAGTATAATTCACCCCTTTCTGTGCCAAAGTTAGATTTAATCTTGAATAGTGAAGATCATCCTTTCTCCTAGTATTGTAGTTATGCATACTGCTATTACTTTTGAATTGGGTTTGGTTGTTAATAACAAATTTCATAAGAGAGTATATATACTGAGAAGCTACTGTGAATATCGCTAGCTCCTTAAATAAATGTCCGCAGGATGATCTTGGGTGGACTCCAGCTATTATTCTGATTACACACTTTTGTGCAATAAATACTTTATTCCTCAGTGATGAATTCCCCCAAAACATGATGCCATATGAAAGCAATGAGTGAAAATAGGCGTAGTAAGCTAATTTACTAAGATGTTTATCACCAAAATTTGCAATGACCCTTATTGCATAAGTAGCTGAACTCAAACGTTTCAGCAGATCATCAATGTGTTTCTTCCAATTTAATCTCTCATCAATGGACACACCTAAAAATTTGGAATATTCTACCTTAGCTATATGCTTCTGATTAAGGGCTATATTTATTAATGGCGTCATACCATTCCCTGTACGGAACTGTATGTACTGTGTCTTATCAAAATTCAGTGAGAGTCCGTTTACAGGGAACCACTTAGTAATTTTCTGAAAGACAGTATTGACAATTTCATCAGTTAATTCTTGTTTGTCAGGTGCGATTACTATACTTGTATCATCAGCAAAGAGAACTAACTTTGCCTCTTCATGAATATAGAATGGCAAGTCATTAATATATAATAAGAACAACAAAGGACCCAAGACTGACCCTTGTGGAACCCCATTCTTGATAGTTCCCCAGTTTGAGGAATGTGCTGATCTTTGCATGTTACGAGAACTACTTATTTCAACTTTCTGCACTCTTCCAGTTAGGTACGAATTAAACCATTTGTGCACTGTCCCACTCATGCCACAATACTTGAGCTTGTCTAGCAGAATTTCATGATTTACACAATCAAAAGCCTTTGAGAGATCACAAAAAATCCCAATGGGTGGTGTTCGGTTATTCAGATCATTCAAAATTTGACTGGTGAAAGCATATATGGCATTTTCTGTTGAAAAACCTTTCTGGAAACCAAACTGACATTTTGTTAGTACTTCATTTTTACAGATATGTGAAGCTACTCTTGAATACATTACTTTCTCAAAAATTTTGGATAAAGCTGTTAGAAGGGAGATTGGACGGTAATTGTTGACATCAGATCTATCCCCCTTTTTATGCAAAGGTATAACAATAGCATATTTCAGTCTATCAGGGAAAATGCCCTGTTCCAGAGAGCTATTACACAGGTGGCTGAGAATCTTACTTATCTGTTGAGAACAAGCTTTTAGTATTTTGCTGGAAATGCCATCAATTCCATGTGAGTTTTTGCTTTTAAGCAAGTTTATTATTTTCCTAATTTCAGAGGGAGAAGTGGGTGAGATTTCAATTGTATCAAATTGCATAGGTATGGCCTCTTCCATTAACAGCCTAGCATCTTCTAATGAACACCTGGATTCTACTATATCCACAACATTTAGAAAATGATTATTAAAAATATTTTCAACTTCTGACTTTTTGTTCGTAAAGTTTTCATTCAATTTGATGGTAATACTGTCTTCCTCTGCTCTTGGTTGACCTGTTTCTCTTTTAATAATATTCCAAATTGTTTTAATTTTATTTTCAGAGTTGCTGATTTCAGACATGATACACATACTCCTGGATTTTTTAATAACTTTTCTTAATATAACACAGTAGTTTTTATAATTTTTGATAGTTTCTGGGTCACTACTCTTTCTTGCTGTCAGATACATTTCCCTTTTCCGGTTACAAGATATTTTTATACCCTTAGTAAGCCATGGTTTGTTACAAGGTTTCTTATGAGTATATTTAACTATTTTCTTGGGGAAGCAGTTTTCAAATGCATTTACAAAAATGTCATGAAATAAATTATATTTTAAATTGGCATCAGGTTCACGGTACACCTCATCCCAGTCTAACTGCTGTAGGCTTTCCCTGAAATTTGCAATTGTTAAATCGTTGACTGAACGTACTACTTTGGAGGACTGTTTAGTATTGCTGAATGGAGCTATGTCATATATTGTAACTAGCTGTGCACCATGATCAGAAAGACCATTCTCAACAGGCTGAGCATTTATCTGGTTAAACTTATCTTGGTCTATAAAGAAGTTATCTATCAGTGAGCTGCTATCCTTTACCACCCGAGTAGGAAAATCAATAACGGGTGTCAAATTGAAAGAACCGAGTAATACTTCAAGGTCATTTTTCCTATTACCCTCTTTCAGAGAATCTACATTGAAGTCCCCACAAATAATAATTTGCTTCCCCCTGTCTGACAGATAGCACAACAAGGAGTCCAAATTTTTCAGAAATAGATGAAAATTTCCTGATGGGGACCTATATACAGTTACAATTATAAATGTGCCTTTATTTAATTTAAGCTCACAGGCACATGCTTCTATATGTTTCTCTACACAAAACTTTTTTGTTTCTATACTTTTTGCACAATGATAACTTTTAACATATATGGCAACTCCTCCTTTCTCCATATTTTCTCTCATTACATGTGCAGAGAGCTTATATCCACTTACATTTACCTTATCCATATCAGTAACAATGTGATGCTCAGACAGGCATAGTATATCTATTTCATTCTCAGCTTCTAAATCTTCTAAACAAACCAGAAGCTCATCTACTTTATTCTTTAAACTCCCAATATTGTGATGAAATATACTTACATTATTTTTAATTATACTTTTATGAGAACCTTTCCTTATTCTAACATTTGCAGTACTCTCCTGTCTGAGTTTCTCATTGTGCTTAGGCCTAGTTCCTATACCAGTGGTCACATGGTGTTCAGAGAGGCAGATTATGTCAACTGGGTTGGGTGACTTTAATTCATCAATGCAATTACCTAGGACTGAGATACAACTTGGTGGAGATAAAATTTCTGGTGATTGGTGAAAATTTATAATTGATAGCTGTGATTGGTGATCAAATGTGCTAGAATTGTGCTGTTTAATTTCTTTCCTAAACTGAAGATTTGTTTCAATCCTTACCTCTCGTAGAACTTGACATCTTTCTGTCTTACCTATCCTAAAAAAGGTGCTGCTCCAACACCTGTAACCACTGGTATTGTGTAGATATCAGACTACAGGTCCGAAAGTCCAGGACTCAGTCCTTAATCACTCTCGGGGATTTCTCTTCTCACGTCTTTCATCCATAGTATGACTTGTTAATGTGGAAAATGCCATGTTTCTCTGTGGTTCAGAGTCCATGATAAACTGTTATTATTATTGCTATCTTCAGTCAAAGGCTGGTCTGATGCAAGTTTTAGTGTTTGTCTATCCTGTGCAAGCCCCTTCATCTCTTTATATGAACTGCAACTTGCGCCCTCTTGAACCTGCTTACATAAGTCAAGCCTTCATTCCCCTCTACAATTTTTACCTCCTCACACTTCCCTCAATTAGCAAATTGATTAAATTCCTTGATGCCATTAAATTAAAAACAAACATTTCTGTCTTATTTTTTGAAAAATGTCACTTTCAACTGAAAAATTTAACACTTCAAGGAATAATGCTCCTCGTAAAGTAACCTAAAAGTAACACACACACACACACACACACACACATAGAGAGAGAGAGAGAGAGAGAGAGAGAGAGAGCTCTGTCCTTCTGAATATACACGTGAAGTGCACATTAGAAGATGAATGGCAGTGAAATACTTTAACTGGAAATAAAGGAAAGCAAATTCTTTTGATCACATCAGTATACTATCAAATTGCAACTGTTAGTTTTTGTTGCATTAATAATTGTTTGAGATGGCAGTTCATTCGACTAGTGAGTGTGTTAATTTCACCGACATACTGAAACAAACAAGCTGAAATCCCCCATCTGCTGTTATTGCAGCCCTGCTAGTAAATATTTATTTCTTTACCTGTTTTTCAATTTACACATTTTCTTAGTAATGTATGTGTGGTAGGTGCTCAAATATTTCAAGTTCTTAACTAAGCTTTTCACCACTTGGAGTTATTGTTCACAGCCCCATACATTATATGTTGATTCTCATACTGCATTTAATTTACATGATTAATTAAAAAATATAGATAACTGAATTTCTTATTACAACAGGCAAGAGTAAATTTATAGTAAGTCAATCAAAAGCTGGGATCAAACTGACACCACCAATTAGAGAGACTGATATCTTGACTTTCCAATGAAATATTTTTATAATAGAAGGAAACATTCCACGTGGGAAAAATTATATATAAAAACAAAGATGAGGTGACTTACCGAACGAAAGCGCTGGCAGGTCGATAGACACACAAACATACACACAAAATTCAAGCTTTCGCAACAACCAACCCCCACTTCAAAGCATTCAGTCCTCATTCTGGAAGTCCACAAGTAACAACTCTGTGAAAGTCCCACACGAGCTGGCGTACATGTAACATACTGCATCTTTGTCTTTAAATATGTCTGCTTGTGTCTGTATGTGTGGATGGATATGTGCGTGTGTGCGAGTGATACCTGTCCTTTTTTCCCCCTAAGGTAAGTCTTTCCGCTCCCGGGATTGGAATGACTCCTTACCCTCTCCCAAAAAAACCCACTTCCTTTCATCTTCCCCTCTCCTTCCCTCTTTCCGATGAGGCAACAGTTTGTTGCGAAAGCTTGAATTTTGTGTGTATGTTTGTGTTTGTTTGTGTGTCTATCGACCTGCCAGCGCTTTCGTTCGGTAAGTCACCTCATCTTTGTTTTTATATACAATGAAATATTTTGATTTATATGAAACTGATGAGATAATTAGCATTAAATTAGCATTAAAGTTTGTGACCAGTTATATTTTCTCCTGTAGAGTTTGTCTCTGTGTGTAGCCATTATACTTTGTTGATTTTTATACACTATGTGACATACTTCACTAATTGTTAAGCCACTAATTAAGATTTTTGCATAACTTTAAATATGGCACTTGTATTTGTAAATGAGGTATTCCCAACATGGGTGCATAGGACGACTTCATAAACTTTTCTAATTTATTAACCCACAATATATTTCATAAACTACATTACTGCTAGTAGTTATAGTCCATCCTAAGTTAAAAAATATAACAGAGCCCTTTTTTGAAACATTATGTAGATTTTAAAATCAGAGTATGTCCCTATGCCTGTCTTCATAATACCAACCCCCACTTCAAAGCATTCAGTCCTCATTCTGGAAGTCCACAAGTAACAACTCTGTGAAAGTCCCACGCGAGCTGGCGTACATGTAACATACTGCATCTTTGTAAATATCTTTGATGAAAGTTCAGTTTGCGCCTAGTCACTGGTTGGTTGCCTTTGTGCAACTCACTGTGCCCACTGTGTAATTTGAAGGCAATGTCCATCTGTGAGAATTTATTCAGTAAAGTAGTTGCCACAGTCATACTGAGTCGTAGGTGTGTGCTTGTGTCTGCCGGTAAACAGTCTGTTCATGTGAAACTGGATCTGCCCCTTGAATTGCACATGAGCAATTTAAGATACAGTGTTACTGATACTGAGTGTGAATAAGTGTTTGCCAAGGTGAGTGACAAAGAATGAAAAGCCTGTGTGTTGAATGTGGAGGGACAGGTAATAGAAATTAAAATTGAGCCTTGATAATAGAATATGTTTGAAGCATGGGCATCTGCAGAAGATTTTCCAGAGCAGGACAAGACTCTAAAATTATAATTTGATATATAAATGAGTTAGTTAATTTCAACACATCATGCTACAAGAACTAATTTTTATAAATGACAAAGAACATAATATGCTAGGGAATTGATGGTTATCCACTCAGTGTGCTGATAACATCTCTGTACCTCAGATTCCAGGGGGGAAGTGCCATTATTTGCACCCCTTACTAAAGCCTTGAAGATAGGGAGGAAGAACTAGAATTTGACGAGTAATATGCTGTAGTGACTGAAAATGAACTTGGATATGTTAGCAGAGTAGTATTAGATGAGTCTGCTTCTTTATTGATGAAATGACTGATAGTCAGATAACAGATGAAATGTGAAGAGCTACAGCCACTGATCACATAACGTGAAGAGGATAGTTCAGAGACAGTGAAAAAGATTAATGTAAAGCAAAAATTGTGTAGAAATTTGAGGGATACAGGAAAAATCTGTAGCTGAAAATGTTGTTTTGTTGATGCTAGTGAGCCAACAGTGAACAGCCAGTGACAGTTTAAGAATAGAACATAAAAATGACATTAGTAATTTAGATGTGAAACTGAATGAAACTAACATTGAAGTTGGTGTAATTAATGTCAACCTTACAAATTTAGACAGAAAAATGGATTCTGTGAAAACTTGGTTTGAAAATAAGTTAGAAAAAGTGGCCTAAGAAATGCATGTAAAAATAAAAACTGTTAGCAAAGAATGTGAAGCTAAAAAAACACAAAATTTTACAATATCAAACAATGGAAAATCCAGGATGGATGGATAGGCACAACAAAAAATGAGACTGCAGACATGTGTGCAAGTTGCGTTTGCATGAGTGTGTGTGTGCGTACTGCTGACAAAGGCCTTAATGGCCGAAAGCTTTAATTGTGTGTATCTTTTTGTTGTGCCTATCGCGACTCAGCATCTTCACTATATGGTGAGTAGCAACTTTCCTTCTCTGGTATTGTAAAATTTTACAATATTGTGAAAGGTGGGCAGGAGATGATTTTAATTCCTGTCAAAAAGGAAGGATGAAAGAAACTGTGTACTGTAAATAAGGAAAAGCTTGAAACTAAAAGTGGACAAACAAAAGTAGAACTAAATAGTAAAATTGAAAAATTAGGGAACAGATCAGAGAAAAGATGCATTTTAGCTATGAAGAAAAACTGGAAGAGGTAAGTGAAAATGAAGAATCTAAATTTGAGAAAATTGCAAACAAACTTCTTACACAAGTAGCCTAGTGTTTGTGCAGTGTGTAATATGGCTTCTTTTGCAAATTGTAATAAATTTAATAGTTTTGCACCATATTGCAATCCAGACAGTGGAGTACTGTGGGTCTGAGTACCTGGGACAATTTAAAAAATTGTACCCCCTCATAAGCTATTACAATCCCACTTTTAAAACTATTTATTTTCTAAACCTACTATTATAATTACAAAACCATAATATTTCCCATAAAGTCATTAACAGTTACTTTGAAACTATAACAGTTGACATGTATCAATACAAGTATAATAAAAAAGGGAAGAGATAACATCAAATATTAGACTTTTCAGCAAATAAATTGCATTAAGTTAAAATCTTATGGATTTTATTCTTACAAACTGTTCAGTTACAAGGTTATAATTTACATTTATTTTTCTTTCAATTGATAAAATTGCAAGTCTACTTAACCTTTCCTGGATCACAATTGATCTCTGATAGGTCTTTATTATCTTTAATTTTCAAAAACTTCTTTCACGAGTAGCATTTGACACAGTGATTGTTAAAAAACTCTTAGTGCCACAATATTAAACGCTGTTGCATCTTCTACTTAATTACTAGCTTAATAATTCTAAAGTTGTAACTCTTCAGGCTTTCCCGGCAGTATGTTGACATGTTGAACAATTGGGCTTTCTGCCGGTGGTTCAATTCTAAAGCTGTTCATGCAAAAATGTTATCTTCTGGATGAGGTTCTTTAAATAAAGAAATGTGGTGTCTAATAAGATCTACTTCAGCAGTCATAGTTGAAGCATTCAGTCTGGAATATTTTCATATAAATGCAGAATTGTTTGAGAAATATGTGGTGATCTCAACATTGATTTCCTTGAAGAATCTGCTCAAAAGTCCCAATTAGTAAATTTAATTATGTCATTCAACTTAAATATGAAAGTTATATGTCCTACAAGATTAAACAGCTGTCTTGATCAGGTTGCTACTAATGCTGATTGCACTGTAAAAATTATGGGTGTTGGTTTTTCAGATCACAGTGCACTAACAATATATTTTAATCCACCACTCAATGTACTCCCAACAGGAGAAACAGTTATTAAATGTAGAAGTTATAGTGATAGCAACATAAACAACTTTGCACTTAGCTTAGAGAAAGAAGACTGGCAACAAATGAAAAATATGACAATTTTCTGCAGATATTTGAATATTACTTTAATTGCCATTTCCCAGAAAAAACAAAGACTATCATTAACAAAAAACAGAATGCTTGGTTCACAAAAGGTATTAAAACTTCATTAGAAAAGATGAGGCTGCTGCACAGACTTAGCAAACTGGACAGTGGCAAATCCAGAGAGTTCAAGGTATACTATAAAATTTACAAAAACACATACAGGAGAGTTATCAAATGGGCTAAAAAAGCTCATAATGATAAAACAAATAGGTGCTCTTCCAACGAATGTAAGATCATCTTGGGTATAGTAAATGAACAGACTGGTAGAAAGTTAAGGATAGAGGATAAAATCACACTAAATATAGAAGGACAAAAGACTGAAAATGCACATAAAATTGCCAATAAATTCAACAGCTATTTTTCAGAAATTTCCAAAAATCTCCTAACCAACTCTTCAAACACTGTTCACTCTCCTCCCACAAATTTCCTGACTAACTCTCCAAACACTGCACACTCTTGTCTCAAAAATAATACTCCTCTGAACTCCTTTTTCCTATCTCCTACAACACCATATGAAATTGAAGATATTATTAAAAAAAGAGCAAAAAGATTTATTCTGCAGGGCATGATCTGATACCCTGCTTCTTACTTCATAAGTATTCAAATTACATCAGTGGACCCCTGTCAAATATCATAAATACCTCATTTCTAGAGGACACATTTCCAAACCAGCTAAAACTTGCTAAAATTATACCTCTCTACAAGAAGGGAGAGAAAACAGACATGAGAAACTATAGGCCAATTGCTATACTATCTGCCTTCTCAAAAATATTTGAATACTGTATGTCAACTAGATTAGAAATGTGTTTAAATTCTAACAACATAATCACATCTTCCCAATATGGATTTCGGAAAAATAGGTCCACCACACATGCTCTGTATGCATTTCTAGAAAAGTGCTCAAGTTTTGTTGACCATAAACAACCTGCTGTCGGTATATTTCTTGATCAGTCCAAGGCCTTTGACATGGTCGACCACAAGCTGCTGCTTATGAAACTCCGTAAGTATGGGATTAGAGGTGTAGCCCACGATTGGTTCCATAACTACCTTAGTCAAAAAAAACAATATGTAGAAATAAGAAAATCGGAGACTTTCATGCACTGCAGGTCAGATATACTACATACAACGAATGGCGTCCCTCAGGGATCTGTCCTTGGCCCTGTTCTTTTCATATTGTTCATAAATGATCTCCCAGAACACATAGCAAATACCAGCTCCTTTCTGTATGCAGACGACACAAATATCCTGATAACCAGTAGAGGTGACAGATTGCTAGATGCAGTTAATGAAACTACTTGTCATTTACAATCGTGGTTTGAAGCAAATAGACTACTCATAAATATTCAGAAAACTGTAAGTATGAACTTCCATACTAGACAAAATCTGACCCACTTCAATGCAGTTATAGTTATCAGCAAAGATGACATTACGTACAGGCAGGACACCAGATTTTGTGGACTTACCATCAGTAACACACTAAATTGGAAACCACATATTGAGGCATTGTCACAAAAGCTTAGTAAAACCTGCTACCTATTACGATCATTAAAAGACACAGCCAGTGTAGATACCTTGAAGCTGGTGTACCATGCCCTGTTTGAGTCTGTCTTGAGCTATGGCCTAATCTTCTGGGGAAAGAGCTCTGATTCTTTCACAATTTTCAAGTTACAAAAACGAGTAGTAAGAATAATGAAATGTAAAAAAAGAACTGAACACTGTAAACCACTATTTCAACAGCTAAAAATCTTGCCACTTCCATGCCGCTATATATTGGAACTAGCTTGTTTTTCAGTACGGCACTTGGACACCCTCGACAGAAATGCAGACCGCCACGCACATGACACCAGAAACAAAACACAGCTACAAATTATAGCCCACAACACAAAATTATATGCGAATGGGGTTAAATGTATGGGCATTAAAATATACAACCACCTCCCAACAGACATAAAAACCCAAAAATAATGAGAACTAAATTAAAGGAATTGCTACTAAATCACTGTTTCTATTCCATGCATGAATTTCTTGAAACAAAATTTTAATTACTTGCAATAAGCTGTTTATTCAGTTGTAGATGTTTCTACTTAGTAAGATAATTTAATTATTGTATCTTATCTACATTCTGTCTGTATCTCATATAGGCCTATGTATTCTGCTATGTGAACTATGTACCACAATATTTTAATTACTTGTAATAAGCTGTATATTCACTTGTGGATATTTCTACTTAGTAAGATAATTTAATTATTGTTTGTTACTCATATTCTGTCTGAATCTTTTATATGTATTCTGCTATGTGCATTATGCAGCACTGTCATCTCTCATCACACACCACCTTTTTTATATTTTGTCAATATATCCTGTATGTATTCTACTATGAGAGTTATGTACCACTACTGTCATCTCTTGTCATATACCATCGTCACATAATTTTTCAAATTGACTTGTCCTATATCATGATGTGCTTTGCTGTACAAATTGTATGATCTACAGGACCAATAATAAATCAAATCAAATCAAATTAAATGATTTCATCTTTTCTGCATCCAGTAGTATTTAAATTTGAAGGAAGGCAAATAGCTCATTAAGTATCTTCATGTGTAATATATGTTTGTTTAATTCTGATGTTAGTTTATCTACAGCCTCAAGCTGTTCCCAACAGTTTAAGTCAGAATCAATGCTTTCCTCAGCTGGTATTTTCTTTTGTCTTCTAATTCTGCTTTCTGTTGATGTATTAAACATATTGCTGATCTCCATAACTTTCTCAGCTGCTTTTGTGACTAGAGAATCATGGTCACACAATTTGTAACAGAGTACAGTCAGCACTTTCAGCTTTTGAATGCACTGACATAGTTCAAGTCTTCTTTGTTACAGGTATATCTGAGTATTATTCACTTAAGTTAGTATTGGGCTCCAAAAGAAAGGGCAGGTCATAATGCAAACTGACAAACTGCCTGCATCCCTTCTGGCTTCTGGGGGTATCTTCTAATCCATCTCAGAAGACTTCCAAAGCTTTTCTTATGCCTTAAGTGTGCACAGCAAGCACACAAACAGATTCATGCTTTGAACTCCATGCTGTGTCACAGAATTGCTTTACATTAATTGAAACAAGTTGTTTAGTTCAGGGTGATTATAATTAAAGCTAAACTTTCAAAACGCTTTAGAAATAAAACAACTAGTCAGAAAGATGTCAAATCGCAAAGGAATGTAATTGGAAAGGGGAGAAAACATGTGACAGAAGGAAAAAAATAGTGTAGAAATTGATCAATAGATGGCACTGTATGTGTTAGAAAATGTAAATGAAAACACCTGTCATGCACACAAGCCATGGAAGTTGGTACAAACATGCCAGGTACAGGCCTTTTTCTCCTTTTGCATCTGCGACATTCACCGTGACTGTCACAAGGTTGGATCACACTCTGCTTGTAAAGTTGTATTACAAGAATGATGACTGTCCGCACATCATTCCGCCCAAGTTCTTGACACTGAAGGGTTTTGGATAAACAGCATTGGTCTGATGACTGCCGTGGATCTGGAGAAAATGATTCAGAAACTTGAAAAGTCGGGTTTTTTTGGTGTGCAACATGGTAGAGGAATGAAACGAATTGATTTGACATCTGTGGAAGCAGTGGCTGCAGCAGTCCAGGTGATGGTGAATTGCCTTGAACATTGGACATACCTGTAATCATGGTGCGTAAAATCCTACAAAACAACCTTCTTTGCTATCCATTCAAAATGGGAGCTCCAACGTTAGGAATGCCATGGAGACCTGTAAACAGATAGCATTCATGCCCAGAAAGAAAACCAATGTACACTCAGTATGTCAGCCAAGGGGCCTCAACCGCAATGTGAAGGAGGCCTTGCCTGTGGCTACAGAAGCATGCAGGATGCAGTCGCCTGCAGGTTGCGACTCACGTCAGCATCAACAATGCCTGTTGGTTTCTGAGGTCATTCTCAGTTCATATGGATGGCTAGAGGAGTTGGTGAAAACTGCTGGCATTGTACTGTCAGGGTCCTTTGTTTTTAAGCTGTATGGAGCATCCTAAGTAAAGGCTTTGGCATCTCTCTGATGGTCTTGGCTGCAGATTTCTGGCCCTTTGTTATCATCTGGGAAATTGTAGGGCTACCTTGATAGGTCAGGGGTGTACTACACAAAGGAAGCCACTACTTGGGTAGCAGAGTACTTGTGGAGTGCACATGGGTTTTTCTTAGGCTAGGCGGTAGGTCAAGGTTGTCTGATGAACACTTTCCAGACGACATGTAAATAGCAAAATCAGATTGTGTTCAGAGTAAAGACATATCAGTTGTAAAAATTTTATTGGTAAATTGTCAAAGGAGTCTTTTCAAAGTTCGTGAATATACTACCCTCCAGAAAACTTCTTGCGCTCGACTTATTCTTCGGACTGAGAGCTAGCTAAAACTCAAAGTAGGTAGCTCTGAGATATGTAGTGATTCAGGGAACAGACATTGAAAAGGCAGATTAGATGCCATAGGAGGGCATGTGTTCATTACAGTTGATAAAAATATTGTCTGTACTGGGGTCCAATGTGATTGTGACAGTGAAGTCATCTGGTCATGAATGACAGGTCTGGGTGAAATCAAGTTAATTGTTGGATGTTTTTACCATCCACCCTATTCTGCATTGATGGTTTCAGAGTCAGGTTGTCTGGTCAGTAGTACAGAAATACTTAGATCACGAAACATTAGTTGGAGGCAACGTTAATCTGCCGAGTACAGACTGGGACAGCTAAGGATTCATTGCTAAAGGTACAGATAGAGAGCCTTGAGAAGTTCTTTTGAACACATTTTCTGAAAACTGTCTTGAGCACGTAGTTCAACAGCCCACACCAGTGGAAATGTTTTAGAACTTGTAGCTGCAAACAAGGGTGATTTATTTGATGGCTGGTGTAAGGAAACAACTGAAAGAATTGAAAGCAGATAAGTTGCCAGGTCTTGGTGGAATCCCAGTTCAGTTTTACAAAGAGTGCTCTACAGCACTGGCTCCTTACGTAGCATGCATTTGTTGCAAATCTCTCATCTAGCACGAGATCCCAAGTGGCTGGGAAAAAGCACAGGTGAGTCCTGTATATAAGAAGGGTAAGAGAACAGATCCACAAAATAAAAGACCAATATCTTGAACATCACTTTGCTGCAGAATCCTTAAACATATTCTCAGTTTGTATACAATAAATTTCTTTGAGAGCGAAAAGCTTCTGTCTAAAAATCAGCACAGTTTTAGAAAGCATTGCTTGTGTGAAACTTGGCTTTCTCTTTCCTCACATGAGATCATGCAAACTATGGATGAAGGGCAGCAGGCGGATCCCATATTCTTGGATCTCCATAAAGCATTTGCCATGCCGTCACACTGCTGATTGTTAATGAAGGTACAAGGAATAGGTTTCCAGGTATGCGAATGGCTCAAAAACTTTTAAGTAACTGAACTCAGTATGTTGTCCTTGACAGTGAGTGTCCTTCAGAGATGAGGGTATCATCCGGAGTGCCCCATGGAAGTGTGATAGGACTGCTATTATTTTCTATTCATGTAAAGGATCTGGTGGATAGGGTAAGCAGTGATCTGCAGTTATTTGCAAGGTGATCCTGTGGTGTATGGGAAGAAATTGTCATGTTGTGGTTAAGAGACTGGAGAAGGACACAAGATGACTTAGACAAGATTTATAGTTGGTGTGATGAATGGCAGCTAGCGCTAAACATATAAAAATCTAAGTCAATGCAGATAATAGGAAAACAAACCCATAATGTTCGAATACAGTATTAGTAGTGTGCTGCTTTACACAGTCACATCAATTAAATATCTAAGCACAATGTTGCAATAGCAATATGAAATGGAATGTGCAGGAAAGGACTGTAGCAGGGAAGATAAGTGGTTGACTTTGATCCATTGGGAGAATTTTAGTAATGTGTGGTTCATCTATAAAGGAGACCACATATAGGGCACTAGTGCAACCCATTCTTGAGTACTGTTTGAGTATTTGGGATCAGCATCAGGTCAGTTTAAAGAGAGACATTAAAGTAGTTCAGAAGCAGGTTGCTAGACTTGTTGCTGGTAGGTTCAAACAAAACCGAAGTATTATGGAGATGCTTCAGGAGCTGGGATTCAGTGGAGGGAAGATGATGTTCTTTTCGAGGAGAACTGTTGAGAAAATTGAGAGAAATGGCAGCTGACTGCAGAGTGATTCTACTGCCACCATTGTACATTTTGCATAAGGACCATGAACATAAGGTTAAACAGATTAGGGCTCTTATAGAGACATATAAACAGTCATTTTTCCCTCGCTCTATTTGTGAGTGGAATGGAAAAGGAAATGACTATCATTGGTACAGGGTACCTTCTGCCATGCACCATTGGGGGCTTGCGGAGTAGGGATGTAGATGTATAAAACAATCTGCAGTATTATCTGTTGAAAATAAATTGTACCTTTATTCTACAGTTCACACATCCCTCTCTTAACAAGTTCATTTTTCAATGTCTTGCTTATATTTTCTGGTCAATAGCTAATACCAATCAGAACTTTCAATCTGCTCTGAGAGAGTGATTTTCTTTGTAGACATTAAAGCATTTGCAGGTAAAGCTGTCTTTTCTTTCACTGTAGAGAGTGAACAGCTTTCAGACTGACGATTATATGAAAATATAAATTCTGGTGTACTTACAGATCTGATGCTATCAGTTTTCACAGTAAGTCGGTTGACACTACCAGCTAGTTTAGCACACTGAACACTCTTCTGTTTTTTGTCTTTTCCTGCATTGGCTACCAGAGTCCATAAAAACATTGTGAATGAGATAAATTCCCAAAAAAAAAAAAAAACACTAAATAATTGTAGAAAATCCATATAAACAGCTAATAAGTAAAGTCAACTTCTAGTAACTAGTGTAGAAACTTTTTAGTCAACATAATGGCAGTACGTATGTACAAATCGGGACAAGAACAGCAAACAGGACAGGATGTGCACGATAAGTCCTTTGGCTAGCCCCCCCGTTTGAAAGAGCACTGAAAGACCCAAGTCGAAACAAGGCCCCAGGAGTAGACAACATTCCATTAGAACTACTAACAGCCTTGGGAGAGCCAGTCCTGACAAAACTCTACCATCTGGTGAGCAAGATGTATGAGACAGGTGAAATACCCTAAGACTTCAAGAAGAATATAATAATTCCAATCCCAAAGAAAGCAGGTGTTGACAGATGTTAAAATTACTGAACTATCAGTGTAAAAAGTCACAGCTGCAGAATACTAACGCGAATTCTTTACAGACGATTGGAAAAACTGGTAGAAGCCGACCTCAGGGAAGATCAGTTTGGATTCCGTAGAAATGTTGGGACATGTGAGGCAATACTGACCCTACGACTTGTCTTAGAAGAAAGATTAAGGAAGGGCAAACCTACGTTTCTAGCATTTGTAGACTTAGAGAAAGCTTTTGACAATGTTGACTGGAATACTCTCTTTCAAATTCTGAAGGTGGCAGGGGTAAAATACAGGGAGCGAAAGGCTATTTACAATTTGTACAGAAAGCAGGTGGCAGTTATAAGGGTCGAGGGACATAAAAGAGAGGCAATCGTTAGGAAGAGAGTGAGACAGGGTTGTAGCCTCTCCCCGATGCTATTCAATCTTTATATTGAGCAAGCAGTAAAGGAAACAAAGGAAAAGTTTGGATTAGGCATTAAAATCCATGGGGAAGAAATAAAAACTTTGAGGTTCGCCGATGACATTGTAATTCTGTCAGAGACAGCAAAGGACTTGGATGAGCAGTTGAACGGAACGGACAGTGTCTTGAAAGGAGAGTATAAGATGAACATCAACAAAAGCAAACCGAGGATAATGGAATGTAGTCGAATTAAGTCAGGTGATGCTCAGGGAATTAGATTAGGAAATGAGACACTTAAAGTAGTAAAGGAGTTTTGCTATTTGAGAAGCAAAATAACTGATGATGGTCGAAGTACAGAGAATATAAAATGTAGACTGTCAATGGCAAGGAAAGCGTGTCTGAAGAAGAGAAATTTGTTAACATCGAGTATTGGTTTAAGTGTCAGGAAGCCGTTTCTGAAAGTATTTGTATGGAGTGTAGCCTCGTATGGAAGTGAAACATGGACTACAAATAGTTTAGACAAGAAGAGAATAGAAGCTTTCAAAATGTGGTGCTACAGAAGAATGCTGAAGATTAGATGGGTAGATCACATAACTAATGAGGAAGTATTGAATAGAATTGGGGAGAAGAGGAGTTTGTGGCACAACTTGACTAGAAGAAATGGGATCGGTTGTTAGGACATGTTCTGAGGCATCAAGGGATCACCAATTTAGTAATGGAGGGCAGCGTGGAGGCTAAAAGTCGTAGAGGGAGACCAAGATATGAATACACTAAGCAGATTCAGAAGGATGTAGGCTGCAGTAGGTACTGTGAGATGAAGAAGCTTGCACAGGATAGAGTAGCATGGAGAGCTGCATCAAACCAGTCTCAGGACTGAAGACCACAACAACAAACAACAACAACAACATTGATTTTTCCAGTCTGCATTAAGTAGTATTATTATTATCATTATTATTATTTTAAATAAATCATTCATAGAGCAGCAAATTAGTCTAAAGATGAGGTGCAAAGACTTTTGAATGAATTTTGGGGTGGTGACTGATATGTTCGTAGAAGGGCCACCATTAAAGGTTCTTATCAGAACTGGATTAACAAACTTATGTAACTAGATAAGGGACCGGGCAGTGAATACATAATAAAGGGTTTAGAAAACAAATTTCTGCATAGGGTAGGGGAACTGCTTTTGTCTGCTCCCAGGAATAATATTAGTGACTTTTTAAAGTAACTGGGAAAATTGGAAATGGATAAATCCATAACAGAAGACAATGTGAGTAATTTTGAGGCTAGAAACCAATGAATGACAGATTACATAGTAAACAGAATAAGTAGGATAGTTCTCAAGATATAATGAAAATCCCAGCAATAATTGGGTGGTAAATGGTCCATATGGAAGTATAGATGATAGGAGGAATTTCCGTGATAGAAATATGGGGAGCAACAGCTATAGACCCAAGAGGGAAACTGAGGTTTGCGCCAGTTGGACAATATGTAGAAAAGGGTCACTGATAAATGAAAATAAACAAACTTCAAACAACTCTAATGTAGCTATAGAAGTTGAAGTTAGTGAAAAACTTAAATCATGTTTAATGCGAGGCAAAACAAAGGATCCTATAGAATTAAAGAAAGTAATAAGCAAACAGATTGATGAGACAAAAAATTTTTCAACTGTGCAGTGTAAGAAATATTTTGTAAGCAATTTCAGAAAACAATTTATGGCCAAATAGTGAAAACAAGAATAGCTGATCAGCTGGAGATTTGAAAGTTATAACAGTAACCTAGTAGTAGTTCAAATAGTGGTGAAGATAGTTGAATATTAAGTATTAATGAAGGAGGTGAGGTATTTGAATTATTTATTTATGATGATGAAGGGAATATGTTGAGCAGAGGAAGAATAAATGATATAAGTAAACAAAATAATAATAAAACAACAAAAACAATCAATTATTGACAAAATCATTTAATTGGATGATAAAAGATCTACTCACCAAGCTGTGCCAAAACACGCACGTAAAAGACTACATAAGAAATAGATACATACTTACATTAATACTTGTTCAATAGATCATGAATACGAAATTTCTTAATGATGTGGAACGTGTCACTTTAACACAAGTTTTCTTTACACAAAATAATTTTCTTTTTTTTCAATTACTATTTCATATCTAAAACTTCATCTATTGAGTAGAAGGAGATCTCATTCAAAAATTCTTTTAATTTGTTTTTAAATGGTGGATGGCTATCTGTCAGGCTTTTAATGCTATTTTACAAATGACCACAGATTTTTGTGGAAGCTTAATTCACCCCTGTCTGTGCCAAAGTCAGATTTAACCCAGAATAGTGATTCTTCTAGTGTTGCAGCTATGCACTTTGCTGTTCTGTTTTTTGGGTTATTAATAATAAATTTCATATTGTGAAGGTACTGTGAATATCCTGAGTGCCTTAAGTAAATGTCAGCAAGGTGATCTTGGGCGGGGGGGGAGGGGGGGGGGGGGGCTCTAGCTATTACTCTGATTACATACTTTTGTGCAATGAATACTTTTTCTCTTAGTTATGAATTACCCCAAAATATGATACCCTATGAAAGCAGTGAGTAAAAATAGGCATAATAGACTAATTTACTGATGTGTTTATCACCAAAATTTTCAATAGCCCTAATAGCTTAAGTAGTTGAACCTAACTGTTTCAGCAGATCATCGATGTGTTCCTTACAATCCAATTTCTCATCAGTGCACACACCCAAAAATTTTGAATATTCTACCTTAGCAACAGATTTACATAGTGGGTTCCCTGACATTTTGTGTACACACTATATGGCGATTAGTGCCCACCTGGTTGAGTGTTCTGTTCTTCCTTCCACACATCACTCTTCTCTTCTAACTATTCTATCCATAGATTATAAAGAAATGTAATCATCTTCAACTTTTGCTCATTTCTTATGTAAGTAAAAGTTTACTATTTCAATAATTGGTTTTTTGTCTATCAACAACTGCTTATAGAATAACAGAGGAGGGGTGCAAAAACATTTCAATGCTATTTCAGGTAAATTTCATTAGAAAAATATCCCTATAGCTGGATTTGGTAAAGTTAAATAAAATTTATGTGAATGATGGCAAAATCTTTTTCAGCTTAATGTATGAATCTGAGAATGCAATCATCCAATAATATAGAGTAGTAAAATAAATTTCTAGTCATTTTATTTGGTTCAAAATAAAAACAAAATGAGTTTGCAGCAATCAATTGCCAATTTCACACAAAATCATGTCAATGTATTACCCTGCAGGGTAAAGTAAATAATTTTGAGATGATATAAGCAATGGGTCCTACAGTAATGGTTATGAAAAAGGAATTTTTGTCATGAGGAAACCCTTCAGGCAGGAAAAGAACAAAGTACGTGGATGATACTTTCATAGTGTGACCCCACAGAGAAGATAAGTTAATGGAGTTTTTACATCATAAGTCCATTCAGGTGAACATTCAATTTACTTTGGAATTAGAGGAAGACAATTGTCTTCCATTGCTGGATGTTTTGGTTAGATAGAAGAGTGACAGGTCACTAGGATATTCTGTTTATCGTATGCGTACTCACACTAATTTGTACTTAACACACTTCAAACTGCCATCACCCATCCCATACAATGAGTGTGCTTAAAACGCTTCCACACAGAGCTCATACAGTGTCGAAACCAGATAGTTTGCCGAAAGAGCTTAAACATTTAAAGACAGTTTTCAGAGGCAATGGATACTCTACACGGCAAGTTAACAGGGCATTCTCATCTAAAACCACGAATTGGGAAGTAGATAAAGAGGAGAAGATGTGATCAAAGTCCCAACCTTTTCTTTCCTTTGTTGGAAATATTTATTTCAAATAGCAATAATCCTAAGTAATTTTCAGGTGATAGTGACTTTCTGCCCATCATCTAAGATTTTGGACTTGCTGGAATAGTGAAGGATAATTTGTTATTGCAGGAGGTGGGAATTTGCAAAATACCTTGCCAGTGTGTGAAGCCTATATAGGACAAACAGCATGCACAATGGAAGAACGCTGCAGAGAACTTAAATGTTGCACTCGCCTTTTGCAACCCTGCAGGTCTGCTATTGCAGAACATTCTGTTGCTAACTGAAATGTAATGGAGTTTGACAAAACATTAATTTTGGCCACACAAACATATTTTTGGGACTGCATTACAAAAAAATCCATTGAAATATGCATCCCGAAAAATCTAATGAACCAGACAGTGGCTACCAGTTGGATAATGCACGGGATTCCATCATTTCTGAGATTTGCTCCAGACGAAGACACCAGAATACTCCGATGGCTGCGGCGAGTGGTAACGCTGAAGACCGCTGATCTTCTCAATACCACCTGCGAGGGTGCTGCCACTGGGCAGTTTGGTCCACCTGTCACCACGGCTCTGACCCATGCGCTGCAAATACTTTCATATAATGTGGAGTGGAGAACGTCTTCATCAGTCTTCGGCGGCTCACCTGAAGAAGACTGGAAGGTGTCCAGTTGAAATATCATAGAGTGAAGTTTACGATGTCTGGTTGCAATCCTCAAATCTCTTCAAACATATAATTTGCCAGGAAAATTTTAGTTTGCACATCTCAAACACATAAACCACATCAGGTATTGCTGATATATTGCTGTGTGCACTCTGCAGAAATGCTGAGGGTGGTCAGTGACTGGGCTGCCACTGGCAGCCATCCCAGGTAGATGCAGCTGTGCCATTTGATGTCAGCATAAAGAGGCAGGAAGAGTAAGTTTTAGTGGGCAACCTGCTCTCCAGTGATGCCAGTGAAGGGTGGAGCGCCTCTAGCTGCATCAACATAGAGGTATCCATCTTCAAGGGGGATGGTAACTTTTGCCTCTATCAGTTTACCAATTTATTAAGTTGGTCGTACCTAGCCACCAACAAGGTTGAACCACCTGAAGATGTGAGACAGTTGCTCCAAGGAAATATTGTGGAATTTGCACAACATGATCCAGCGGCAAACCCATGAAGACTATTTACAACTCATTAAGTTGTTCACAACTTTGAATAGAGGACACACTAAATGTAATTTCTGCATAATTGCTGATCATATCCACTGAATGAAGTTGTTTATACTTTTTTCGAACTTCAAAGTATGACAGGCAACTAGACATTTCATATTCTTGTATCTTCTTTTGATTTTTGAAAATTGAACAATCTGGGGACAGGGTAGTCCAGGTAGTGTGTGCACAGAAGAGGCTGTTGTTCACATTCGCAATCAGTGTGAGGAGTTCTGCCAGTTTCCACCGACAGATTTTGAAATACAAAGGGGTGATATGTGACCAAAGCAGAAGTATTGTAAGCACCTCATGCATAGCTCTGCAGGTAATAAAGAGGTTGAAAGTATGTATGATGAGACAAGGAAAATTATTGAATTCAATAGTAGGAAAAGGCAGGGAAAGAAAAATAATAGGAAAACATGGACTGGGGGAAAGAAATGAAAGTTGTTTAGTAGAATTTTGTACAGAATACTATTTCATAATTGTTATCATTAGGTATAAAAATCATGAAAGAAGGTTGTCCACTTGGATGAGACCTGGAGACATTAGGTTTCAGATAGATTTGTTAGCGGTAAGACAGCCACCCCCATGAACCATGGACCTTGCCGTTGGTGGGGAGGCTTGCCTGCCTCAGCGATACAGATGGCCGTACTGTAGGTGCACCCATAACGGAGGGGTATCTGTTGAGAGGCCAGACAAACGAGTGGTTCCTGAAGAGGGGCAGCAGCCTTTTCAGTAGTTGCAGGGGCAACAGTGTCTGGATGATTGACTGATCTGGCCTTGTAACACTAACCAAAATGGCCTTGCTATGCTGGTACTGTGAACGGCTGAAAGCAAGGTGAAACTACAGCCATAATTTTTCCCGAGGGCATGCAGCTTTACTGTATGGTTAAATGATGATGGTGTCCTCTTGGGTAAAATATTCCAGAGGTAAAATAGTCCCCCATTCAGATCTCCGGGTGGGGACTATTCAAGAGGATGTCATTATCAGGAGAAAGAAAACTGGAGTTCTACAGATAAGAGCGTGGAATGTCAGATCCCTTAATCTGGCAGGTAGGTTAAAAATTAAAAAAGGGAAATGGATAGGTTAAAGTTAGATATAATGGGAATTAGTGAAGTTTGGTGGCAGGAGGAACAAGATTTTTGGTCCGGTGAATACAGGGTTATAAATACAAAATCAAAAAGGGGTGATGCAGGAGTAGGTTTAATAATGAATAAAAAAGTACGAGTGCAGGTAAGCTACTACAAACAGCATAGTGAATGCATTATTGTGGCCAAGATAGACACGAAGCCCACGCCTACTACAGTAGTACAAGTTTATATGCCAACTAGCTAAGCAGATGATGAAGAAATTGACGGAATGTATGATGAGATAAAAGAAATTATTCAGGTAGTGAAGGGAGACGAAAATTTATTTGTCATGGGTGACTGGAATTCAACAGTAGGAAAAGGAAGAGAAGGAAAAGTAGTAGGTGAATATGGATTAGGGCTAAGAAATGAAAGAGGAAGCCGTGGTTCAAGAATGATAAAACAAGGTTGTATACATGGAAGAATCCTGGAGATACTAGAAGGTATCAGATAGATTATATAATGGTAAGACAGAGATTTAGGAACCAGGCTTTAAATTGTAAGACATTTCCAAGGGCAGATGTAGACTCTGACCACAATCCATTGGTTATGAACTGTAGATTAAAACTGAAGAAACTGCAAAAAGGTGGGAATTTAAGGAGATGGGACCCGGATAAAATGAAAGAACCAGAGGTTGTACAGAGTTTCAGGGAGAGCATAAGGGAACAACTGACAGGAATGGGGGAAAGAAATACAGTAGAAGAAGAATGGGTAGCTCTGAGGGATGAAGTAGTGAAGGCAGCAGAGGATCAAGTAGGTAGAAAGACGAGGGCTAGTAGAAATCCTTGGGTAACAGAAGAAATATTGAATTTAATTGATGAAAGGAGAAAATATAAAACTGCAGTAAATGAAGCAGGCAAACAGGAATACAAACGTCTCAAAAATGTGATCAACAGGAAGTGCAAAATGGCTAAACAGAGATGGCTAGAGGACAAATGTAAGGATGTAGAGGCTTATCTCATGAGGGGTAAGATAGATACTGCCTACAGGAAGATTAAAGAGACCTTTGGAGAAAAGAGAACCACTTGCACGAATATCAAGAGCTCGGGTGGAAACCCAATTCTAAACAAAGAAGGGAAAGCAGAAAGATGGAAGGATGTAGAGGCTTATCTCATGAGGGGCAAGATAGATACTGCCTACAGGAAGATTAAAGAGACCTTTGGAGAAAAGAGAACCACTTGCACGAATATCAAGAGCTCGGGTGGAAACCCAGTTCTAAGCAAAGAAGGGAAAGCAGAAAGATGGAAGGAGTATATAGAGGGTCTATACAGGGGTGATGTACTTGAGGACAATATTATGGAAATGGAAGAGGATGTAGATGAAGATGAAATGGGAGATACGATACTGCGTGAAGAGTTTGACAGAGCACTGAAAGACCTGAGTCAAAACATTCCATTAGAACTACTGACGGCCTTGGGGGAGCCAGTCCTGACAAAACTCTACCGTCTGGTGAACAAGATGTATGAGACAGGCGAAATACCCTCAGACTTCAAGAAGAATATAATAATTCCAATCCCAAAGAAAGCAGGTGTTGACAGATGTGAAAATTACCAAACTATTAGTTCAATAAGTCACAGTTGCAAAATACTAACACGAATTCTTTACAGACGAATGGAAAAACTGGTAGAAGCCAGCTTCGGGGAAGATCAGTTTGGATTCCGTAGAAATATTGAAACACGTGAGGCAATACTGACCTTACGACTTATCTTAGAAGAAAGATTAAGGAAAGGCAAGCCTACATTTCTAGCATTTGTAGACTTAGAGAAAGCTTTTTACAATGTTGACTGGAATACTCTTTTTCCAATTCTAAAGGTGGCAGGGATAAAATACAGGGAGCAAAAGGCTATTTACAATTTGTACAGAAAGCAGATGGTAGTTATAAGAGTCAAGCGACATCAAAGGGAAGCAGTGGTTGGGAAGGGAGTGAAACAATGTTGTAGCCTCTCCCCGATGTTATTCAATCTGTATATTGAGCAAGCAGTGAAGGAAACAATAGAAAAATTTGGAGCAGGTATTAAAATCCATGGAGAGGAAATAAAAACTTTGAGGTTCGCCGATGACATTGTAATTCTGTCAGAGACAGCAAAAAACTTGGAAGAACAGTTGAATGGATTGGACAGTGTCTTGAAAGGAGGATATAAGATGAACATCAACAAAAGCAAAATGAGGATAATGGAATGTAGTTGAATTAAGTCTGCTGATGCTCAGGGAATTAGATTAGGAAATGAGAATACTTAAAGTAGTAAAGGAGTTTTGCTATTTGGGGAGCAAAATAACTGATGATATTCGAAGTAGAGAAGATATAAAGTGTAGACTGGCAATGGCAAGGAAAGCGTTTCTGAAGAAGAGAAATTTCTTAACATCGAGTATTGGTTTAAGTGTCAGAAAGTCGTTTCTGGAAGTATTTGTATGGAGTGTAGCCATGTATGGAAGTGAAACATGGACGATAAATAGTTTGGACAAGAAGAGAATAGAAGCTTTCGAAATGTGGTGCTACAGAAGAATGCTGAAGATTAGATGGGTAGATCACATAACTAATGATGAGGTATTGAATAGAATTGGGGAGAAGAGGAGTTTGTGGCACAACTTGACCAGAAGAAGGGACCGGTTGTTAGGACATGTTCTGAGGCATCAAGGGATCACAAATTTAGCACTGGAGGGCAGCGTGGAGGCTAAAAATTGTAGAGGGAGACCAAGAGAGGAATACACTAAGCGGATTCTGAAGGATATAGGTTGCAGTAAGTACTGGGAGATGAAGAAGGTTGCACAGGATAGGGTAGCATGGAGAGCTGCATCAAACCAGTATCAGGACCGATGACCACAAAAACAACAACAGGACAGAGATTTAAAAACCAGTTTAGATACTGCAAAATCTTTCCAGGAGTGGATATGGGCTCTGACCATAATTAATTTCTCATGAACTGAAGATTACAACTGAACAAATTTCTGATGGAAAGTAAAGAGATAGGTCATAGATAAATTGAAAGGGTTGTTGGGATTTTCAAGGGTAGCAATAAGCAACAACTGACTGAAAAAGGGAAAACAAGTACAACAGAAAACAACAGTAGCAGAGCATAAAATGAGTGAAAAGACAATGCCCAGTAGAAACCCTTGAATGACACACCAGATACAAAGCAAGCAAAAGGAAATGCAGTCATATGAAACGTGAAGTTCATATAAACAGCAAGGTTACGCAATAAATACAAAGCTGTAGAAGCATGAATGATTAGGGGAAAGGTGGATACCTCCTGTAGGAGAATTAAAGAAACCACTGAAGGAAAGACTAGCAACTCTACAAATACCAAGAGCTCAGATGACTAGCCACTACTAAGTAAAAAAGGGGAAGATAGAAGAAATCTATAGAAAGAGTATGCAAAGGAAAGAAATTTGAATTTAATATTATGGAAAGGAAGGAGGAAGTAGATGAAGATGAGATAGGAGATGTAATACAGCAGGAAGAATTTGATAGATCATTTGAAAACCTTAATTGAAATGGGCACCTGAAGTAGTTGACAGTCTCTCAGAATTATTAACCTCTATGGGAGGACTTACCATGACAAAACTAACTCACCTGATACACAAGATGTGTGAGACAATCTGAATATTCTAATATTTAATTAGAATGTTATAATTCCTATTCCAAGGAAGGTAGGTGCTGACATGTATGAATACGACACAGAACCATCTGTTTAATAAACTGTGGTTCAGAATACTGACTCCATTTTTTGACATGTGAATGGTAAGACTTCAGAGAAGATTAGCTTGGCTTCTGGAGAAGTGTAGGGTCACAAAAGGCAGTATCGATCATTGAAACATCATTGCTCAAAGTCTTTACGTGCTCTCACATTGTTTGTGAGATTAGCATGTTAAGCTCAGAAATTACAACAATAATCAAAGGGTTCAAAATGAAGTTTCACTTACCTTATGTCTCGTTGACGTTCTCCGAGTTGAAACTGGTTTGTGTATTTCCCTGATCCTCAGAAATACTGTGTGTAAAGTTTTTACTACTCTTTGTTGATTTTGAATAGGAATACTGACTATTAAATTTGTTGCAGATATTCATTTATTCACTGGTGGATTAACTCCCAATGTTAAAATACATTGCACAATTCATAATAATGATGCATAATAATTCTATATACAGACTACTTGGCAATCATATCTGCCCATTAATACACCCAAGCAGAGAGTAGCTTTCTGTGACCAAGCATCCAAAGTTGTAGAAATACTGTTAGTACAATTTATCAACCTTCTTATGCAGGTGATTAACAGAAAGCAATATTAAGACTAAAAATGAATCAGATAGTACTGATTTTCTAGGAGGAATTGTATATCATTGTGGTGCCAGTTAGTTATGGAAATATACTTTCTTTCATTTTCTGCTGTGAATAATACAGATACAGAGGATATAAAATGTAGACTGACACTGACAAGAAAAGTATATCTGAAGAAGATAAATTTGTTAATGTCAAATACAGATTTAAGTGTCTGAAAGTCTTTTCTGAAGGTGCTTTTCTGCAGTGAGTCATGTATGGAAGTGAAACATGGATGCTAAATAGTTTAAACAAGACGAGAATAGAGACTTTTGAAAGGTGGTGCTACTGGAGAACGCTGAAGATTAGACGGGTAGATTGCATAACTAATGAGGAAGTACTGAATAGAACTGGGAAGACAAGAAATTTGTGGCACAACTTGACTAACAGAAGGGATCGGTTGATAGTAAACATTCTGAGACATCAAGGGATCACCAGTGCTTAACTCTGAACACAATAATAAATGCAGTTGTAAGAAATCAACAACCTCTTTTTGAGTCAGTTTAATGATGACAGAATATAATCGTTTATTAACATGTACAAGAGAGACTGGCTGGAGCTAGTCTAAGACAATATAAAGGGTATTTGCCCACTAGGGGGCCGCTGGCTTTGTGCTGCAAGTGACTGATGCGGTGTCCATGATCAGCGGCCTCTGCTAGAACTGCCTGGAGCAGCTGAGTGTTGCACACTTGAGTGAAATGCATGGTGCAGCCTGTAGTAGAGGAGGTGCAGTAAGTTGTGGGTCACCACAGTCGTCCCTCCTTGGTGGGGTGGGAGGGGGATGAGTGCTCTGTTGCTGACTCCCATGTGACACTCTGACAGTTGACATGTCCATGGTGTCAGATGCATTTTGTCTTGCTCATGAACAGTTTCCAATCCAAACACAAGGGCAGTAATGGTGGAAGTGTGGACGTGCACATTGTCTTCTCCCTCGTGGAGAGCAGGTAGAAGACCCCAGCTCCCCATAGATGACAGACATATTAGCAATGGACGTGGTGCTGTGGGGCAGGAGCTGGGGAGCCATGGAATTCAGAAGTAACATAGGAGAGGCCAGCAGGGAGGGGGTGTAGGCACCGACAGCAGGGAAGGTCCTGTCAACATCAGTGGTGGTGTAGCAGGTGCCTGCGTGTGCACCAATGAAGCCCCAATGTCTCACATTCCACTGCCCGACTCCTGCAAGACCAGCACCATTGGGCTAACAAGAGCTGAGCTGCATCATCCATTTGTGGGAAGGCCATAGGCAGAGTGGTGGGACACCATGTCAGGAGAATGGGTGGTCACATCACAGTCAGCGTGCTGTCCACAGAAAATAGCGATGATGTTGGAAGAGATGCCAGTGCAGCTGGCCACCCCTTCGACACCCTTTTGGTGAGGTTGCCTGCCCTCAGGTGCTAGAGTACTCAGGAGGCACCAAACAACTGAATGGGTGTTGGAGTCTGACAGGTACATATTTTATAAAGGTGTGTGGGTCACATAGAGGATGTTACTGAACTGGAGCTTTTTAGAGGGTTCCTTTGTTGTTTTATTCATGCACATATCAATGTCACACAGCCCCCTTCCTGCCTTCGCCTGGTGACATGCGACAGGACGGTGTGAAACAGGAGGGTTGGAAAAATATAAGCACCCATGCTGCTTTGGATCATGTTCCATTTTCATTGAATTGTGAGATATGATCCCTGGTGGTTCCACCCAGAGCAAAAATTGCAGTCACACTACACTCCTAAGGGGTCAGATCATGTTCACTGGAGCTGCAGCCCCGTTATGTTCTTAGAGGAGGATTAAAACAGATGGGGTCGGTCATGTGTGACAAATGTTGTCAAGAACATCATCCTCTTGTGCATCACATTACGAATAGCATTTTTCGACTGTGAAATGTAGGGGAATCAATGGCCCAAGGGAAAGGGTAATTTGCTTGATGCCCTTTATGCCACCTCCTGAGGGCTCTCTGGATCAGTTCTGAACCATGATGTGTCTGAAATGTTTTCCTTTTTCCTCAGCTGTCCATAAGAAAACCACATGATTTCAATAGTGTACATTACAGTTCTGACCTCCATCACACAGGCGTCAAAAGTAAGGATGAAATGTAAGACGGGATGTGATGACCTTCTCATCATTAGAAACATCCACGATGGCTTTGGCCAGAATTGAGGTAAAATTTGGTGCCAATGTGACATTAGTCCACCTTATAGCTCTCATGAGCTTCTTAACTGTGCCCTTTTTTTCACATGTGTTGACACAGTGCTGTTTGAAATGGCAAGGGTGACATTTTATGGTGCCACCCTTTTGCATCACTACAGAGGAAGGCTGTAGGCACCTTCGAGCCAAATTTCAAACTTATGTAGCACAATGGGAAACAATTCATGGGTTTCAAAAAACTTCTACTTTTTTTGGACAGTGTAAAATGTGATAATTTTTTTGTGTTGCTGGCATTATACCATTTTAATAGCAGAGTAAGTTTTGCATTGAGTTTGGATGGTACTTTAGGTGGCCTGAATGTACCCTCTCAATTAGTCTTGCATCTGCAATGCAGTTCATTGTATCTTGGATGTATGGGAGGTGCATCTTAACATTCAGCATAACTGGCTATGGCTAAACCATGTCTCCACAATAACCTTTCTCCCATGAATACTAGTCACACTACGTATTTGGGAAGATAGGAGATGAAGTACTGACAAAAGTAAAGCAGTGAGATCAGATAGTGAGTTGTGTTGGATAGCTCAGTCAATAGAACACTTGCCCAAAAAAGGCAAAGATTCCAGTTTCAAGTTCTGGTCTGATTTATAATGTAATCTGAGGCATTATTGTAGGGCAAACTGAAGCAGCTCAAATTTGGGGCAACAACAATATATTCACCCAAAGGCAAAGCATCAAAGTAAAAGGCAAGATTTTCCTTTTAAACCAGTACCTTTCTGCATAGCATTTAAACATGAATTATCTAATATTTGCTAATAGCTGTCATGTAAAAAGTGAAAACATTTCAACATGAATTTGGTGCTGATGTATTTACTGCATAGTTCTAACGGCACATGCTCGCACCAGCATAGCATTAGTTGGAATCTATTTAAATGCTGTAGTGAAACATGGACTGTGGGAAAACCAGAAAAGAAGAAAATCAAAGCATTTGAGATATGGTGTTACAGAAGAATGTTGACAATTAGTGGATTCATTAGGTAAGGAATGAGTTGGTTTGTCAGAGAATTGGTGAGGAAATGAATATATGGGAAACACTGACAAGAAGAAGGAACACTTATCACAGTGCACAACATATTTATGGTACCTTCATATTTTTGAATTTCATGCTTGATACAGGGTGTGACCATGTTAGCTTATGATCAATGTAAAGCCCTAAGTACTTCACTGCCGTTTTGGCAGAGGATGTGACAGGTCCTAATCATATGTTTCTTACTCCATTAAGTCTGTGTCTGGTATACACGCATATAGATGATTTATGAGGCATTCAGCCGTTCATTAAACATTATCACAGCGTTATTCGTCTGTTGCTAACTGTCAGTAAAACTATCACTATGAGTATAAATACATAAATTATCATCATACTGCAGAATTTCATTTCTTTGATATGGTCTGGTTGGCCCATTTTTTTTAAAAAATATGTTCAATGAGTTTGTCCTTTCTGCAGCACGTATTGGAGTTTTCTGTCTTCCATATGTCCATCTTTGAATGTAGGTCTAATGTAAATAGATTGAATGCCAATGGTGACAGCACCATGCCTTACAATAACCATTTACTTGTTCTTCTTTGCCATACTGTTTCATTGTTCATTGAAATGATCAGGCTGCTGTTGCTCAAGAAGCAGTGTAACTTGTGGAGGAATAACAATTGGATGTCATGATTTTGCAACTTATTCATCAATACAGGACACTATCACATGTGTGTCTGATGTTCATATACACTTAAGCAAATACTGGTTGTCACTGAATGTGAGTTCTACATCAGTGACTACTGGTACCAGCATTTTATTTATGTCTTTACCCTTTCTAAACCCAGCTTTTCACAGGGGGCAGTATTCTGCGATTCACGATCCATCATTCTAATTTGCAATACTTTGGAACAAAAGCAAACTGGTACTTTAAATTTGTGATAATGTTGTTCTACTAAGAACCGATGGAAAATTCCATTAACATTCTAATTTGTGTTTAATCATTCATTCCAACATCTTATTCACAAGTGATAGAATTCCTTCCTTCTCCAGCATGTATTCGAGCATTCTGTCTATTGTATATTCAACTTTGTCTTGTTCTGCTGTATCTGCAGCAAAAATGCATAAAATATTCTCTAAAAGGGTTTTCGTTAGCATCTATATGTTCCCCATCATTCTTTTATTCTCTTGATCTTATTCCTTAGAACAGTCACAGAAGAGCCTGTGGACATGCTATTATGTAAGTTCTTCCAGCTTTCCCTCTTTTCATTTTTGTACAGGCACTTTGTCTTTGCCTGTATGTGGTTTAAATTAAGAAAATTCCCTTCTGTGGTTTGTCGCTTGTAGGTTTTGATTGCTTCTCTCCTCTGCTTAGTTGCCACCTCACATTCTTTGTATACCAGAATGGAGGTGGCCTAGCAGAGGCACAAAAGGGCGTATTTTGTGGGACTGAGGTTTCAGCTGCCCTTTCAATATTATGTACTAGTTTGTCATACACTTCCTGAAGGCTTTCAGCTTCTCTGCCAGCACTTGCTCACCACTTTTCTCGGGTATTCTGACATTTTATCAGTATCAGTATGTGGTCAGACCTGAGTATTTTGTGGGACTGAGGTTGCAGCTGCCCTTTCAGTATTATGTACTAGTTTGTCATACACTTCCTCAAGGCTTTCAGCTTCTCTGCCATCACTTTCTCACCACTTTTCTTGGGTATTCTGACATTCTATCAGTATCAGTATGTGGTCAGACCTGAGTGGATCTTGTAGCACCTCCTGGCTAATACATAGTGCAAAATTAGCTGATGCGAAGCTGATATCTACAGCACCATTTTTTCTGGTCAGGTCTGTTAATTCTAATTCATTTTCCATCATTTATCACAACTAGTCTATCCATCTGGATTGTTTCTGTGGTTTTTCTTCCAGCTTTGCCTTCAACATTTGAGTCCCAAATGAGGTAATGGCCATTCATGTCCCCAACTATTACCTTTGAATGGTCAATAGCATTCACTATTTCTCTTATTTTGTCTTCTTGTGTACTTGTTAGGAGCACCATAAATCAATGAGATTCACATGTCCATCCCTGGTACACACAGAGATGGCACTGCTTTTGTGGTTATCGATCCAATATTTTCTTATCATACTATGCTTATAACACACTTTCCAATTGTATCCATGTTTCTGAAATGGCACATACACTATTAATGTATTTTGTCATTAGTATGAATGAATGCTGTAAGTGCAGTCATGATTAGACCTTTTATAATACTGTGCTATGCTGGTACTGTATCTGCATCATTGGGTTGACTTGCCATAACACTAGTAATATTTTCAGGATGTTGTTAGGAAATTTATCATTAATTTGTTCTCTTTCAGATGTCTTTGTGTGTTTGGGGCAGTTAGGAATGGCTGCCGATTAGAGTCACATCATACTGGTTTGGTACTCACAATTTCTTATATATGCCATACTGTGCACATCTGGAAATTCTCTGTCTTATGTCCTTCTAAACACGGGTAATGCTGAGACTGTTCTTTCATGTAATATGAGGGAATCCGAATACCTGCTGCCAAAGCAGTGGTGAATGATAAAGGAGCATATGCTGGCTAAGACAACGGGACTTCCTGGTGAACATACATATCTGCAAGCGGTAATTTTTCAGTTGTGTAGTGTTAAGAATATTTCGGCAGGTTGTATGTGCGGTAACACTAGGAAGACCTTGTGGGCATGTAGGTTTACTGCACATGCTGCTGCCACATTTGTGTAAGTTTTACCCCCATGCCTCTCAATGGAATGCCTGTTAAGTTCTGCCTTCAAATGCCATGGTTTGTTTGATATGTTCCTCCCAACAAACTCAGTGCAGCAATGTTCATTCAAGTTGTGACCAATGTATATAGATTCTGGAAATCGATTTGTCACAGTTCACACTGTCATACACCTGAACAGTGCACACATCTTTTCTGGCAATAGCATTGTTTGCTGCCACAGCCATAGTGAAAATATCTATAAGACTGCATAACCCACCTGACATACAGCTCTGCAGGGCGGGGAACTTCATGATGTACACACAGTCAAGTAACCTCTAAGGCATAAAATGAATTATACGTTGATGTGTCTATGATATTCTCATTCTCTTCACTCTTCTTATGGTACCTTCTGACTAACAAAATTTTAATCCCAAACAATATTACCCTTTAAATGATTCTTCCTCACTTCTTGAAAGAACGATATACTAATAAATGAAAAGTACTATATTGTGTGTGTTCTACAGGAACATACATGATATAGTGTGCCTCATTTATTAGTATGACTCTTTTAATAAATCTTGTTACAATAGGTCCATCAAGATATTTTGAATGATTCCCTGTCTTGTACTCATATATTAGAGAATGTACACCTCCAGAGTATTCATTGAAAAAATTGGACTTGGTACTAGATAGTTCATAGTTAAGACAAGCAAACTTCAATTCTGACTATATTATTCCCAGCAGGAGCTACACTGTTCACACTAGCTTCCAACCAAAGCAGAAGTTTGCTAACTGACATTGGATGCAACCTTTTAGCATTTCCATAAAGACACTATTTGGTCCCTATCATATGGTTCTACCAATTCCACTGTTGCTGTGTGTTTACAATTGCTTCTTGTGTTGCTGTTGGAGTAGTACTGGAGGTACAGTTGATATGTTCTGCAACCTATTACTTGGGCTCACACATTCTAATTGCTTGGTCTGTCCTTCCACCTCCATCGGAGTTTTTTTTTGTATTTCTGTCTTCCTCAGCTGGATCAACGTTTTGGAGTGGCATGTTCTCTTCATTCACAATTACTGAAGCACCTGCAAATGTTGGCACTGGTACCTGAAGGCCCCCAGATGGCGAAACTTGTTTTCAAATAGAGTATTCTCCTGATGAAGTCAATGTGAGATAGAACAATGCAGGCATGAATACATCATGCCCACCTTCCCCATAATTGCCACAGGCCATAGTGGCTCAATTCTGAACTGCTGTCTTACTAGACCTCAAGCTTCCTTGTAACACGATCATTCACTTCATTGTCTCAGAGCAGACTGTCTTTTTAGCCTTCATACATGTACCTGTGTGACGTTGTTGATCATTATAAGCAACATTACCAATGTTGTTTTTGCAATTGAGATTCTTTACTGATTGGCACGACATGTGTGCAGTAAGTAAGGCATATGATATTCAACTACCTAATAACGTAACAACAAGACAAATGATGCTAAATTTAAAACATTGGCCAATTAATTCATAACAGCAGCTGAAAACATGAGGACAAAAATAACAAACAAAAACAGATCTACTGGACTTTCTCTAGCATATATCAATTTTGGTAAATCAGCTGCTACATATCTCAAAAGATCATTAGGTCACTGAAAAGCAGTAACTCTTCTGTTTGTTAGTATTTCAAATCAAATTATTAAAATTTTGTGGTGGCTTGGTAGCAACCCCCTTGAGCTACCTATGGAACCAGTTGACAAAATAAAGTGTACTTACAAAAACAATGAAATGTGTAATAGTGAGACACATCTATAAATCTGGAGATAAATAAGTGACCTCTAACTATACAGCCATTTGTCTCCATCCCATGTCCTCAAATTGTTTTTGAGAGGATAGTTTGCAACAGAATATTAAATACCTTTCTGACAATAGCTTTTCTTCCATTTTGAATGGACTGTTGAATTCCAAATGCAGTTGAACAAAACAATTATCATGTTAGATGTTTCTTCTTTCCCACCAGAAAAGAACACTTTAAGAACCTGGACATTGCTGTTGACATAGATTATGTACAAAAAATGGAACGTACTAAAAGAGCTTACTACAGACTTTGCATCCTGCTGATATATTTTGGCACCAAATGGGGATGGACAACATGGTAAATACCAAGTGGAAAATGTATGAAATATTGTTAACAAATACTGCAGTGGAATAATTATTACTTCACTGCAATGAAATGTTAACAAATTGGAATATTTTCAGAACCAAGCTGATCACCCCCTTCCTTAGCCAATTAAAATTGTCAATCAGAGATTGGAATGTCTGAATTTGCTTTCAAAATGTACAAGAAGCTCACAACCCTACCAGACGTAAAGTATCTTCACCATTCTTCAATTTATGGCCAGATACTATGAGCACAAGAAGGTATTGTCCAAAAAGTAACAGCAGAAAGAAAAAAACTACAATATAATGCAACATATGTAAGCTTCTGTCTCCAACCAACCCACTTTGAGCTATACCACATTGATTTATATCTAATACAATGAATTAGCAGAAATTTATCCAGTTACTCCAGTTTCTGCACCAGAAATCATTTTCCCTTGATGTCTAGGAAATGATGGATTACATGTTTACACTGATGTGTCCCAAAGACAGAAAACTGTAACAACTGGTGCCTGAACACACTACATATTTCACACCAGGGAATGATTATACACATTTTGATGCTATAATAACTACACTGACACTTTTTACTTGCAAATTATCATCATTTACTGACACAGTATTCATAAATGTCTCAAAAGCAGCCATATTAGTGATCTCAAATTATACGGCACCTCCAGTCCGTAGTGATATACTTCACTGCAAGGAATAAATGGAAAACTCCATGATGCAGACAAAAAAGTCTGGTTGCAATGAATACCATTGTGGTGTGAAAATGCAGGGAATGCATTGGCAGATGTAATGGTACACTTAATACAATTTCATATACAAGAGCTGTTGTCATTATTCAGTAGCTCACCTAGAGCTATAAATGTAAAATAAATTTTGGAAAGACACTCAACTATCTAAAATCCCAGAATAGCCCTGAGAAGAAACAGATGTGATACATTCAAGCATAACAGGATGTGATTGCCTCAGCAGCCATCTTCACTATTTGATACTCCTGCCAGACCAAAGTGGATCATGCACTGTAACACCTATGGATGCCAACCGTCTAACTATTTGTCTATCACTCACAACTGAAAATTTCATGAACATATAATGCTAAACTAGGGGAAAAAATAATAAATTTGTAATATTATTGTCTGATACTCTCACATAAATGTAAGTTTGCATCCTACTGTCAAGTTTATTCAGTACTTCCAAAGTTTATTGTTGCTTATTTGTCAATTTGCATTAAATAAATGACCCAGATATCTGCTGGGTTTGCTCATATCACCAGCAAGTCTTAGAAATAGATTGTTTCTGTTATACCATCTGCATAGGTTACCTGTAAATCTGCCCCTCTGTTTTGTTGTGAGAGTAAAACTCCAGTCTTACTAATTACATTCCATTATTTCCTTCTTCCTGTACAATGACCTTTATCCAACCAACACAAGGCTGGAACTTCAATGCTATGTTTCCAGTTTTGTGGAGAAGCAACCATACTCATTTATACACACTATCTATTATGATGGGGTCACTGCTCTCAAAGGCATTTTAAAGCTACAGCCAGTTCCTCTTCCCCAGGAAGAATCTACGTACCCCTTCTGTCTGCATCTAGTGTAATCACATGGTGAAAGGGACATTGTTTTCCAGTACTTTTGCATTGTGTATCTGAGGCAAGGCTTGGGAACTAGCCTTGCATTCACGTAGCTGAATGTGAAATAAAAACCACATTCAGCCTAGCCTGCACACTGGTCCCTCTCATTAATCCATGTCACAAATCTGACTGGGGGCCAGAGCATCTCCCCATGTCCTGGAAGAGGGTGTTTTAATCCACTCTGCTGCACACAAGGGTAATCACGTTTGCTTATTTGTAAGGTGAAAATGTAATATATTTCTAAATAAATAAACACATACATTCTCAAGTCAAAATTTCAAAATAAATAAACAAGAAGATTCTCATGTCAAACATTTATTTGCATTACAAAGTGCAGTGCAAGAGTCATTAATTTTCTAAAAATAATGTGTAATTAATATTCATTATTACAATAAAATCAGCCTTTATCCAACAATAAAGATAGTATAATTGTTCCTACAAATATTCCTCTTAAGCCCAGTGAGACTGCAGTTTAACTGTTTTTACACACTGGAAATTTAAAACACTTGCTTAAAAACCAAATATTTTATTTAAAGCCATAAAAATATATCCAGCAACAATAACTATGGTGTCAGTCAACATTAAAAACATATTAAAACAAAATAATGTTCCTGTTTGATTACAAATTTAAAATTCACTGAATTAGGTAACCTAAGTCTTGCAAGCCAACATAAAATAATGCAAGGTATTGCTACTCACAAAGTATCAGTTTCATTTCAGCACAAAATAGATACCCCATAAAAAACAGACAAACAGAGATGATTTACCACAGTATTTAAGCTGCAAACAGAAACAGATGTAGAAGGGATTTTTTCGTAAAAAAAAAATAATAATAATAATAATAATATAATCTTGTTTGTTTTGGCAGACTTTCACAAAGAACAATACTTCGACATGCAGCACATCTGAGTGTGGTTTTTTTTGTGCTTATTTTAATCAACAACAACAACTGCAAAATGATTCTGCACTCTTTCCTGTCAGTCATCGCAATAATTAAATATTTTTGAGAATTATTTTGCTGCGTGAGAAACAGTGAAATTCAGCCTTAATACTCTTATTTTTTTGTCACATACTTTATTATTTCTTATGACTAGCAAACATTTTATGTAAGTCTGCAAATTAGCAGAACTATCATTTGACATACGAAGTTTCCAGTACACAAAGAAAATTAATTTATTTTTGCAAGTGACCTAAGAAATTGCTTATGGTGAGACTTTGTCTTCAGCTAATATCTATGCACTAACACAAGTGACAAAGTATCATCTGAAATATATATTTCACTTTACACAACAGCAAAGAGAAATTTATTTTGTTCTTTTGAGTGTAACATGTTTTCTGATGCTGATATCAGTGTTAAGTCAACAGTAACCACACAGCTGCAAAATCTGCTCTATTAATCTGAGCAAGGCCAGTTGATTTTCAGCAAAGAGTGATAAATGAAGGACATGCAACTTAAAGTGAACTATGCTGCAAATGTGGATGAACTCATGATACAATGTTAAGGCACAAGTTGACTTAAAAATTGTCAAACAACAATGCAGAGCTCAGCTCAATTTAATCTGCAGCAGATAAACCTTAATACTAAATAACAAACTGTTTCTACACAGTGAATAAAATATAAATTTATTAATCCATTGTAAATGACAATTAAATACAACAGTTCTCCTATGTCAGAAATTATAATGTTGTAATAGTACTAAAAGTTTTTTCCTCTAATTTTCTAAAGAACACATTTGTTCTCCAGAAATTATCTCAGTTTTTCTGCTGAGGTGATTATTGTGAAGACAGTAATAATAAATACTGAAATGTTTGATTGATAAAATATAAATTAGTTATAATGAAAAACACAGTTACACTAAGAGGCAGGTAGTGGTAACATGGTCTTATTTTTCTAATAAATTATCAATTTCAATGCACTTGCAAACTCTTTACTGAAATTTTGTTGGGTGTAAACCGAAAAAAATATAAAACATTATACTTCATGCAGGGTAGACTGAATATTAAACAGATTATTCTGAGCTGAGTCTCCCACTAATATTATTATCTTGCAACCCATCACAATGCTCACATTTTGAATCTCAGTCATGATACTAATTTTCCTATTGTTTAAGCTGTTTTTCACATCTGGTACACACCCAAAAATACACATCACATAGACTGCATTTCCAATTGTGTTGGTATCCATCTTCACAGGAAGAAGCACCCTAATTTTTTGCAACTTTAGAAAAAGAATGAAAAACATTCACTCAAATCATTCTTTTCAGAATTTCAACAGACAGAAACTCTGTAATTTCAATATAATTGTCATAAATAACCTTTCAAGACTGATGATATGGGCAGCAAACTGCAATTAATTTCAAGTGTAAAATGTGTTCAGAAACACATTAATTTGATAATAGAAGTAGCTCCCAGTATTTACACACTCTATTGTGCAGCACACGAATTTACAAATAGTGTCCTCATCAATCACATCATGCAACATTTTTATGTTTTCTTTTTCCTATATAGTGTCATAATTAAAATTGTTTGTGTATATTATAAAATAGTTTCCATGAAATCTGTCATCATTATGTACAAAATATCATCGATTTCAGCAGATAGCACTTTTCACAATAGCTTATGGTATTGTTTTATGAGGTAGACATTGAAGACCACTGAATAATTTAGTCATTTATTTCTGAATTTGAGATGTGCAGATAACAAAACAATATCCAACATACTTTTATGTTGAGTAACTGCTACAATAAGTAATATACCTCAAACTCTATAGTCACTATAACACTCATCTATAAACTCAGTCTTTTAACATAAAATTGTGATACATAATCAATCACCCTTATCTTTGATCAATTGTAATCTTAAAATCAGGTATTAAAGCAAAAGAAATGTATAGACCACTTTAAGTAAGAAATTCGATCCAAATGTAAAGAGAAATTACAGTTCAAAAAATTCAATAGTAACAGTGTGATGTGATGCAAATGTACTTTGGTCTTTTTTCCTTAGCTCAACCATCATATTTATACTGATTCATTATTTAATATCAAATCTGCATACTTGTCATTACACCAAAAGAACTATGAAAACAAAACAAACATCTGTTAACACTTTTCTTGTAGTGACCGTTTCCGCAGCAGCTGTATATAAATTGCAGTTGTTTCAAAGAAAATGCCTTTTGCATGCTGCACATCAAAATTTTTATTTTTATTTATGCGCCCACACGTTTTGCCTTTTTTCCAAGGCATCTCCAGTGGGTGTCAGGTAACTTCTAATTCACTGCATCTAAGCAAACTGCCAGATGAGAAAAAGCGTCTGGGTGCATAAATAAAAATAAAAATTTTGATGTGCAGCATGCAAAAGGCATTTTTCTTTGAAACAACTGCAATTTATAAACATCTGTTAGCACACATCATATCACATAATGCTGCCCTTTTTCTTTGACTGATCTAATCTGTTTTAAATTTCCTGTGTATTGACAAAGAAGGTGTCAATTTATGGAAGAAATGAAGCACTTTGTCTTTCATTGAAATATAATCCCACAGGATCAATAAGGGCCAAAATTAAAAACAAATGACACTTTAAATTTAAAGTCAGATTCTTATTGGTCCACTGTTATCCAAAAGAGGGATAAATAAAAAATTCTTTGCAATATTATAGTAAGACAACATGACTTTTCCATTGTAAAAATTACCAGTAAGCTAACAGAGGGTGAAGTCACAAAAAAACCATCAAATGCAATTTGATGGCAAGAAAAATACAACGGGAAAATATTTTAGTGTGTCTACTTGTGATAAGTAAATAATTAAAAGTGGAAAGATCTCCAAGCATAAGCATGAAACTTTCACAATCAATCTGTAAAGAAATTTTATAATGAATGACTAATAATATTCTCCACTCATAAGGGAAATTTCTCTCAAGTGGGTACATTTTCTGCTAAGGCCAGCTCTTGCTTACTATCAAATAATAAATATTCTTCCTTGCCTGGAACTGTACCATGCATATGAAAAGAGTAATCACTTATTTTTTAAACAAATATTGTGTCTTCATTATCATTCATTTGTAACTTGGGATTTGTACTTATCCAGTAACTTTGCAAGTTTCTATTGTATGCAGTGAAGGAATGTTTGAACTGTTTACAAGAAATAGTATTATTGATTAACATTTAAAGGCACATTAAACTTTCGCAGGTATAACTCATCACATGTAAACTCTCTTAGCTTTAACATTCTAATTCAATTTAATTTTTGTATGACAGTTGTAACTGCTTAAGTCCAACAGAGTGCAAGTCAATTGTGAATAGTATAGGCTTTGTCAGTAAGTTTCAGTTGCCAGATATAAGCAATTAATGGTGAATGATTTTTTTATAAAATGCAAGTAATGACAGAAAAATAAAATTCAGTGTGCACTTGAGCAGACCTATAAGCATACAGTGAATAAACTACCTTTTCTCACTATTCATAGGTCACTTTCTAACAAGGAATAATAAATTCTTATTGACTGAGTGAAGCAAAATCTCCACAAACACAAAAAAGCCTCTTTCTACAACTTCTGGTGCTGAATGCCCCTTTCCTTTTTGGAAGAAACGAAATGAAGAGCAGGTGAAGGTTTGTATAATTATGTGCTCAAAAGAAAGGGGCTCTAGTTTCAAGATTACTTTTTCTTTTACTTGTATCTACAAACCTCATCTTGCATTTCAAGCTGGTAAATTGTCCTTTATCTAGCTGTATGTAGTTTTAAGTATCAGTCTGACTCAGACCTCAGTATCAACTGCCTTCACTCATGACGTAATGAGTCACAAGTGACAACACATAATAATGTGAATAGTATTTGGTTCACGCATTCATTCATAGCAGTTTTATGCTTTTTTGCAAGCACTATGAAGCAACACCTGTATAGTACATCTGTCAGATCAATAAATAGAAAAGACATGTGATAAAGCATGAGACTGATCTCTACAATGTGATTTATCCCTCTTTCAAATCAAATACTTTCTAACCTGTTGAAGACAATTGCTTTTCACACAGAAGGGCCCATAAAAAGGCAACACATGTATACAAAGAGAGACTATAATAAAGCTGTCACAATCATATTTTCAAATAAAATTGCAGTTTATCCTGAAAGTATGCTACCTTCCTATGGATGAAATTCAGTCTAATCAGTTAGGTGCTAAATGAGCACACAATTTATAAAAATTCTTAATTGTAAAGAATGAGCAAAACTATATAGATCTTTGTAATACACATGTATGATTTCTCATCTTTCACACTGCCAAAAAACTGTTGTTGTATGTCATATATATTTCCAGATAATGGCAGGAATAAAGATAAAAACTCATCATATATTTGATGCACTGAGCAGTCAATCTGTACATAAACAAGACTAAAACAGTGATATGATGTTTCACTCTGTTTTCTCTCTTATCGGCCTATGTGCACCTTTTCCCATTTTCCTTCTTACTTTTCTTGTACACAAATATTACCACCTCTCACTAACGCACTCCAGACATTTGTAGCACCCTGTATCAGAAGCTTAGCAACTTTTTCAGTCTTGTTTCTGTGCATATTAGTTGTTCAACATCTCGCCTGCATCATGAGTTGTTGCCATTACATGTCCCATTATTTATATTCCAACTAGAACTTTCCATTATCTTATTATTATGATCTTATTTAGAAAATTGGCAAGTTTTACAACAGAAACTTGCTACCTTTAAATTTATCCCATGAAAATTTGCCTAATTTGTAAATGTGTGCTTGAATTACTATCTGAAAAATATAGATAGAATAGAAAACATCTGAGATGCAGTATACAGTGAACAGCCCTACTACTAGGTTCCAGCAAGTTATGGTAATGATTTTCTTGATGGGAAACAAATAACCTGAAGGGACATTAGGATCACCAAGCTGTTCCCCACGACAGTTCTATAGAACAAAAGCTAAGTGATATACACTGTTGATTCTAATGTGGCAAGGAACTTGCACGTACTCAGCCAAATTTCCTAGATCTTTTGTCATTAGTGTATCATATGTTTTCCCTTATATATTCAGTAGACTGTATGGAGAAATTTATGAATAACCACTAAAACTATGTTTTATCTTATGGTTCCATGGTGTAACAGTTAGCACTCTGATCTCTGATTTAATATCAGTATTAAAAAACGGAAGTCCATCCGAATAGGTCTGGAATTATGGTTCCATGCAGTAATGGTTAGTACTTTGATCTCTGATTTTATGTGAGTATTAAAAAACTAAACTAAACTCCGTCCAAATAGGCCTGGAAGGCCCATGTCATCCTCAGCCTACAGGCATCACTGGATGCGAATATGGAGGGGCTCTCCCAGCCATTGTCATATTTCAAGACTGGAGCCACCACTTTTCAATCAAGTAGCTCCTCAGTTATCTTTACATGACTATTACTGACAAAAAAGATAATGATGATGACGTGTGACCTTAAACTACATAGATGGACATGAAATTTTGTCTAATTAGAATGCATCAGCTTGGTCTATAGGTCACCAGTTTGATATGTGATTTTTGTCTTATTTTACTGGCCTAAGCCCTCAGTAAACTAAAAGTCACTATTTTTTCCTTTGTGTCTTTGTAACCACATCCTCTTTAACATATAGTTCACTAGCATGTCAGTATGTCTTAAACAAAATTTCTATATAAACATCTAATTAGCAGCCAGGCACTGTGAAGAAGGATCAGACAAACTTATCTACCTTCAACAACTCAGAACGTAGCATGAAAGAAAGGACAATAGTGCACACATTTAGTTAACAACCATATAAATCTCCTTCTGCAAATGTGAACAGTGGAAACAGATGCCCAAAAGAAAGCACTTCATAGAAGGGCATTTTCTTCTGCATAAATTTTGTCCAATGAAAATATGTTGAAACCAATTAAGACCATGATAAGGTCACAAAGACCACAATGCTGGAAGGTCAAACTGTCATCCTAAGCTAACATCATTGGATATAGTATGGAGGGGAACAAATTTAGTGCACTGTTTTGCCAATTGTTTTCCGCTTTGTACGCCACAGTGTAACTAGTTCGTATTCAAGTAGCTTCTCTGTTGGCCTCACAAGAGTGTGTCCACCACATTCCAGCCCTCATAACAAGAATAAATCCATGGGAGTATGAGGAACTGAAACTGAGTGGCTGTGAAGACACTATGATTGCTCAGGTAAGGAGGTGGATGAGATAAAGTTATACAAAAACTATAATTATGAAATTAGTGAAAATGAAGATAAACTAACAGCAAGGAAAGAACAGATTCATTTTTAGTGTACAAGATATTGTGGAAAGACTGGTCACCTAAAAAGTTTCAGTTAAATGAAATGTCAGTACAGATTACAAGTTAAGGAGGAGCAGTTGCAAACAAAATATTCCATAAGCAGAAATGAAATTACCAAAGTGCACTCAACATTTGACTTAAGCAGTCAACTGTTAATATTTTAATTACTGTCTTGGAACCCAAGCCAACATGTCAAGCAGTAACCTGTATATTGTAAATTACATGTGCAAACAGGCTTAAATTTTAAAAATCAGTTTATCACCCACAATTTTTAAAAGTCTTTACATTAACACAATTCAAGCAAATTTGAAGGATCTAAAATTCTGCCATTACATCCCCGAAGTGCATGTTTCCACAGTTCTAGGATAAATGTGAAAGTGACATGAGAGATTATGTAAAGAAATTGGAAATAGTAAACATTAGATATATTTCAGTCTTCTCTCTGTGTGTTTTGAATAGTGGCTGCAGAATTATAACATTTTCTGACAACAATGTCATTTAACACATCTTTAAATAAGAAGATTTTGTACAAAATAATAGTAATAATTAAAACATATATATTGAGTCTCTCTCTGTTAATATAATATTAATTCAATTTATTTCCTACATTATACACTTTAAAGAATTTGCAGTAACAGAAACATCAACTTTGTGTGCCATGATCCAGTTTTGATCTACTGTTAAATATAGTCCTATAAAAATTGCAAGTCCTCTAATCAACAAAACAAGTAACATTTATACAAAAGAAGCTTGGTATTGCTGTGAGAGGTATATCTGTGAAAATAAGGACCTAACAATGAAAGAGCTTTTCACTGACTAGAGTCTGGTCATCCCAGAAATCTGCTTGATTATTATTAACTTTTGCACTTCACAGAACAAACTTGTATTCTGTTAGCGGACAGATTAAAGCAAATACATAGATTTCAACTCAGAAGAATTACAAACTGTGTCTGAAACACTGAGATTAGATTTTTAGACAAAATGTGAAATTGTAACAACTAGAAATTTCTTGTTAAGATAAACAATAAAATTACTTATTTTGGAAATTATGGGATGGTAACAATTACATATTTTACTTTACAAATAGGTCCCACTCATAATCATCATTGCTGCAATGATATAAAGTTTGTATGCTCTGTGGAACCGATATTTCTGTGGATACATTTACTCTGATGTCTCAGCACACTTCAAAACCATTGCATATGAAAATGCCAAGCAGATTTCATGGGATAACTGAATATAAGACAAGCATGCTATCAGTCTGTTCTCTGTTTTATGTACGTCAGGAAATGCAAGTGGTACTGTGTAGCTCAGGTTCAAATCTTTTGTCTGTTGAGCATCCCACAATACTCAGTCTAGATAAATCACAGCAATTCAATAAAATATTTAATGCTATAAACAATACACAAAGAAATACAAGATTCACAGAGGAGTAATACTGTTCTGTTCTGCAGTATGAGAACCATTTAAAAAGTAATCAAAGCCCAAAAAAGAGACATTTTCATTAAAGTTCTGACAAATCTTAATGATCATTTTAACAACAAGCAAACACAAACTCTAGCACAAATTAAATTATTGAAATATATGCTGGACATTAAGTTCTTTTTTCTTTAACAAGTACTTTTGCTCATGTGAACTGTATCAAACTGCATCTTGGAACAAGTAGTACTCCTCTGAAAAATGCCCATGATATTAGTTCAGTCGGTCATACAATCCTACAATAAGTAAGTATTGATCTTACAACTAAAACTTGTGTATCCTTTGCTAAATAATGCATTATAAAAACTAACTGGTTAACTTACCACTGTATTCAAATAGGCACTCAGCACACTGTATTTTGCTAATGCAACTGAATACCTACAAAGTGTGTTAGCTGTTTCTCATATAATATGTCCAAAACCAATTTACAGAAAATTATATCAACATTTCCAATAATTTCCCAATATTCTACAGCAAAAGTGTATAAGTTTTAAATAAGAAGTTCATAAATTTTAATGTTGTTCTACCCAAACCATCAATATGCTACAGAATTCACAGGATTTCTGGAATAAATGAAGAATCAGGTAATACACAGTTATAAATAGAGTTAAACTTTCTCATTATAACAAAATCAAGTAAACTACACACAGTGATTGGTTACTAGTTACAGTTACTACTTTATCCTAAACTTCACTGTGCTGTCAGTCTTGCTAAACAAAATTATTTTTACAATGGTTTTACCCTATCACTGACACATACTTGGCAACTCAATTACTAATAGCATCAATATTAAACAGATACCCAATAACAGTAAGTTATTTACACAAGCATTTCATTTTAAGCTGGTAAGCTATACTGTCTCATATGTTGCTATTATTCAGGGAGACCACAAAGTACAAGTACATTACAACATTAGAGGACATTACACAACTGTATTTATTCAGTCATTTAACTTTTTGAATGTACTCAAAGAACAGCTATTTAAATTATTCTACATAAATAAGTCTTTAATCCTCATACCTTTCAGAAAAAGAAAAAAAAAAACAGAAACAAAAAATAAAAATATATGATTCAGTCTCATTATTACACTTCTGCTCCAGTATGCAAACTGTTACAGCTGTGTGATATTGGCGAAAGTTTTGACATTAGATACCACCTGAGTGTATCACAGTCACATGTCCAACAGCCTTTCATTAAAACCTAATTGTAAAATATAAATTATGTGAATCTATGTCAGTCTTATGATTATGCTTCCTTTAAACAAATGGAAACATTTTATATTGTGACAGTTTCTGACACAAAAAGTCTTCCCTTATCTGGTCCCTCCTGATGACAAAAAGTTAAGTTTATGGCAGAATTGAAATTCATATCATGAACACATAGTGTACAATAATTGCTAATGATCAAACAGCCATTCAAATTCCCTGTTGCTGGTGACTGGGTTCACACTCTTCTGCTTGCTTAATCTCTTAAGTAACAGACTTACTGTTTTACATGGATGCACCATCAAAATGAACACAAGACTGGTTAAAACACAATGCAGAAAGAAAATTTAAGCTTACCAGCTATTTACAGAGTAGGTGATGAGCACTAAAAGTTCTAGTAAAGTATGTCTGGGTAGTTCAGATGGCACAGCACAGTACATAAAATGTAAGAGTGCTAACAAGCTATACTTATACAATCTGTCAGAAGGATTGCTCAGTTTTAATCTACAAAATCAGATAGTGAGCTACATCATATTAATAATTCTGTGGATGTCTTATTTCATATGGTGCAAACTACAAATATGGGGCCAAAACCTATTTTGATAACCAACAAGGTGTTATGAATGAAAGTGCTTTTGTAACTGAAGAAATGAGTGTGCAAAGATGAAGACAAGTCTTCAATGACATAAAAACAGATTTCATTACGATTATGGAAAATAAATCAATTTCAAGGAAAGTGATAAGTAAAGAAACATGTTTAACCCTTCTCATGAATATTTGTAAACAGTGCCTACTGCAATTTCCTGCATGAATGAAACAATGTGCAAACATTTTTAACTTCGTGTACCACAAATATCAAAACATTTATTGTGTTCTATTACACAATACCACAGTTAGTGAATACAATAATAATTGATTTATATGTAGTCACTGTGAGACTGAAACAACTGGTAGATAACTTCATGGGCTGCCACAGTTTCATTAAATATATGCAAAAAACAGACAGAAACTCTGTAGCATGCTCACTAATATTGGAAAAGTTAACCAATTTTGAAACTACGAATATAACAATGCAAATCAGTCTCACGTTCATGCTAAAGAGGAAGAAAAGCAGCCAATAACAGAAAGATTCAATATGCCAACAAACAACCTACACTTGTGCACAGGAAGAGAAACAGGTGAAAAATGAGAAGCAATTACTGTAACATTTGTAACACCATAGCATTTCAACATTTCAAGAGAATTATGGTAGCACTCTAAAGGGCTATGATCCAGTCACCAGTATTCTAGAAAATATTTTGGCCTACTGATATAACTTTAGTACCTAAAACAGAAAGCAAATTACATTTGCATTATCTGAACAATGAAAAAATCTTATTTATAACGAGGTGGACACAGTACAGAAAACATCAATCCTCTAGTTCTTTAAACGTTTACCAACTCTTAGTTACAATTTTACTTAAAAAAACATTTTCATGATTTAGTTACAATTTTACTTAAAAAAACATTTTCATGATTTATGGTTGTAACAATTAATCAGAATAGGATCTGACAGTGCGAACATACCACATCCAAGTAGCAAATGAATCTAGAAAGTTTGGCCAGGTTCCCTGCTTATAAATCACCGATTTTTTTCTGCTAGAATAATTGTGAATAAAGAAAAGAATTCACTGTAACAACTTGTGGAAAATTACTTGCAACATCTCTTTCCTCTGCTCAATATTACACAATATTGTCCTAAAAAGATTTTAAACTTGCATCCTTCATTAATCCTTAAATAGCTATTGTCTTTCATACCAACTGCTACAGTTTTCTCCATGTATAAAATATTGTTCTCACTATCAAAACTTTTAGATGTAAATGGCTGGATAGTAACACAAATATTATATACATGCTCTGCCATGTACTTGACAGTGGTTTGCAGAGTACGTAATTAGATGTAGATTGTGTATGAATCAGAACCAATTCTAGGTGTCACATAGAATGATACCAGTTTCATATATATATATATATATATATATATATATATATATATATATATATATATATATATATATTACAACAAATTTTGAAGATACCTGACTGCTAGTTTGTCATCCATGTAAGACAAGAAAGTCTTAAATATTTGAGTACAAATAGTGAAATGCGTGAATGACAGCTGTAATATTGGATGTTTCACTTCACAAATTAAAACAGTATTTACTAGCTTTTGTGCAAGAATGGCAAAGTTTCAGTACATTACATTCATGTGTTCTCTTTTTTCCTCATTTTCCAAAAATGGCTATGAGCTTATACTTTATTCTGTGCAGAAATCAGTCTACTTTGATATGCAAAAGGAAATATTTTGAAATAAATTTGTTTTATAGCATGTCAAACGTTTTTTACTTGTTTGAGAATGGTTCACACTGTCATATCTACTACCCAAATAAAAGAGGGAGAGAGAGAGAGAGAGAGAAAGGGGAAAAAACCTACTTCCTAAGAAGCAGCATATTGATGGGTACATACTGAAAGACAACAGATTCACAAGTTATCAGAACTTCATTCATTTTAAAGGAGTTACAAAGTAAGGGTTCTTTAAAGAATTCAGTAGGAAACTTACCCAGAACAACATAAACTAGAAAGACATGACATGGCATGGGAAGTTGGAAAGCAGCACAGTAATGAAAAAATAACAATATACAAAACAATGAAACTTGAGAAATATTGAAACAAGAAGAGTGAGCAGTTAAATAGTATAAGATTAGGGAACAAAAAACTAAAAGAGATGCCTAATAGAGACAAAGATAGATTGGTCTTGATGAGAGAATAAAAACAAAAAAAAAATGTAGCAAAGTAGTGAAGAAGAAACAGTGTAAACAGAAGGAATGAAGAGACAAGAAAGGAGTGAAAGAGAAGACCGGCAAGGAGTGAAATATGAATACATATAGTCTTTTAATACGGTTCATTTACTGTGTCCTTTCTCTGTTTATTTTTCCAGACGGAGGGACTCCACGTTCTGAAAACTCAAGAGTCTCTTCCCTTTCTGTTTGTCTCTGTCACTCTGTTGTCATCTAGGAATACTATATTTCTCCTCTTTTTCTCACTCCATCTTTACTTGGATGTGTTTTCATTTTTGATCACTCCATCCAATTATCCACATTACAATACATAACATTATATGTAAAAGTCATAAAGTTACTATAAAACAACTATATAAATGACAATGATGACTGACAGCTTAGGGCAATCAACAAGGTTGACAGTGCCTACATAAACTACTATAACTTGCTCACAATAAACTGTGATTATTTCCATAGCAGGTTCTCCATACTTGCCCAACAGATAATTACATGGTAGTTACACCAATAACAAAAAGAAAACAATGACTGATGTTCTGAAGATTATCAGTGATGTATGATAATCCCGATAAGGCACATAGAGTTTGATCGACATCGCAATCAGATATGATATTTCAACAACAGAATGAATACTAAGTGAACAATAATAATTGCTCTATTCTAATTATCCTCAGTGCTTTGAAAATATAACAACACAAACTCTGCAAGTAAAGCAGCAATTACTGAGTCATGAATCTTAATATAAGTAAGTAAGACTTTCTATGTGAAGTGATTACTTACTGTTGAGATACTCAAATGTGGTGTAATTGTGTCTATGTATATAAAAATACTGAAGCTGGAATATTTAAAAATATTGCACATTGTTTCTTAAACTTTCTTGTCTTGATGAAAAGCAGGTTTGTCGTAATCTATGTACGTGTATATATATATATATATATATATATATATATATATATATATATATATATATATATATATCTGTGTGTGTGTGAGTGTGTGTGTGTGTGTGTGTGTGTGTGTGTGTTATGACCTACAAGACACTTGGCCATAAAATATTTCTATAGTTTAAAGAATCTGTCATTAAAATCCTATACAGATTTGATTAAAGTTTACTCTAGTCAGAAAGCAAAGTTACATCTTTTATAAATATATTTCTACATTAAACTTTGTTTACTGACCACAGAGAGGAAATTACTCTTTTCCTTGGCTATTGCAGTTTAACGTTACATAGATGTTCTTAATAACTATAATGTTACCTGACCACAAAAAAGTAAATCTTATAGTATAATGCCCATTTTATCACATGTGTGTCAAACACGAATAAAATCACATTCACAATTACATCACACTAATCTGATGGCAAGCAAAATAACAAAAATTATGTTATATAACAAAAAAGAAAATGATTTCATTCTTAATGTGTGCTTGTAAATAATTGCTGCTTCACTCGTCACCTACAAAGAAAGGAATAATGTCACTAAAATTCCAAAAAATATTATTTTGAAGTTTACTTCTTAGTTGTCCTTCAAATGTAGACTCTGATACAATTCAACATAAATAATATTGCACAAAGATAATAAATGCATGAACAGTTTACTACAACCATATAATCAGTACGTGTGTAAAATGAAGTTGTAACAACAAATTAAAAATCTGGTATTCTACTTAACTACAGCAGTCTTCAGAGTATGACAGTCTCGTGGCATTGTGTAAACACTTGCCGAGGTACTGTATATCAGTCTGCAGCTGAAGTGCCTTCAAGGCTGTTGAGTTGTTGGATCTGTGGCTGGTGTTGCTGATGTTGATGTTGCTGCTGTTGCATTGAAGGCAATGGCTGATCATCATCCTTCCTTCCAGCCAATGGGACTATTACTCGAGTTGCTGACAATCCATCTTTGTTACGAGTACCCGCTACCGACAAATCTTCAACTCTGTCCTCATCTGCTACTGGTGTGGAAACTGTACCAGGCTGAGAACCGTCACCTGGTGGGCTTGGTGTTGCACTATCATGGCTACCATATTTTGGGCTGTGCCCAAGCCCAGGACTGGGGGAGCGTCCATTCTCACCTGGACTTGATGATCCTCCTCCAGACCCAGGGCCACCTGCTGAGGCTGCTACTGCTGCAGCTGCAGCGGCTGCTACTGCAACTTCTCGTTCTCCAATTTCACGTTTCATGCCATCAAGTGCATGCTGCAGGAAAAGTGGTTCCATTGTTGGTACCTGGTCATCACCTTCTGATGTTCCACCTCCTCCAAAAACAGCACTGGAACCTCCATTTCCTCCATAGGGGAAATATCCTCCAGGACTGACATTGGAACCTCTCTTGTTGAAAGGTCGACTTGTTGTAATACCCATTTTCTTCACCTTGTCATAAAGTGTGCGTGAAGGAACACCATATTTGCGGGCAGCTTGTAATGCACTCATACCTGTCCGTACTGCCTCAATAGCTGACATTATATCATTCCGTGTGTACTGTTTATAGCGTTTCCATTCTGGTTTCTGCGTAGGGACGTATGTTGCTATTCCAGATGATACAGCTGTGTTACACATATTTTCTGTCAGAAGGATGAAGAAAAATACTTCAACTAGAGTTATTTAATATCAGCTACAAGTAACACAATATGAACAAATTAAATTACGAAAATGGTGATATGCCTTAATCATCATAGAGTGAGTCTTATGAGAACAAATTAAATACAAATACATTTGTATGAGACATTGTGAACAGCAGAACAAAATGGATATAAAAGCCACTGAACACTTTAGTTCATATTTTTAAAGTAATTTGCTATAAACTGCAATTGTTAAGTTCATTTTTAAAGTGCAACTTTACACTAAATCATGTACAGTATGTACTCTGTACAAAACTGAAGGCTCTATCCTGTTACTAATAAAAAGTAAATACACAAAAAGACAGACAGTAACAGTCAAATATCAAAATACAGTTAATGGAAGCAGGACAGAAGAAAATGGGTGTAAACTGAAAATCAATGTGAGCTAAACCATATGTTGCAGATTGGAATAAGAGGAAACAAACTACATAAAACCTCTAAAACTGTAATTCTAACTAGTGGCATCATGCTAATAGCCTTAATCTGTTATCTGCATTTCAGCTTATGCACTGAACATTTGGTGTTAATTTTCATTTTAATATGCCTATGGCTACTTGTGTTCATTAAGGGTGACACAAAAGAAACACAACATATTAACTCGACAAGCAAACGCTGTAACACTTTCTGTTTTCTGAGAGTCGGTATGCCTGTGTGCCCATGCCACAAAATTTCCAGTGGTCAGAAGAAAAAACAGCTGGAGTATATGATGTGGAGTTTCACTAAGATGAAATTTAGTAAATTATTACCACAAGAGTTGCACTGGACACTAAGAACAAGTACAATTTATGCAGCAGTAGTATTGCAACCACCCCATGTCCAATCTCTCCCACTCTCTTTAGTATATTTCTTTGAGTTTACAATTTGTATTCAGATCTGGTGACATGATAGGTGACCATGGCTGAACAACAAACACTACTGATGCACTATTTTGCCTCCTCTCTAAGAGGATGCACTATTTTGCCTCATCTAATGGCACATCGACAGTCAGTTGTTCTCTAGTGCAGAATCACACAGAGTGAGCTGTAACAAAATGATTCAATCCCTCCGTTTCAGTCAACCGTCTTCTGAAATCCCCACTGAGTCTTTCAGAATTCCCAGAATGTTTTGTGGTCCCCTATCTTGGTAACAGTAGTTTCTCCAAGAATTCCAGTTTCTCCAGACAATTTGCCTCACTGTTACACTGCCTTGATAGTTGAAAGTAAATTCACTTACATCCAGGTGATGATGTTACAAATTTTCAGGGATGATGTAGAAGGGGAAATGTATTGCTATATCAATAAAAGCAGTCTTGACTGCATATAAGTTACTTATTTCATTCTGTGATTGATTTCAATCTCTTATAGGATCATCATCAGACCCTTTTACTCCTTGGCAATAGCAGGATGGCGGCTCGGAGTGAGCCACTCTGAAGACGCTTGAAGAACATTGCTCTAATGCATAAAGGTAAGGAATGCTGGTCCGGAAACAACCAAGTTAAGCAGAAATGTAACAACAGTATGAAAAGGAAAGCTGCCACTCAGCATACAGCAGCGATGCTGAGTTGCAGATAGGCACAACAAAAAGACTGTCACAATAGAAGCTTTCAGCCATCAAGGCCTTTTTCAAAAATGTAAAACACATCTCTTCTACTGAGGCCTGCCCATAACTCTTTAAGATATGCATTTTACAGCCTGGACTTTTTACCTTGTTTTGTTCCACACTACCTCCTCCAAAAATATGGGAACCAAAGAGCTTGCAGTAAAAGCGATATGTTTCACAGTATCAAAGATGAAAAAGATCATAGTTCTCGTGGTAAGCATTTTTGAGCGCATGCTTACTAGACATTTTTTCTTGTTTTGGTCCATACTGCCACCTCTGAAAGTTGCCCATCATCCAATCTTAGCAACAACACCACCAGAACATTTATTCCTCTGGCAGAGGTATCAGAGCTACTTCCACTAACAACTTTTGACTCTATTGCCTCCAGACCAGGGTCCCATACCACAAACTGATACATTTACTTCCTCCATCACCTCTGAAATTTGTATCATCATCACAGAATCACCCTGTATATTTGTACACTGTCTACATTTCACTTTGCATATCCTAATCTATGACAAAACAATAACTCAGGAAAATTTCAGAAACATATGCTTGATGGCAAATACATTTAGAAGTTCAGACCTGTTGGACTCATGTAAAAAGAACCCTCATCTTAATGCACTTGCTTTTGGCATAAGAAGAACACACTCAACCAATGCATCCAAGAGAATATGAGTTAAATTCTGTAAAGTAATACAAAACATTAACATGGTTGCCACAAGTTTCCATAAGTCTAATTCCCTAATTTCCATACAAGTTTTAAAATTTTTCCTTGACAAATTTTGAGATTTCAAGGGTGAATAAAGACTTCACAAAAATGTAACTTCTGTATTCCTAAACATGTGAGCAAAAATCTCAAGTACTGACATCAACATCTTTTGTAATGAACTGTTTTTAGGTCGAGAAAGCAAGCCAAACTACTGATGTTATTTTATTTCACTAAAACGAAACACATTTGGTGACAAAAATATGCATTTCACTGGAATTGCAAGACAGGTTTAAAACACCTTCACTGATCTTAAAAAAAAGAAACACCCTCAGAAAAAATAGGCCTCTTGAAACAAGTGTATAAGGCAGGGAAAAGTTGTGTAAACAAACACTATAGGTGTCCACCAATAAAATGTTGATTCTACTATGTTCGTTATTGTCAGGTATTATCCAATGTATTATGTCTATTATTTTAGAGGTATTGTGTGTCAGGTTGCTTAGCTGAGTGGTAACGTGTTTGCCTACCACGCAGAGGGTGCAGGTTCAAATCCCAGCCAGGTTGAAGATTTTCTCTGCTCGTGGATTGAGTGTTCTGTTGCCCTCATCATCACTTCATGATTACCGACTCACAGGTCACCCAATGTAATATCACCTGAATGAGGACTTGCAACTCAACACCCGAACTTCCCTGGATGTGGCCTCCCAGCCATCAATGCCACATGATCATTTCATTCTACAGGTATTGTGTGATTTTCCTTTCGAGAAATATGTGAGTACATAGTGTACAAACAGCCAATGGCTGCCACAAGTTTTTTCTTCTTATCGCTCATACTTTCTAATATATGACCTATCTTCAAAGTGCCATAACATACTAGAATAAATAAAATGTCTAAAACACTGCGCTGTACAGTGTACTTGTGGAGAGACAGTCGCAATTTCTGAAATACATCACCCACTGGCCTCTGGCCAGCTGAGGAGCGTGCAGTCCTGGGTCCATGGATAAACCACGAAAATCTGCTGCATTATGCCACACACAAACAGAGCCAGCCTTTGGGCAGCTCAGTGAGACTAGATCTGAAAGGCACAGCAGTGGGAAACAATGAGCTTCAGATCGGCAGACCCAATCTGTCAGAGATACCCACAAAAATGGCCGGCGGTTCTGGCCCATCATTGAAGTCCACTATTGTGGCCATCTATTCACATGTTGCAGAAACCATGTTGATGAAATTTGACTGTGGTGATCAATCCATGCAACAGATAACTTGTGCGACTACTCTGAAAATCAATACGAGGGGGGACCCAAAAGTAACCGGAATAGTAATGCTGCACATCGTGTACTTCCAGTAGCAGGTTGCGCCAGCAGAGGGTTGTAGTAGGAGCTCTGCTGAGTCATTCTGCCATGTGGCATCACCCAACAGTGCAGCAGTTCTTTGAGTGTGCGTACAGTGCAGACATGACACGAGTAAATGGCTAGTTCTTACAAACAATGTGTGGCACTGAAGTTTTGTTTCTTGCTCAGCAAGAACGCAGCAGAAACTGTTGCGATAATTCAGACAGCCTACAAAGACTATGCTCTTAGTAAAACACAAGTGTATGAATGGTTTTCTCGGTTTAAAAAGGGAGAAATGATGGTTGAAGATCATCCCCGTTCCTGTCGACATTCAACTGCTCGAAGCGAAGACAACATCGACAAAATCCGTGATCTCATCAGTGAAGATCAACGCAGGACAATCGACCAACTCGAGAACTTGTCCACGTTGTCCTGCGGCTCAATTCAGTGCATCTTGACCATCGATTTGGGGATGCAAAGAGTGGCAGAAAAATTCGTGCCAAAGCTTCTTACCGGAGATCAATGGGATCGTCGTGTTCAAGCCTGTCTCGAAATGAAGGATGCGCTCAAAGATGATCCACATTTTGTCAACAAAATCATTACAGTCACGGTGATATGGGTACGATACAGAAAGTAAACAACAGTCATCACAATGGAAGTCACCTCGAGCAAAAAAAGGTCGACAAGTGAAATCAAATGCGAAAACGATGTTGATCTGTTTTTTTGACATCAAAGGGATCGTACACTCTGAATTTGTCCCTGAAAACCAGACAGTAAGCCTAAAATTCTATTTGGAGGTTATGAAACGGCTTCGCAGAAGTTTGATGCGAAAACGTCTGGCTTTGTGGGATTCTGGCATGTGGTTCCCGCATCACGACAACGCTCCCGCACACACGGCTCTCAGCATTCACCAGTTTTTGGCCTCAACGAAGATGACTACCTTAACCTATGCTCCCTATTCACCAGATTTAGTACCCTCGGACTTCTTCCTATTCCCGAGTATGAAAAGAGACTTGAGAGGGAAGTGTTTTGCAGATGTGGAAGACGTAAAACGCAATGTCATGAAAGTGCTAGCAGGTATCAAAGAGGACAAATTAAAAAGGTGCTTCGAACACTGGAATGAATGTTTGCACAAGTGTATTAATGCTAATGGAGAATACTTCGAAGGAGATTAAGGTTGTATTTGAAAGCAATAAAGTATATTCTTTCCAGAAAGAAATTCCGGTTATTTTTGGGTACCCCCTCGTATTAATGACTTCTTGCGAAGATGATTGCTCAGCCACAGACAGGCACAAAGAAAAGGCAATCACACTCTCACAACTAAATTTTCAGCCATAGCTTTTGTCAGAAAACAAGAGCACACAAACTTTCACAAAATCACTCAGCCAGAACTCATGCACACATGACCATGATCTCCAGCCAATGCATCAACAGTCTCTGAGAATCAGATCCAGACAAAACCACTCCTCACGCCTCCCTCCCTCTCATCGTCAACTGCTAGTCTAGCAGCAAGAAGTGGTAACAGCACTGACTGCAAGCTAAAGAGAATGGTAGGAAGGGGAGAAGCAGTAAGAATGAGGAAGTAGGGAAGCAGTGCACGTACACAGCTGCACCCAGCCAGGAACGATGCATGACTTCTCTGTAAACAAATCATTTCTTCTACTAAGACAAAAATGAGATGTTTCCAGTGGTTTTTTTTTTTTTTTCGAATTTCCCTGACACTTTTGAAATTCCCTGACTTCCCCTGATTTCTAGAACTTGTGACAATCCTGATTAATGAAAAACCTTGGTCTCTTAGCTCAGAAATGTTGATCATTCAGTAGAATTCTGTTGTAGAGGCGGCATATTTGTTTGTTTCATTTCAAACATGAAACTCAAAATATTTGTCACAAATTGGTAAATTACAATGACTGTGAAGAGACAGGAAGTTTTTTTTTTCTTGGAGACTTAGTTAAAATAAAAATCCCAGATACTTATCCTAGAACAGGAAGTTTTTTTTTTCTTGGAGACTTAGTTAAAATAAAAATCCCAGATACTTATCCTAGAACAAAGTCAGTGGTTCTGAGCCACAAAGAGGAAGCAGCTATGGATGGCTAAATGTGATGAAACACTAAATCAAAGTCATATCTGGCTGATGTGCACAGAAAAAGGAAAAATCTGAAACTGGAACTACACATACTTAAAAGACTGCTGTTCATAGGTATCTCCCACTAATTCAAATCAAAAAAGGTAAGAACATTAATAGATGAACATTAATGGATTAATATTACTGTACAACAGACTGTGTCCATTCAGCTTACCTCTCATGTCATTAGGGAAAGTCTGCGAAAGCATCATTTTATTGTTCTGTAAAAAAATGTATGTATATATATAATTATTTATCACAACACAGTCACAAAAAATCTGTATTTTCACTAACATAAGAACTATAAATGGGTGGAGAAGCTAGAAATACACATACCTTCTCACTGATATCTTCATCCATGTTAGATATATCAGTATAAGGTGACCTTTCCTCTTCAACAGACTGTTCTGCCTTCACAATTTGCTGAAATAGAAAACTGCATATTTAATTTTCTATTTCACAGCCTAAATTGAGGATGGAATCATTTTCTAATTAAAACAGCTGCTCATTATATAAGATCCTTATTATTAACTACATGTCTAAGACTAATTATCAACAGATTAGCTTTCCTTTCTCGTCATTACACTTAATACACACATGAAGCAATATATCATATAATAAAATTCCTTAAAATTATGCCTTGACTGTTTACACATCAAAAAAAAGTTTTGCATCACCCCGGTTCCCAGAACTCGGGAAGACAGATGTGGATATTGTGGATATTGTATCACAGACACAGTCCCTTTGACTGTTCAGAGATGTCACTAACCCCGCCCAAAGAAGTAAACAACCTTGCATGAACAGCACCTATTAGAAGGAGTGGGTCCGACAACCAATCAGTTCCAGTCATTCCACTAGGAAGTAGATACACAGCTCAGGTGGTCTGTAGTTCAACCATGCCTAGACAGTCAATACCACGGTACGATCGTGTCCGCATTGTTGCTTCGTGCCAGGAAGGGCTCTCAACAAGGGAAGTGTCCCAGCATCTCACAGTGAACCAAAACAATGTTATTAGAACATAATGGAGATACAAAGACACAGGAACTGTCGATGACATGCCTTGCTCAGGCCAGCCATGGGTCACTACTGTACTACTGCAGTGGATGACTGCTACCTATGTATTATGGCTTGGAGGAACCTTGACAGCAAATGCCACCATGTTGAATAATGCTTTTCATGCAGTCACAGGGCATCATGTTACAACTCAAACTGTGCACAATAGGCTGCATGATGTGCAACTTCAGTCCCGACGTCCATGGCGAGGTCCATCTTTGCAACCATGACAGCATGCAGTGCGGTACAGATGGGCCCAACAAAATGCTGACTGGACCACTCAGGATTGGCATCATGTTCTCTTCACTGATGAGTGTCGCATATGCCTTCAACCAGACAGTTGTCGGAGACGTGTTTGGAGGCAACCCGGTCAGGCTGAACACCTTAGACACACTGTCCAGCGAGTACAGCAAGGTGGAGGTTCCTAGCTGCTTTGGGGTGGCATTATGTGGGACCAACATACACCGCTGATGGTCACGGAAGGCGCCGTAATGGCTGTACAACACGTGAATGCCATCCTCCAACTGATAGTGCAACCCTATTGGCAGAATAGTGGTGAGGCATTCGTCTACATGAATGACAATTCATGCTTCCATTGTGCACATCTTGTGAATGACTTCCTTCAGGATAATGATATCACTCGACTAGAGTGGTCAGCATGTTTTCCAGATGTGAACCCAATCGAACATGCCTGGAATAGATTGAAAAGGGCTGTTTATGGACGGCGTGACCCACCAACCACTCTGAGGGCTCTACGCTGAATTGCCATTGGGGAGTGGGACAATCTGGACCAACAATGCCTTGATGGATAGTATCAATGCCTTGATGGATAGTATGCCATGATGAATACAGGCATGCATCAATGTAAGATGGCGTGCTACTGGGTATTAGACTACTGGTGTGTACAACAATCTGGACCTCCACCTCTGAAGGTCTCGCTGTGTGGTGGTACAACATGCAATGTGTGGTTTTCATGAGCAATAAAAAGTATGGAAATGATGTTTATGTTGATCTCTATTCCAATTTTTTATACAGGTTCCAGAACTCTCGGAACTAAGGTGATGCAAAATCTTTTTTGATGTGTGTATAAATGCTATTTACTGTATATACTATATACAGGGTGAATCAAAATTTGTGCACTCAGATGCTACAGTGTGATTCCTTGTGTACTAACAGTAAAAAAAAGTCTATAACCAAATTTCATTCTGTGTATATTTTCAGTAGAAAATGGATACCAAAGAATGCTAATCTGGCAATCACATGTATGACAAATATCTTTAACAATAGTATGTACCGTGCTGCCCAGTTAGTGTAGTGTGTTGTGTTTAATATTTTTGTTTTTTTAAATTTTTTCCCCTGACCAATGTTTCTTAAGCAATATGTATCTCACAATTATTATTTTTTTTTTTTCAAAATTGAACATAACAATCACATGTCAGAAATATCAATAAAGAGTAATGATAAGTTAAAAATAAATTACTTATCGTGGTGGTGAGCATGGACTCAAGACAATGCCACAGTGTGATTAGCATGGTTGCAGGAAAACTACCAAGGAAACTAGGAGCAGAGTAGACTAACAGAAGAGGTGTGGAGTTGGTTTCTTTTGCTCTGAGGGAAGGGGTACAACCGAAGAGAAGGAAAGCAATCCCAACAATGTACTGAAGATTGAAGGGCTCTTTTGCATGGAAGAGAACACAGTAACCATTTAAAGACATAATATGTCTTTAAAAGAGGAATAATAGAAACAATTGATCTCTTATTTCTGTATTAATATTAAACAATTACAAGTGTTTTGTTGAAACCTGCTGTACAACATTCAAGAAGCCAAATACCACACCCTGTAGTCTAAAATCAGAAAATAAAAAAAAAAATAAGGCTAGAATTGGAAACAAACCCTTGAATTCAAGAATTGTAATGCAAAAATGTACCCAGCACACTAACTGGGCAGAACAGGTACTCAGTATTGAATGACAACACTTGTACTTGTGACTACAGTATTCTCAAGTTGCCTTTCTTTGATATTCAGTTTCTACAAAAAAATATGCACAGGGCAACATTTTGTTAGTGTCATTTGTGTACTGTTAGTATTCAAAGAATCACACTTGGTGTCTGAGTGCACGAATTTTGGTTCATCCTTTATATACAGGGTACATCATAATTAATGGCATACACACATACAGTTTAAAGTACATGACAATACAAATAAGGAAGTCTCAGTAAACAAAGGTTCACATGTAACCTGTTTGTGAAATAATTGTGGCTTCATGGTTCCAAAGGATTCCAAGAGTTGAACATTTACAAGAGTGCACCAATGCCTCCGAGAAAGTGGGAGCTTTGCACGTGCTGCAGGAGCAGGAGGGGTGCACTAATTACATCTGTGCTTGAAGATGTAGTGCTGGAAACAGTCAACTTGCCACACAAATTCCTGGAATTAGCCACAATAGTGTTTGGAGAATAACACATTGCTGTGCAATGTACTTGTACCACCTCCAGTAAGTACTGTGTACGTTCCGTCAGCATACGCAGCAACAAGCTGTAGGCAACCCTACTTTGTTAACATCATTTTATATACATGTTAAGCAGGGTTCACTCATGGTGCTGTGTTTGATTACCACAACTCTCATATTTGAAGTCATCTGTGCTCCAACCCACATGCTGTGCATGAGTCTTCCTATCCGTGACTTTTCTCATTGTACGTGATCATCATCTTGGGCTGTAAATGCTACCAAACAAACTCAAAGTCAAGAATTACCTACTGTTTCTGTGGCATCATCTTATAGGACAGTTTGAGGATGTTCCCTCAGAGCAGTGACAGAGGATGTGGTACATACATGATGGAGTACCAGCACATTTTGCTGCTATAGTGAGATGACATCTAACATGTCAGTATGGCCAAAGATAGATTGGGCATGCCCTCCAAGATCACCTGATCTGAACCCCAAGGATTTCTATGTTTGGGGCCACATTAAAGGTGTAGTGTATTCCATCCAGTTAACACAGTTGAAGAAATAGAGCAGAGATTTGTCAATGCTTGTCAGGAACTTTAAAATGATACAGGCATGTTTAAAAGGATTTGAAACTCACTGTATTGATAGGTATGGGCCTGCATCGAAGTAAAAGGATGACAATTTGAGCACCTCCTTTAACTATGAGTACAGTCATGTAATTGTTGTCAGGTTCATTCAAAACACCTGTACTTCTATCAAAGTATCTCTAATAACTTTTCTTGATGTTGTACAGCATTGTTCCATTTTCCTCAACAGGATTATGTTTACACAGAATCAAGTCAGTTGTGGCTGATACCCACAAAGTCACAAATAATTGTTCATTATGGACCTAAGTTTACTGAGACTATTTTGCTACCAGTATTGTGTACTTTCAGCTGTATGTGTTTACACCATTAATTATGACACATGCTGTATAAACCTCTAGACACAGTGTCCTGTCTAGGTTTCAGATTGGAATTTCATGGTATGGTCTAGTCTCTGACAGGTTGCTGGCAAACACACAGCAGGAGACTGTAAATCTACATATATTCAAAAATGAAATAAAACAGAACCTTAAGGGCCACTCCTATAATTTCTCAGAACACCTGGACTCGCAGATGTAAATTCCAGTAATCACTGATGCTCATAATAAACAGTTTTAAGTCTTCAAGTAAATGGACTGCTGGTATTGTTCTCTGAGATTAGTAAAGTTACAAAAATGCTTCATATGAAGAAGTAAACAAGTAAAGGAAGAGCAATTGCTTTATTCAGAGTGGCTACTTTCCTATTAGTAAATGTAATGTCTTGATTTACAGAATAAGAAAAGTAATCCAGAAATTCTTCCAATAGTTAAAAATTTGAGTGGATTAGTGTTAGTTGTAATTGTTTGATAGTATACATTACAGAAGCAGCCTACAGTAACTCCATGTGCCTGTTCATTAGGCTCTGTCCATATCACTGAAAGCTCTCCTTCACAGTAGGATTTTCAGCACACTATGCGTAAATGAATCAATGGCACACTTCACAGCAACAGTTTGTTAAACATTTGTTTCCTGGAGAAGCATAGAACCCAAGCTCATTGGATTTAAATATGTCTGCTTGTGTCTGTATATGTGTAAATATGTCTGCTTGTGTCTGTATATGTGTGGATGGATATGTGTGTGTGTGCGAGTGTATACCCGTCCTTTTTTCCCCCTAAGGTAAGTCTTTCCGCTCCCAGGATTGGAATGACTCCTTACCCTCTCCCTTAAAACTCACATCCTTTCGTCTTTCCCTCTCCTTCCCTCTTTCCTGATGAGGCAACAGTTTGTTGCGAAAGCTTGAATTTTGTGTGTATGTTTGTGTTTGTTTGTGTGTCTGTCGACCTGCCAGCACTTTCATTTGGTAAGTCACATCATCTTTGTTTTTAGATATATTTTTCCTACGTGGAATGTTTCCCTCTATTATAACCAATTCATGGCTTTTGCATCACGGCAATACACCTGCTCATTCATCATTACTTGAGAGAGGTTTTTTGGTCAAAAACAACACGACAAATCATGCCTCAGCCACCATATCCACTAGAGTTTGCCCCTGTGACTTTTTCCTGTTCCCAAAACTGAACAGACCTATGAAAGCACAAAGATTTTCAATGATTGGGGTAATAAAAAATGCACCACTGGAAGTACTCAAGGCAGTACCAGAAAGTGCTTATGAGAAATGTTTCTGGGATTGGAAGAAGCATTGGCACAAGTTTATTGTATCTGAGGGGGATTACTTTGAAGGGGAAAACATGAGTATTGATGAATAAATAAACATTTTTCATAAAACATAAGTCATCTTACTTTTTGAAGACACCTCATATGTGTAATATCTACTTTTGCCAATCAGAAAGTAAGAATAAAAATGACGCAGAATAAGAAATTCACTGTCACATGAAAATCTATCAGCTCTGCAAACTGAACGAGGCATTACTCGGTAAGTTAATAAAATTCCCAAAAAATTATATTTTCAAAAAAGGAAAGACTATGCCCATATGGCGAAGTCCTTTCTTAGACTAAAAAAAAGTGTGCGATGCCATGATGGAGATAAGTCTTTAGAATTATCTTGCTGAAATTAACAATTGGCACAGGGTTCACTTGACCGTTCCATGATGTAGATGTTGCTCATTTTTGTCTACACTCTCTACTTCATACATTTTCCTCCTACATATCATGAAACCTGGAGCTAAGACGACTCACTATTTAAAAGCCTACACTTAGTTGTCATTGTTTTTACTCAGTGATCTGCATTTGATGGATGAAACAATTGTATAATATGTCAATTATTCAATTTAATTACATGACACTCATGTGTGTGTGCATTTGTGTGCATCTAGGCATGACAACTGGGTACACGTTGATATGTATGCATGCCCATCTGTCTTGATTTTTTTTTTACCAGCTATTTTTTTTCTCCTCCTCATTGTTACTTGGCTTTACGACACTGCACTTGTTTGATAACTTTTTAAAAATTATTTAATAGATCTTGATTGTTAAAATAGTTTATTTTTAAACTTTGCTATTGTAATTTTGGTCTTTAGCAAATATCAAAAGGAACGCTCCTTATTGACCATATGACCCTGAGGCAAAAATTCATGATGCACTACGCCACAGTAATTGAAAAAACAGTGAGCAAAATTTTGACGTTTGACTGAACTTGGCGTGCTTTTTTCGTCTTGGCTCTCTGGGATGCTTCCATTGGGATTAAAGGGCTTTGGTTTCAATTACATAAGCGTAAACCCATGTTTTGTCACCAGTTAAGACCATTTTGAGCAAATCAGGATCATCCTTGACATCATTCAAGAGCTCCTGAATGATATTCATGTGCTGGTTCTTCTGATCAAAATTGAGGAGTTTTGGAAGAAACTTTGCCGACACACATCTCATGCCCAAACATCATATTTTAGCACAGGTCAAATCATAAAATTTTCACAATTATTCACTTAACTGCAGTAATGGATTTTAAAAATAAATAATTCTTACAGGGGCAATAAAGATGTATTTTAAGAAGTTTTATTTGCTTCTTGGACCTTTCAAATGCTAACTTTCACAGTTTACAGAGCTCCTTCTCTCTACAGGTTTTCCCTCCATCAAGAGGATGAATTCTGAAACACTCTATCATTACTGCTTCCTGTGTTTCCATATGTTTTTGTGTATGTTTAGATAATATTTTAAATAAATATTATGAAAAAACACTGCATTATTTTTAGTATTACAACATTACACATATTTTTGAGAAGGCAGTACACAAGTCTTATTACACCTAAGAATAAGAGACAAATGCAGACAAACCCTGTCAGTATCAATATCTGATCCATTGGAATTCACGCGTTCATGGCTGTCAGGTTGACATACAAGAGACATCGGTTGCTGGGAAGAGTCAGCCTGGCCCTGTCCCTGTCCGAGCACAGTGCGAAGTATGGGTGTGTCTCGACTCAGCAAGAGGCTCTGGAGTTTCTTGCGTTTCAGTGGAGACATGTCTGAAGCCGCATCGTAGCAGCCTCCAAGAACACCAGCTGCTGCTGCATGTGGGTGACTCGGTGGGGGAATTGGTGCCGGATGGTGAGGCAAGGGCAGACCCGGAACTGCCCACACTGGCAGTGACAAGCGTCCCCCACCTCCTCCGGCACCAGTTCGTTCTCCGACTGGGGATTTACCATACAGATTGTAAGGTCCGGAGCGATCGAAGCCTGCAGTCGCTCCTGAAGTTGCCCCTGTAGGGTTTGTCGGAGAAACACTGCTGTGTGGAGCCGCCGCAGGTGTCGTGGTACCAGGTGGGGAGTGAGCGGGCCCCACATCATCAGGACGACGATCGTGGCTGTGGCCATGTACGTGGCCATGTCGTCCAGCAAGAGGGCCATTTTCTTCGACGAGACCCTTGACCTTGAGTGCCTCAGCTACTTTTAGCAAGGCAGCCAAGTGATCTTGTGCAACATTCACTTCACCTCGGTACATGTACTCGAGTATCGCCTTCATCTCACCATACTTGACGTCCTTGAGCACTACGACTGGGTGCTGGCATGGCACTTCAGAAAACAAGGATTGAAAATAGGTAGAACACGCAGCCAACACCATTTTGTGGCATTTGACTGAAGTTCCACCCTCACATGCTAGAGTAACATCTGTGAAAGCTTCACTGCGGAGGAGATCATCAAAAACAGCCAGCAAATTTGCTCGATGGTTGTTCCAACGTAGACAGTACTGTTGAGATGTGCTCCCCATTGTGGACGGACCCGTTGCTACCTCAGGGACGACGCAATGATCTCTGAAACAAAAGTTATATGTTCTTAAGACCAAATACCAATTTCAAATTTCAGAAGATGGATAAGAATATCACAGGAAGATTTCAGTACAAAAGTTGTTTAACTGTCTACAAACAACGAGATACTGTTTACAATTATCTTAAATTAATGCAGCAGAAACAACTGACTTTTGTGTAGTAAAGTTCATTAATATCAACAGATTTACTCTAATACTCTCATTTTACCTATGCGTATTTAGATCATGAGGCCCTTTCTTACATCTAAACATGTAAATTTTATTAGTTTATCATACATAGAATATAATGGGAATGTGACTAACACGTAACAAAAATGGAAATGAAATTTTTAGATGTATAACAAAACTAACATTAACACAGAATAACAAAATAATGCACTGTCAGTTCCAGTAATGGAATATAGCATCAGTTGGTACTCTGAACCCAACAAGACATTTTATTTACAGACAGCAAGTCATGACAGTTACTTCTCATGTATGGTGCTGTGCACCCTAGAGCAGACACTGACAGAAAATAGGTGACATGTCCAGAAAAAAGTGATGTCTGAGACAACGAAGGTCAAATACGAATAAAGCCGTTGTTGGATGTGATCCAGCACCTGAATCATCTGCCAATGTATCAAATAATACAGTACAAGATGGCAAATGGAGACAGAGGAATCATTTCCCACACCAAGAATTTTCCCTGAAAATTCTCACATAACACAATGTAACATCAAAACTGAGACTCAGAATGAGTTAAGACAATGCTGGAGATTTACCATATAGCATGGACAGCACTCAAACTGCTTGGAGAACTTAAATATCAACATCTTTGCTTAAAACAGGAAACAACAAAAGCACAGTCAGAAGCTCTAATAATGGCTGCACAGTATCAGACCTTATGGATGAAGAACTACGAAAAAGTAATAACAAAAATCATTAAAGACGATAGATCTTGACTTTTTGGAATACACTCGGACTAGAAACAACACATAACTTCAGGCTGACCTATATTGGCAAAGAATGACTGCTATAAGAAGCACAATAATGCATGCTCATATCTACACTTGCAAACATGAAATGCAGAAACTGATGTCAGCACCATCATTAATGGTGACCTGATATCAATACCACAGAACTTTAAAGAGTGTTATGTCTCAAATCCCAGGATGTAAAAAATACAGTGAGATACAAGAAATAGCACAATTCTGAACCATCAATATCAAAAGTACAAAATGGTGAAAGCACTTAAGTCATCAAGCCCCAGGAAGCTGCAAGCAACCTGCAGCAGACTTAGCAAACAGTATCATCTCTGTCGTGAAAAATGAAAATAATGATAAACACACAATAATACTGACACCAATGTCACTGTTATTAGGATAACAGTAATACCATAAAGAAAACACAACCTAGTAAAAACAATAAGCTTTCATTTCAATCACATGCATGTAGCAGTATAAATAGTGGCAAAAAAAGCATCACATGCTTTAAAAGGATGAACTGTTGTATGAGAAAGAAAGGCTGATGATGGCAACCGATTAAGAAGTTAGATGACAGTAGAAAGTATTTCAGCTTCATATTTTGAGTGTGAGTGACCTTGGTTCATACATGAATCACAGGGTAGTTTCTTCACTGCTGAACAGAAGCAACAGAGATGAAGAATTTTTCCATTTTATATGCTGCTACGGTCATGATATCAGATCTTGTGTCAAACTTATCACAAATTGATGGATATATCCCAGAAGAATTGCCTGGATGCATCTGCCCTCCAAGCTACCAAATGACAAGATCTCCATAGCTTAAACAGATGACCCTGCAGGTATACAAAATCATTCATGATCAGTTCAAGCCAACCACATTTTTCACTGTCCAGCTTGTTTAATTACATTATAATAGTCAAGATTCAGCATATCAAATTGAGCCACAAGTCATTATTTCATTTATGGTGGAAATGTGTCTCATAATGTTTATGAGATTCAAGAGGAAAATGCAGCTTTCAAACACCTGGTTTTCAATGTTTTTTCTGTTGAATCAAGGTGTTTATTCAAGTACACACACATTTTTTCATGGTTTTTTTGTGTTTATGAAGTGTCATCTACAAAGCTGGAAAGAATCTATTAATTAAAAATATTTCGTTACAACCAATAAATAAAAATGGGGTAAGCCAATCACTCACCTCTCAGCCTGAGCAAACATTCACAAACACATGATGCAGGTGTGTTTGGGTGTCTATGTATGTGAGAAAAAGTTGAAGTAGCCAGTAGTCTCTGTGCTGTTATTTGTTTCTATGCACCAGCATGAATCAGCTACAAGTCAGTGGTTGCCTGTCTTCATTATTATGATTTGCATTTTGAAATTTCTTGTAACACTTCTTCACATTCAGTTTCAAATTCCTAAGTAGCCACTGAGAAAGTTTTTATTTTTGACGAGAGAGAGAAAGAGAGAGAGAGAGAGAGAGAGAGAGAGAATCAGTTTCTCTGTACGTGGTCAAGAGAGAAAAAGAGGTGACAAATTGGAAGCACAGCAATTTACTTAGCACAGCAAATAATTATGGGTGGAAGAAAACAATTTAATTTTTTAGTTATCTTCAGATTGGGCACATAATTATTCTTGCTGTATTGTTTTTACATGTTGTATGACAAAAGTTGAATTTTTGAAACATTTCTGAATGGGGCATACCCAAATGAAAAGAGCATGTCTCAGTTCCAACAGTCCCAAATCTAAGATACTATTTTTGAATATAAAACCAAGAATGATTTATGATATGAAATAAATATGTTCCTGGCAATAACTTTAGATCACACTTTGAACTCATCATAAAATCTCAGTAGGAAGTAAGAAGCAAAAAAGTTTTTTGAAAAATATACCTTCTTGTACATTAAAGGGATAAATCCTGGGATAATTCAGCTGAATATCCACAAGTTAAACAATGTAAATAGCACTTACAGATTTGATGCAAAAAGAAGTAAAAGAATTTAACTTAGTCTGTGGCTGAATAACATTCTATAACACCATGTTACACAATCCATCTATTTTTTAAAAATATTATTATCTTCTATCCACATTAAAATGGTGTGCTATTTGAGTTTCAGTCTCTTTCAATTTTGGTAATTTACCCTTCAGAGGGTGTAATGCCAGTGACGTTCACACAACTAGATCATTACAAATCAGTTTATGTAATCAAAAGGTCTCATTATGTCAGGAAATTTTGATTCTTCTTCTGTGAATAAGACATACTGTGTCTTCTATCTCTTGTATACTTTTCAGTGTTTTCATGACATTCTGAAATGATTCACGTTCTGCGACTACGCTTTGATGTCAGCTATTTGCATCATGGAAATTTGTGCCAAACTGGGACTTGAACCTGGACTTCCCAATTATCGTGAACTGTCATCTCGACCTGTGTCCATTCGTGCCTTCCTTCTATATACATGTGCAATATCCCCTATTAGCCCTATCTGAAGATTGGTAACATCAGTGTTTAGTGAGAAATCTCTTTTTATAGACTGACTACATTTATCCAGTGAACAGAACTCTGTCACCTGCTTTACATTGATTGAGTTTATGTGATCACTCAGTTTCATGTCACCCAAGTTTTTACATCATGCAATTTGGATTAGCTAATTGATTCCAATTTTGATTCATAAATACAACAGTCAGAGGAAGTTATTACATGTAGGTATTTGGGTTAGTTGGTTGATTCCAATTGTAACTCGTTGAAACTAGTCAGAGGAAGTTATTATGATAGATATTTGGATTAGCTGATTGATTCCAATTGTCACTCATTGATACTGCAGTCAGAGGATACCATGTCTCTGCATTTTTTGAAGGGAAAAGTTCTACATTTCTGATTTTAAGCAAGCTGTCAATCTGACTACATTTTTGCACAACTTTTTTCAGGTTGATGTCTAGATTGTTTACGTGAAGGGCATTCAATAATTAATGCAACACTTTTTTTCTGAAATCAGGTTGGTTTTATTCAGGATTCCAATACACCATATTATTTCCCAATCTTTTGGTTCCAAACCTTTTCTTCGGTGGAGAGGTGGTGTGGCAGGATGAAGCGGAAATATTCCGTGTAGTTCCACAACAAATTCCACATTTTTTTCAACCTAAACTGGCCAAGAAAAAAATGTGTTGCATTGCTTATTGAATGCCCCTTGCACATTATATTATTAATCCAGTAGCAGATTTCATTTGATATACAATGTTACTTCCATTATTAAGTAATGGTAAGGTACAGAGCCAAATGCTTTTCAGAAGTCATCCACTGGATTGCCCAGATGCACAGTTTTTAGGCTGCCATGTGAGAAAGTTGGAGACAGATTTTGCACTATCTGTTTTTAGAATCCATGCTAGTTGGCATGGAGGACATCATTCTGTTTAAGTTACTTCATTGTGTTTAAGCGCAGGATATATAAGAGGCAGTCAAATGAAAATGAGACAGATACAAAAAATTAAATAAACTGTTTATTATTTCAAAAGTACTTGTCATAACTGTTAATAAATTTATCCCAATGTGAGACAAGATGGGCAGTGCCTTCATGGAAATACGTTTGCAGTTGCCCGCAGAACCATATTGTATCCAGGCAATGCACCTCTTCGTTCAAAGTAAGTCTATGGCCACTAATGTCTTTCTTCAGGGCTCCAAAAGTATGGAAAACGGATGTGGAGGGATCGCAGTTGTATGGAGGATGTGAGAGATCTTCCCAGCGAATCTTCTGCAGTCTACTCAAAACAAACCTGGCAACACGTGGGCGTCCTCCGTACAGTCCTGATCTCTTCCCCTACGATTTTCATATTTTTGGAGCCCTGAAGAATGACATTTGTGGATATCGATTTGCTTTGGATGTGGGCACAGTCAGGTTCCTCTAGGCAACTACAAACATTTTTCTATGAAGGCATTGACCATCTTGTCTCACAGTGGGATAAATTTACTAACAGTTAAGACAATTACTTTTAAAAGAATAAACGGTTTACTTGTTTTCCATCAGGATCATTTTCAATATTTGTGAGCCCAAGGCTGGAAAGATAAAATACAATAATTTTGTTTACAAGACAATCATCCTGTTGCCATTACGAAGTTTCCCTAAGCTATGGACTTATTAAGTCTTTTTATTTTTATCTACTCCCCCCCCCCCCTTAATTTGCAAAAAAGTTAAAATTTTGAGATCATTTTAAATCTCCTGAAATTTATGTTTTATAGGTAAAATAAACTTTTCAAACAGTTCTATTCAACAAAATAATAAACAAATTTGATATAACTGTCAATGAAAATTAAATTGAATGGTAAAATTACAAATGTGGCATTTTTAAAACTTGGCAGAAAGTACTAGTGATGTAGCATTAGTAGTAGTTTTAATACCAAAATTAATCAGTGAATCAATTTTCCAGTGATATAGTAGTCTTATTTGGACATATAGAATCTCATATTTGAAAAATTGTAACCTGAATGACTTTTCAACATTAGCTACATTAAGGAATCTCACCAAATTCTGTCACAGCTTAAATCCTCTGCTGAAATTATGGGGCATTCAGCCTGTTTCTAGAAACACAGTATATGCTTCTTCCTAACATCTAGACAGACAACATCTGCATTACCTTGCAATAGTCACTAATTATGCTAGCCTAGTGTTACAAAACATGCAAGCATTTCCTGTTCCATTATGTGTGAATCTTAAGTCTGCTGGAGAAATAATCATTGTTTCTTGCAAGAGACTTTTGTGCTTGTCACCCATGTATGTAATAACAATCCATTATTTTGTAACTCTTATAAACAGGAAAACATACATACTGCATGAGTTTCATGGTCATCAAACAAATCTTGGACATTTCCAGCCGCTGAGAGTGGGAGGTTGCATCTTGTCAGATACACCCTATTACTACTAACAAAGGCTGTGCCACAGAATAAACATGGTCACTAGTCAATTTCCTTCTCAGTGTGATCACAGTACCCACTGAAAAGCACCACATGACTGCCCGAAACATCGCAGAATACTAAGCAAGCTTCTTAGTTGGAAGAAGGCAATTCAGATTGTACATTTCATTCAGTGTTCTTCATAAGAAAACACATCCTACAGGAGCAGCATTTTTAAACATGATATCCATCTCATTTTGTCTAAGTGTTGCATATGATGATAGCATTTTTGGTATGTAACAATAGTAAAAAAAGCAGCACAGGATGCCAGGATACTCTGGTGTGTCATGGATCTTACAGAAATCCCCAGCCAATTTGTCTTATGCTATTCTTCCACACAGTAGATTCTTTTCTATACTTAGTATCTATGCACTGATGAGATGAATCATTTACACACAGTCAGCATTATGGCTAATGTAATCAGGACACATCATTGGTAGAGATGATTTATTATTCCCTTTCACTGATAACATTTTGTGGTGTATCAAAAGTGCACTTGTCATGTTAAGGTTTTGTTGTTTTTGTTCAATATGTAAATGACTGAAAGATACTGTGAGTAACCAGTGCCAGTTTAGTATATTTCCAAGAAGAAGTATCAGAAGGAATTACAAGTCAGATATTCACTTTTACTATAACTTCTTTTGCTCTTAGCAAGTATCATGTGGCTCAAATATCCGGTTAAGTTCAAAAATGTTCAAATGTGTGTGAATTCTTATGGGACTTAACTACTAAGATCATCAGTCCCTAAGCTTACCCACTACTTAACCTAAATTATCTTAAGGACAAACACACACACACCCATGCCCGAGGGAGGACTCGAACCTCCACCGGGACCAGCTGCACAGTCCATGACTGCAGCGCCTTAGACTGCTCGGCTAAACCCACGTGGCTCCAGTTAAGTCTTAAAAGGCAAGGTCAGAGATGTATATTTTCACTTGACTATAAGTTATGAACAGGAATGGGAAGAAAAGAGGCGTGAATAAATAGCAGCACGTTAAAAGTTTTTATTGCACATTCTTGGAGTAATCAAGTCTTGCGTTAAAAAAGTTTGTATTTGGTATCATGTCTATGGACGTCACAGTGTATTTTTGTTGTGCCTATATGTGACTCACCATCTCCACTATATGGCGAGTAGCAACTCTCCTTCTCATAATATTGTTACATTCCATCCTGGGTTTTCCATTGTTTGATGTCACAATTTAGTTTCCAAAAGAGTGCTGTCATACAACAGGAACGTGACCAGTCATTTTATGCACTGGTGTCAGGCTGCAAATCCTAAATGGTTTGAAGAGGCCTCTAAAGATCACTGCCACATTTCATTTCTTCAACATAATAACTTTGGCAGTTCTTATGACATATTTCTATAGCATTATTCCATAGGACAGTAGTGTGTCCCAAATTATTAAGCAGGAGAACAATTTTACATGGTATGGAACAGTTCCTTAGGCAAAACATGTAACTTATGGCTTGGTTACCTGCTCAACATGATTCCTAGATATTGTTGTACTTTCAGATAGTGAGGAATTTTGTATGCAGGGTATTATTAGTTTTTTGCTGATTAATTCTTATTTCAGGAATCTATAGATTATTAATCATGGTCAAGAATTGTTTTTGTATGCTAAAGAATTAGAACATTTGCCACAAAGCACCCATATACGTGGATCATTACTGTTTCAGATCTATACTACATTTTAGAGTTTGGCCCCTTACTTGGGATATTTGCGTCACTGACAGGGAAAACTACTTCTGCCGTCTTGTTTCCTGATGTTGGGAAAACCACAAATGTGAAATATGAAAAGCGATAACCAAGCACTGATGTACTGTTTATCTAAGATCCTTCTTTATGAATCTAGGGTTACACCCCACCCCCTCTCACCAAGATATATATTTTACTTTTACAACATCACATCACAGAATACCAGCACTGTGTGTTTTTTAGCTCACTTGTGCAGGATATGAAAAGAAATTTTGTGTAAAGGAGCTCTACAATATTTTTGAAAAGAACATGACAGGAAGGGGAGGAGTCAATATTCAATATTTGGATGTTAACTACTTAATCCACTCAGAAAGCTTTGTGTGTTAAACTGTTGCTTCCTGAACAGGGAGGCACTGGCCCTGGATTGAACCCCCCTGGAGGATTAACAATAAGAGTTTGTGTGCTGGACGGCTTGGATGTGGCTTTTATGTGGTTTCTCATGTCTCAGGTGAATACTGCACTCGTACTCAAGTCCTGCCTCAGTTAAATGATTCACAAACATTTAGAAAAGTTTGGCTCACTTTCACGTGAATTACATCACATGCAGACAGTTCAGATACAAATATTTCATCCCAGGAGATAACCAGGTGGTGGGGCATCTGGTCACCTGTTATATTTAATCATGCTAAGCCTGTTAATAACAATGCCGATGTGGATAAAAGGTGCACAAGAAGCAGAATGTTAATTGCTTGGCTCCAGTGATTTACGATGTTATCCCTGTAGCATACTGCATTCTATCACAGTCTTAAAAATAGTAAAATAAAAAATAATGAAGTAAATCTGCCAATAATTGTAATACCTTACTTCATACACCACTACAATCCAAAAAGAAATGATGATTTTAATGGCTTTTGTGTTTTTTGCAGCTTCTTTTGGAATTGAGTTTTAATGAAAGCCAGTGGTTTGGATGGCATACTTGATTTGTCTGAACTGCTGTTTCCTCCACTACCATGTGTATGAAATATATGCTAACTTTGACTTCTACAATCACTAATTCACAATTCTTGCCATACTTCTTGTAGTGTAAAACTGTTATTGAGTTTCTGCAATTTTTTTTTAGTGTGATGGTATGTTGAAATGTAAGTATCCAAATTTTTTATGTGAAAACTTTTAAAGATTTTAGATTTTTAAATAACACAAACTTTTTTAACATTTTACATCACACTGTTCTTGAAGTCCACATATTTATTTCTCAATATAATCTCCCTGATGACAAACACATTTCTCCCAATGAGAGACAAGTTTGCTGATACAGTCACTGTAGAATGTTTGACTTTGTTGATGCAGCCACAACCTCACTGCTGCTTTCAGTGCTTCATCACTATCAAAGTGAAGTCCTCTGGAGTTTTCTTTAAGTTTTGGAAACAGATGACAATTGTATGGGGCCAAGCCAGGAATTTACGTGGAGGATGATCACTGACAGTGAATCCTAGGTGTCAAAGTATTGCAGAAGTTGCAGTGCTCATGCATGGTCTTGCAGTGTCAAGACGAAGGAGAAAGTGCTCCACTTGTGGACGAACTCTTCAAACTCATGCTTTCAGCTTCCTGAGGGCTTCTCAGACACTGACATAGTTACACTACACACCATCATGTTACATGCTACAGTTCAGTGCATTCTAGCGGCAGAGGGCTGTGGCTTGCATCAGCGAAGCAGGAAAGTCAACCGAGTAAATATGCATGATATGTAATACCTCAACCAATACTGAGAACACAATGAAAAGTTAACAGGCAATACTTTTCAGCACGCCCTCATAAAAGTTGTCTCGTTGTGGTATAAAGCAATATCATATTTTATCCCCTCATTCCTCTTTTTTACATTTGGTCTGAATCCAAGTAGTGAATAAATTAACAAAATTTTAACACGTTAGAAGGTATAAAAATGATAGTTAAATGATGTGTAGTAAACAATAGATTTGCTTTCATTGTTCATAAAAGTGTGCAAATAACAGTTTCATACCTCTCTGTTGGAGTATGTGTAGTGAAGTATATGGAAACAGTGATAGTTTGTTATATCATTTGAAGTGTGTTTCTTTTTTGTTGCAATTAATCTACAACTCTCTCATTCCTATCAGATTTAACAAACATAACTGAGGAGTCCAGAATGAGATTTTCACTCTGCAGCGGAGTGTGCGCTGATATGAAACATCCTGGCAGGAAGTTTCATAACTGAGGAGTCATTTTGAAAAATTAACAAAATTAAAAATAACCTGTAGCTACATAACATGTTATACAATTTATTGTACTCTGAATACTATAACTTAATCTTTTTCTCATATGATAAATTACAGCAACTTGTAAAAAGCTGATACAATTATTATCAGGTATGGTTGATTTCTCATTATTGCCACTCAGGAACTGAAACAACACATATCATCCACATAAGAAACTTTATCAATTAACCTTTCTTACATTAAGACAAACAAATTATAAAGCTACAGTAAGCATGATCTAACAGTGGGATAAAGCATGAGCATATGTATTATAAGACTTTGCGAATTTTTAGCCAATATCATTTTTTGATCTTGAGAACCAAACTGTTCAACAGCAGACAGGCACATTTAAAAGCAGGCGGTTGAATGGTATTTCCAGAATGACCACTGTCATCTCCAGGTGCTATGGCCCCACTGACAACACCTGGAGGTGACAGTGTGTGTGAGTTCTGTGTGAGAATGTGTGTGTTTCTTCCTCTAGTGAAAGACTTTGTCCAACAGCTAAATACGAGAGAGGCGCTGAATTTACATTAGAAACTATGCTGCCTATCAAAAATATACCATCTGTTTCATGGACTGGGTAGTTTATTTTAGGGTATGCGAAGACAAAAGCAACAAAGCACAGGTGCATTGATTCAGAATGAAATGAACATCACTCCTGAGGAAAGAACCATGGCCACAATTCCTTTGCTATGATAATGTGATAGGAAAGTGGCAGACTTGTACAGCTGAAGAAGGCTTTCAATAACAACAATAGTCTAAAATAAATGTATGGGAGTGAAAGAGTGGTCTCAAATAATTAGGAGAACTCCACAATGGAGGTGGTAACTGGAAACCCCAATAACAGAAAACATTACACTCAAAATTAAGCACTGGGACAGATGACAGAAAGAAGCACTTTACACACTCTTACCAAATGACTGGAAAGTTGGTGCAATATGTATTGGAATGTATTACCTGTGTCATAAATAACATTGAATGTGGTAGGTATGCAACAATGACAGCGCAGAGCAGTGGTTCCCAATCTGGCGGTAATTACCACTCAGGGATAAAATTATATTTTTGAGGGACAAAAAGAAGAAGGTCTGATTGTGTTTCAGTCACAAAACTAAAGTATTGTTAAAAGATCATTAATTTCATCACTAATGCATAAGATGTTAATACTGATTACTTAAGTTACGAACAATTATGCCTCCACCCCCTCCCTCACACACACACACACACACACACACACACACACACACACACACGCACACACACACACACACACACACACATACATGACACAATGAGGTGCAGGTGTCAGCTTGTGAAAAGAATATATGTATGATGTTTTCCTCACATATGTGTCAAATATGCTTAAAAACCTCATGAAAATGCCTTTTCTGAGTTGTAGCTAGTTCCCGCAAACTACAAGAAATTGCTTCATTACTCACTTTGCAATAGGTAAATGAACTAATTGACAATGCAACACAACAGAACTATGTAATGGCTACTACACTGCTGTACAACTGCACAATATTATTATTATTAATGTCAGTTACGATGGTTGCACACAAAGCACTGACACACTCAAATCTTCTAATTTCCGTATGTTCAGAAGTAAAGAGTTCAGCAATCAAGTGATTCACAAAAAATACATATAGTGCACACATTTTAACTTGTTGATTTTAAATGGAGGTGCAGGGCATGAGTGGCATGGTATTTCCACAATGACAGTGCGTGGTGCACAGGAAGCACTTTAAAACTAGTTTCCTTTTCTGAGAAGGCGCTGCATGTAGTACTTGTGACACACAGAAAATTGCTTCATAATTCTATAAAAAATTATTAGGAACAAGCAATACTAGTTGCCTCATTGACTCTGTAGCTTATTGTTTAACAAAACACTTGCAATAACTAAATATTATTTATCTTCTGTCATTTTAAAAAGAAAAGCCTTTGAAGAAAATTCTTCGTCACAAAAGTTTCGTTTATACTACCTGACTGCACTGAGGGGTAATGGTCTCAGAAAGGCTGGCAATCACTGGTGTTGAGGGAGGGGACCACGAGATTGCACCATTTTTTTTTTTTTTACAAGAATAATAAGATTAACTAAAAATAATTAATACAGGTGAAAGCACTTTGTGTATTTCTTCTTCAGTACATATATAATAGAATTTTTACTTCAGTATTAAACTTTCTAAACCATCACAAATGATAGAAACTGATAGAATTAAATTCATACCACATCTGTCAAACAAAGCAGCACCATTCACTAAACTGTTACTAAAAGAAAAGTGACGACCATATTAATTAATCATTGTGATGTATGTTACAAGATACAAACAGAGTGTGACTTGGGAAAAGGCTGCACCACATAACACAACTGCTTGTTCCGACAATAAGATTATACATGTCATGAATTAAATTCATATTGTAAAATTTGTTAGAAAAATCGGCTACAATGAGTATCTAATCAATGACGTGTAAACAATGTCAGAGCGTTAGGACCACGGTGACTGTTTGTTCTCGAACTTACTAAGTTACATTTCACAAAATATGATTTCGATCGTCTCACTCACATAGGCCTTTCGTGAAAAAGGCAAAGGTACAAATAGCAATTAATCTTCCGAAATCATATAAACCAGGGCGAGTTTCAAATAGGTCTGCTACCAAATACAAAAAGACCATGCAACAAACGTTCTTAAGCTTGTGTGTCCTGACGAACTACGAAAGAAAAATTTTAATCAACAACTTGTTCAGAATATGCTGAATTCGGCCAGTATTAGAGTATTCGATCACATCACTCTTCATAAAATACAGTGTCGTTGAGTGGTTGGCAGGTCTGAAGAAAATAATCTAAATCTACTAACGCTGTTATGTTCTCCTCTGTACTCGACACATTTTGATAATAAAAGGGGCTCTAAAACCGACTATTTGGAACGCGTCTCTTTTTTTCTCCCTCTCTTTCAGGAACATTAATTCAGACTCCTGGTAGGCTGCTATGCGTGTGGACATCCTTTTCAAATTGTGTGAAACATGGAATTGACGTCTAGTATTGTCTTTCTGCATCAAAATTTAGAAAAATCAAATAAATAACTTGATCTTGAAATGATTATGTATCAAGATAACCGCAACGAGAAGGAACTAACTTGTCCTTGCAGGAAAAGATGTCGCACTACAGTTCCCGAAAAATTAGGTAATGCAGCAATAAACTGTTCGCTTGGGTTCTGTTTACATAGCTATCTTAAATCGTTTTCTTGCACCTGCATAGGAAAAGAGCTAGCAAGGCAAACACTTGAAACAGACGTGGCGTACACTTGGTAAACTTGGAAGAGACGACGAACTGCTTAGAAAAAATTACGCGTCAAGTGAAATTAAACGAATCCAGGAATCATACCTAAAACTACGACGTATTTGAGCTACGTCATAGCTCTTAGCTGTAGCGAAAACATCACACACAAAGTAAAAAGTGTAGACTTCAGTTTCCTTCTCGAGGTTTGTCACCGACATGGGTAAGCGCTGCTTGCAAGGAGGTGATAGAATGCATAAATGAGCACCGTTCCGTAAGCAATATTAACCCTTCTACACACGATTGCAGTTGCGGCGTGTTTCATCATTTCGTAACTTCGCATTTGAAATGGCGGTGTGGGCACGCAGAAGCACTGTTGTAAGACAGCGCCACCGCCCGAACAGCAGCGCCACTCCGCCGCCGTTTCGCGATTTCTGCGACGTCGTCGCTGATTGGCACACGCGAAATGGCGAGTGCGAATCCCGCTTCGCACGGGTATTCCCCTTCGCAGAAACGTCACCGCTGTCGCGGCCGCTATTGGACCCTCCCACTTGTCTTCGCAGACGACGTGAGCACTTCGAACCGAGTATTTTTGCCTTTGCGGAATCGTTTCTCTGCAGAACAACGTTAACAATCGCATCAAAGGCGCAAAGCAGATACACCTGACAGTCGAGTAAGAGCAGTTGGGTGGGTTTTGTCAACTACACACTGAAGAGTGCTGATTTTTCCTTACCTTCCCACGTCGGCTGCTGTAAACCGACCAGCCCAACCTAATCACTCCTGCCTTCCCTTCTCTTCTGCAGGCTGGTCAACAACCTTCACTAGTTACCCTCTCGCGGCGGCAGTGCTGCCATCTTTACCGCACGTTCGCAACTACTAACTACGACTGCGGTCCTGGAAATGGGGCGGGTCGTACGAAAGGAGTGGGGATGGATTGTGGTACAGCGGTGTAGGCAGCAGTGCTCGCTGTCGGCTGCCACGTAGGTGTAACAGAGCAAACGTCGCAGTACGGTTACTAAATTATGCGCAATTTGTCCGTGTGGAGTCGCAGAGCCTTCTTTGTTTGCGTGACGCATATGGCCGACGCACCGTCGCACAAAACAATCACACGACTTGCATCTTGCGAACACAGTAGTTTCAGCCACAAATATACGCCATGTGGGAACGATGTGTTAAAACGTATTTGTTAACTACGTTTGAAGTAACACAGGAGAGAAGGGGGAAGGCAACAATGTGGTTGCTGAAGACAAATTTCTTAGCACGTTACACGAAATATCAGTGAACACGGCGCAAAATATTACCTGTTATTTGCGAGAAAAGGTAATGTGCAATTTTTGGTTTAGTTACTATGTTTTGACTTCAACCGCGTACATTCGCACTGTGTAGTTCACAATCCCACGTCAGATTCTTAGGAAATATGTCGAAAAGTACAGCAATTTGGAAGCGATCTGCAAACGACAAATATTCGACGATTTTGGAGGCTACCTATTTGTTCTACCGCTATAGTGTAATTGGCTTAAAGCACAAACTAAATTAAATGATGGCCAACAGATGAAAATCGCGTGTACAACACATATGAGTTGTAGTTTTATTATTGTATACGAGGAAAGCACATTTTCGGACACAAGTAAGTTATCAGTTAGTTTTACTCTGTATTCGTAAACGACATTACTTTCTAGCACATTAAAAAACAGAGCCTTTAATTGGTAAAAGAAAATGTACATTTGGAATCCATGAAAATTGTGGATTTGTCATCATAGATATTCACTGTACTTTGTGTGTAATAAATATCCCTTCTCTAGAGCAATAATTAAATTACTGTTGTTTTTGGTGGCTTCACTCCACTGAAAACACAGCGAAGGCAAAACAGAAGGTCCTTTCTTTTCGCTGTTCGTCACACATGCTGCAACTGTTTCCTGGCACAACAACAAGTGTGCAACAGTGCCACATAACGCCTACATTTTCGTATTGTCGTCATACCCAATTCCAAAGTTTGACGCATGTTGTATAACGTCGATGGTGTTTTGACTGAAGGGGTCGACGGAAAAAACGTCCTAATCCTCAGTTTAGTAAGGATTACTCCGATCACATAATAATTTTTTTTTTTTTTTTTTTGCATGCACCACAGCCATAAAAACCGTAATTACTTGTCAATTGAGTTCAGTCACTAGCACAGGCGGCGAAAGAGCTGCTGGGTGTAATGCACTGAAGGGAACGAATTGCCAGGCACGTACTCGCGAAGTTACTGAAACGCAATGGAGTAGAAAGATGAATGTTGTACTCAATACTGAAAGTGTCAATATTGGCACCGTCTATTTGTTCGCCTCGTCACCACGGGAAGTAGGTGTTATGACGGTATACCACAGGCACGAGAACTGAAGTGAATCACTGGTCGTAGCGGCGACGAAAACAGCTGCTGATAGTAATGCACTGTAGTGAACGGGGTGCCAGTTACGTACCTGGAAAGTCACGGAGACGCAAAGCCGGCGCAGCTGTGAACGACGCGGCCCGCGAAGCTCATGTCACGCCCCTGCGAGTTTGTGTTTTGGTCGGCGTCTGCAGCGCCGTCTTCGGCAGCGGCGGAGGAGAAGCGAGACGCGTGTGGACGGACGGTGGGTCGCGACTGCCGGCGCGGCTGGCCCGGCGCTCGCTCGCTGCGACCACGCACTTTTTACGCGCACGCACACACCGCGGCCCGGGAAGGGGCGGAGGGACACAGACACACGCAAGCGCACTCTCTGATAGCGCCTTCCCGACTGCTTGCTGGCGGGCGGAGGAGGGCGCGAAGCGGCTGATGCCCTGCCGGCCGGCGTCGCGTCTCTGGGCGCACTGGGGAAATTTTTACCACACAGCCTCGCCGGCCGCCGTGGCCACCTCGAGAAGGCGAGGCCCGCGCGCGAGAGAGAGAAAGGGGTGGTGGTCGCGAGGGTGGTGCGGTGGCGGAGAGGAGTAAGGGGGGGGGGGTGCAGGAACGACGCACAGAGGGTGGTTTACGCGCGCGTTATATTGGGCAGATAGGCGGAGGAAGGGAGGAACTGGAGGAAAAGAGAGGCGAAGGGGGGAAAAAACTGCCAGGGCGCCAGGCGCGGGGGAGGGTGGCCGCAAAGGCGCGACGGCAGGGGGGGGGGGGGGGGGGGGCGCTGACTGGCGGCCAAGTGGTGGGAGGGCGGCGTGGGGCGGAGCTGATGGCGCAAGGTTCACGCACAGTGCGCGGGGGAATCGAACGTAGCTGTGTAGCGGGTTGGGGGGTGAGGCTAGCGGAGGCGCGAGTCGCCGTCTGGCCAGCCGCGAGGGCGCGTCTCGTCCGAGGCTTAAAGGTGCGCGGGAAACCGCCCAAGACCTTCAGACTGCCCGGCGCACAAGCCACCGTCGGAAATTCGCCGCACAGGTTTGATCCTGGTCTGGCAGATCTTCCAATCTCACAAGCAAGCGCGCTATGAGTTACATAGTACCAGCAGATGATTCGACGACGCATAATAGTCAGGAAAACTTCAATAAATGTGTCATTTTAGGCCGTGAAATTATACATTTTAAATTAAGTTACATTGATGTGACGAAAGTCATTGGATAGCAATATATAGACGGCAGTATTACCGTGTACTCAAACTACAAAATGGTATTGTATTGGCGGAGTTGTCATTTGTACTCAGGTGACTCACGTGGAAAGGTTTCCAATGTGATCATGGGCGCATGACGGAAGTTACCAGACTTTGAACGCGGGATGGTTGTTGGAGATAGACGCTTGAGACATACCATTTCGGAAATCCTTAGGGAATCCAATATTCCGAGATCCACAGTGTCAAGAGTGTGCCGAGAACACCAAATTTATGGCATCCCCTCTCAGCCCAGACAATGCAGTGGCCGACAGCCTTCACTTAGCAACTGAGAGCAGCGGCGTTTGCGTAGCGTTGCCACTGCCAACAGACAAGTAGCACTGCGAGAAATGACCGTATGCGGGACGCACTACAAACGTATCCATTAGGACTGTGTGGCGAAATTTGGATTTAATGGGCGCAGACGACCGACGCGAATCCTTTCTGCGAACAGCACGACATCTCCTTTAGCGCCTCTCATTGACTCCTGACATATCGGTTGGATCCTAGACAACTAGAAAACCGTGACCTGGTCAGATGAGTCCCAATTGGCAGGAGCTGATGATAGGGTTCGATTGTGGCGCAGACCCCACGAAGCCATGGGAACGAGTTAACAAGGCGCTGTGCAAGCCGTTGGTGGCTCCATAATAGTGTGGGCTGTGTTTACGTGGAACGGACTGTGTCCTGTGTTCCAACTGAACCGATCATTGCTTTTTTATCCCAGTCTCTGATCACAAATGAATTCTTTAGACGATGACCGGTTTCTGTCTGTAATGACCATCTTCATGGGAAAAAAAAGATCTGAAGATGGTCATTGCAGACTGAAACCGGTCATCGACTAAAGAATTCATTTGTGATCAGAGACTGGAATAAAAAAGCATTTTACAGTACTGGATCACTGTTTGTACACGCGATTATGTCGCAGTTGGTGAAAAATCCCATTGTTGCATGAAGTCCATGAGTTGCTGCAAATGATCTCCGAGTACCCGATCATAGCCATTTCCAGTCAATGATCGGTTCAGTTGGAAAACAGGATACAGTCCGCTCCACGTAAACACAGCCCACACCATTATGGGGCCACCAACGGCATGCACAGTGCAATGTTAACTTGTTCCCAAGGCTTCGTGGGGTCTGCGCCACAATTGAACCCTATCATCAGTTCCTACCAATTGCAGTCGGGACTCATCTGAACAGGCCACGGTTTTCTAGTCGCCTAGGATCCAACCGATATGGTCACGAGTCCATGAGAGGCGCTAAAGGAGAGGTCGTGCTGTTCGCAAAAAGCATTCGCGTCGGTCGTCTGCGCTCATTAAATCCAATTTCGCTACACCGTCCTAATGGATACGTTCGTAGTACGTCCCGCATTCGGTTATTTCTCGCAGTACTACTTGTCTGTTAGCAGTGGCAACGCTACGCAAACGCCGCTGCTCTCGGTTGTTAAGTGAAGGCCGTCGGCCTCTGCATTGTCTGTGCTGAGAGGTGATGCCATAAATTTGGTGTTCTCGACACACTCTTGACACTGTGGATCTCGGAATATTGAATTCCCTAAGGGTTTCCGAAATGGTATGTCTCATGCGTCTAGCTCCAACAATCATCCCGCGTTCAAAGTCTGGTAACTCCCGTCGTGCGCACATAATCACATTCGAAACATTTTCACTTGAGTCACCTGAGTACAAATGACAACTCCGCCAATACACTGCCGTTTTGTAGCTTGTGTACACGATACTACCGCTGTCTGTGTATTGCTATCCCACGACTTTTGTCACATCAGTGTAACCTAACTAAAAATGTAAATTTTCACGGCCGAAAATGACACACTTATTGAAGTTTTCCTGGCTATTATGCGGCGTCGAATCATCTGCTCGTACTATGTAACGCATAGCGCGTTGGCTTGTGAGATTGGAAGATCTGCCAGACCAGAATCAAACTCCCGCGGCGATTTTCCGACGGTCGCTTGTGCACCGGGAAGTCTGAAGGTTTTAGGCGGTTTTCCGCGTCCGTTTAAGCAAAATCTGGTCTCGTCCCAACTTTCCGCCTCATAAAACGCGATACGCAAACAGTTATTTGGCATACACAAAAATATTGTGAAGACAAAGCTTTAAGTCATTTAAAATAGATGAATATGGTCATGTGAACAACTTTATATACATTGTTTCAAAATACATTACGTAACCTGTAAGTATCACTGCCCACAAAGTACTACAATGCTGTTCCAGTGGCTGAAAAATGGTTCTATTTTGCACTATTGCCTGTGAAATGTCTTAAAACATTTCCGTTGTTTTACAAAGCACAGAACAATCCCACATTTTCCACATTCTATAGTTGACTGTCTCTGAGGACGGTGTCCGTATCTTCCCAATTGTCCCTGCTGTGGCCAGTGACTGGAAATGTCATTCACTGCCTCAGGAGCTCCTGTTTACTTCTTCTTGTGGTCTTGTTTTCCATTCAGTACTTAACGCCAATTGTACAATAACTTACCCTCAAGACTTCCTCTTTTCGTTTACTATCAGTTTTCGTTGCACAGTAAAATAACAGCGCCACAAAATCGAGAGAAACTGCTACACCGGTAACTGATGCTCACACGACCTTGCACGATGTCTGCTAAAGATGCACACTATTCACAAACTTTTCAGCAGAGGCAACAGAATATCACTGTATGTGAGAGCTTAAACATTGTTTGCGAGCACCATTACCCAAACAACATTGCCAAATGAAGGGTTAAAATACGAGCTGCACATGACTTCCCTCCCTTAGGTAACTGCTGCTGCTGTTGAGTTAAGTGTGTATGAGACCAAACAACTAATGTCATCAATTTCCTATTCACTTCCCAGGGCAGAAGCTGTGTACCGAATCTGTTTGCGTTTAACGTAAATTCTGTATGGAAGTGAGAAAAATATATTTGCGTAGTGTGTATCTCAGGCGGAACATGGAAACCAGACTGGTATTCACCTATCGGAAAGTGGGAAACCGCCTAAAAACCACATCCAGATGGCCGACACACCGACCCGCGTCGTTAATCCGCCGCTAGGGATAAATCCGAGGCTATATAACTCTCAATCCCGGAACCAGTCGCATTAACACGTGCGGCGGGCCACAACTTCGTTAACGGGAAAGACATCCGGCAGCAGTGTTTAAATACAGTAAACTGCCAAAATTTGAGTACATTGGAACGCATCCTAGATGAGATTAACATCAAGTGAAAGAAGTACATCATGCTAGGTCGAGTGAATTGCTTGGAAAAACTAGCGTTTCGTGCCAATCTGCGGAGGACATCTTCTAGGGGGATAACAGCTTGTATGAATATCCAACTCACACCCTGGTAAGCTACTGAGAGTATGAGTCTGTAGCGAGCCAGGATGAGACTCGGACATCGTGAAAGTAACAACCGCAACCCGTTGAGCAGTAGCAGCAATAGTAGTAGTAATTTTATTCATCCGTGGATCACCTTCACAGGGATACCGAACGTGTCATGGTATAAGAACTTAAGAACAAAACAACGTAATTCATACATACAGGCATTTACATACTTACAAGTCTAGTTCGACAAGTATGGGACAGGCAGTAGGCCATGGCCTTGTACTAGGAATCCTCCGGGCATTTGTGTTATTTAATTTACGGAAACCACGGAAAATCTACATCAGGACAGGCACTACATCAGTAGTGTGTGGTGTAAGTTGAGACGTTGGGTCTGAGGGGAGGCGTGTTGGGGTAGTCCGTGCTGTTGTGTTGACCACTGTGTCCGGATGGTGTATTGGTCAGCACATCTGCCTGATAAGCAGGAGACATGGGTTCGAATCCCAGTCCGGCACAAATTTTCAATTTTCTCCATTAATATAAAGCAATGGACACTGTCAACTAATGTCTTTTAATTCTTATGTGCCATAAGTCAGGACGGATGAATAGTGACTGGAACCTCCATCTTGCCAAATACGAAGCAGCTCTGTTTAAAACAGTACTTTTTCATTTGGTACAACTATCTGCACCGCAGACTGGGAATTGTCAAAGGAATTCATTCGACCATGGTATAAAATCCTTAAATATTTTAATAAGTGCGACATCTATACTCTGAAACCACTATGAAGTGCATGGCAGATGGTATGTTTCTTTGCACTACATGTTAATGCTTCTTCCCGACACATTCGCCAATAGAGCGTGGGAAGAATGACGGCTTGCATCCCTGTTTGCACGCTGTAGGAAGTATACTCTTGTCTTCGTGGTCCCTAAGGGATAATACATTGGAGATTGTAGTACGCACCTAGATTCCGCAATTCATGCTGGTTCTGGAACTCGGTAAGTAAGCTTTTGCAGGATACAGCACCCAAACAGTCACGATTCGGTTTTGGTTTACTTAAACTTACAGCACCATTACCTGCTTCGAATTTATATTTATTCGTCGTTACACTGTTTGCACGCTTTTAGCGAAACGCGTACCCTGTTTTACAGTTCTGTTGCCTTGGGAAAAACAAAAACTCATAGTTTCGAAAGTGTGACAATTATGGTTGTGCTACAAGCAATTTACTGCAAATGACTGCCTGGAACATTTATTTTTTTCACCCATACTGTTCTTCATTGTTTTCGCATTCACCCACAGTGGTCTTCATTACTACTCATGTTCGTGGTTGTCCAAGATTCTGGAAAAGATGGTTGTCAAAGATATTTAACGGGTAATTTTGTGAATCGATCCGTGCTCCTTCTTTCAAACGGTGTGACATGTCCTTTCTTCTAACTACCTGTTCCAATGTATGCTTCTTAATTCCTGTGACTGAATACGAGAACAGTGAAGGAAGACGTGACTGGCTGCTAGTCAATGCGATATGGCTGTTTCGTGTGGTTGAACATGAGGCCGAGTGTTCTTGAACCTTCAGCAGCGAATGTAAGAAAATGCAGGAAGACTTTAACAACATTTTCCACCTGGTGTCATGAATGGCAGCTCTTCGTAAGATCCAACATAGTTAAGGAGAAACGAGGTTCATAATAATTCACTATATATATGTATTTCTTGCCTTGATCGTAATATATAGTAGCAACTAGATAACTGGTTTCTATTATTTAAGAACCATCTTACATCATAGCTCTGAATGCAAGTGGTATCACAATTAGCTTTTCGATATCAGTTGCATTAGGAGCTATGATCTGAAGATGGTTGTGCAACAACTGGAACCGCTTATTTAACTACTTCTTCATATTGCTACTTAGACAAACAAATTTATGGTGAATAGCTGCTCTCTTTAAATCTGGATATATGTAAGGCAATGCCTATAAGAAAAAAGAGAGAATCCGACAATATCAGATTACAAGATTAGTGGTGGACATCTTACGTGTGTCGCATCGTATAAGTATTTAGGTAATACTACAGAGCTATATGAAACATCTGTAGCTTAGGGAAAGTTCATTGTATTTGTAAAGAAAATCGTTTGAAGGCGCTAGTGTAACCAAGCTTACAGAATTGTTTCCGTGTCTGAAATCCTTACCAAGTAGGTCTGACATCAGTCATCGAACGAATTTAGAGACGCACTGCTCGAATCGGTATAGCTGATATGAATTTGTAACAGATGAGCTCGGGGGATTTAAATGCTAATCTTAAAAGAAAGGCGATTCAGTTCTCGCGAAACTATGTTGGATACATTTAGAGAACCTATATTGGACCATTATGCTCCCACCATCGTGTATGGGAACAGGAGAGGATTGGGCACGTTCTGAGGCATACAGACAGTAATTGTTCCGTCGATTAATACGCGAATGGAATAAGTCAGAAAATAGGAAATACTGGTACGATGAGTCGTCCGCTGTGCACTGTACATTGATTTACAAAGTATATTAGTAGAAGTATATGTTTCTCATGCCACAACTTAGGCATCAATACCGTGCCAATGCTGGCATAAACTCTGCCACTTCCCTCTGATTACTAGTTTGACGATGCTGAAAGGATTCGCAGCTAGTATTCCTATAAAGTCTCACTCTGTCGTAAGAGGCTGTTTCATTTCCAGGTTCGCACACAGGATCTTACACATTTCCAAGCGTCATTTATCGAGTTTTCCGTATTCTTCAATACCGTTACTGGTTTCGCATATAAACACTGCCGCGGCAGTTCTGGAAATGCAGGTTTGGCTGAATAATTTCACCTCCTGCAATCGATTTTTGCTGCAAGAAAAGTCATGGTTTGATTGCCATATTGTTACTTTTGTTTTTTAATGGTGCTTATTGAAGTGATGCAGCGTGCAGTGGAGGAAACGAAGAAATTATTCATTTCCGTAATTTAATTGAGAGGAAGCACATTTCTTTACACTTCATGGACAGAGATGCACAATCGCTTATTTTTTGCTGGATCTGCAAATCTACACCGCTTGGCAACAATCGTTATGTTGTGTAACAGACTAACTTGTGAACTGTTATGTCAGTGGTTCTTGTACACAATCACTAGCTGTTGGCGAAACATTTGCTCATTCTGTGCAAAGAATAGGAATGTATTTCTACTCATTCGGAAGTTTTCTAGCTATTCCAAGTTTCCAAAATATTGGAGCTTAATTACATTCCAGCAGAGATCACTTCATGCTTTGCTCTACAAGACGCGGGATCTAGGCTGGTGTAGTAAAACAGTTTCGCATTTTATTGGCGTACATACGTTTAAAGGTGTCTTTTGAACATACATTCTTCCTTACGAGTTCAATGACACTTCATAAAGAAATTACGATGCCGCCGCTGACTAAATGAATCAGCTGATTTACGTAGTAACCGAATGCTGCTGGGCTCTGCTATTGATAGTGAAAAGTGAAAGCTGACTTTTCTTGTGTCTTGTGGCATAATCTGCGAATGTCTGTGTATGCGCATATTTCGCAGATTAAGCGTAAATTCAGTTAATACAAGTACACATGCTTCATCATTCAATTATTGTTTAATATCATGAACTCATTCAATAGGAACTGCAGCATAAATTCACTGAACACCAGACAGAATTACCTATCTGCATTTGGGTATTACCCGTTCTTAAGCACTGTGTAGAAGACTGTGCATTAGTCTCCACGACTCATTTCCTTCCCACATAAATTATAATGTTAGCAATATGCCTTAGAGTTTCAGATTTATATTGAAAGGCTTCCTTGCGATACACTTAATTCTGCGTAGGTGTTGTTCGTAGTAGTTTACAAACTTCTGCTGTATTGTAATGCTACGCTGATATGTGAATACTGTCACAAATCTATCGATTTTCATGTGGTGTTTTTTTTTTCGGCGTTGTGAGAATTACGCAAGGGGTAACTTGTTCCATAACCAAGTAGTTTTGGCTAATCTGGGACCATTAAGCCAGAGAAACAAATAAACAGGGCTAAGTTGTGTTTGTTCTGAAGATAAGTTTATCGACAAATTTGTGATTAGAGATGCAGCGTTGCAAATTCGGCTGTTTCTCAGTATCTATATAGAAAGCCGCTTCCCAGTGTGAACATTACATAATGTATCATTTTCATTTCTCCGATTCCTGTTCAATTCGCAGATACTGGCACTATTGCTCTGCAAAAATCAAAATTTTTCTTATTCATCGTGTCATTGTGCGAGGTACTTACAAGACGAATAAGTACATTTATTTACACGTTTAGCAAAGTTCGCTCTCGGAATTGAAGAAACCGCTCTTTCAAATTATGAATGGTTTTTTTTCCTGGCGTCTTCCATCGTAGTTTCTTGAGCATTTCTGTGACGCTAAACAAACAAACTAGCTCCTCCTTGAATCTTCTCTAACTAGAATGTGCCTCAGACTGACGAACAGTACGTTTTTGAGACGAACAAATAGACACTGATATAGTACACAAGACAATGTAGGATTAATTTTAAGGTGTTTTTCGCACCAGTTTGGGCGAACACTCTACAATGCGTTAATCAAGAGACTAAGACAAACAGAAAGTTGTTCATAGATTTCTCAAAGACGGTTCGCCTTTCCTCCGAGCACGAATCAAGACCGGCTTAGAACGTGACGTGATGCAACATAATAACTCCATGTATTATGATAAGTGAATTCATTACAAACAGTGCTTTAATGCCAGAAATGTAACGTTTACAAAGGAAAAGGGGAATATTTAACCGATGATATAGTACACCTACAATTAAAGGGTCTGCAAGCTTTTTCAAAACTTTATGAATAAAAGATTCTGCAAACAATGTACCTGAGAAATACTTTATCAAGAGGTATGTGGTTGTGACTGAACGTTACGTACGGGTTCTTTGTCTCTGAACTTTCAGTATCTATCGAAAACAGGTAAAAAGTAGCTAAACTTTGTGAGAATTTTGGTTGAAGGAGAACTTTCGCTCTTGGTTGCAGCACCCTCCAATCTAAGCCTTGCATCCAAGTTTATTCAGTGTTTCTAGAAATGCTCCCGTTTAAGAACGCACTGTAGGGGATTCCAAATTTTGTGAAATAGGTGGTGCCTTCAGTTTTAAGCGGCACTGTACGACAGTGTTTTACCCCGTTATAGATGTTAGGTCGTTTCCTGTCGACTTAACTATATCCGTCGCTAAACGTCGTCACACAAGAAGACTACTCCACAGGATAGCGTGACAGTCTACGTAAAAAATTTTATAGTGTTGAATGTGTTTCAGATTCTTTCACACCCCGTCCCTAAAAGTAAAAGCCGATACTTTAACGTCTCATAAATAATTGTCAAGCGAAGAAAATTCAGAAACGTTTACATGTGTTATATAATTACTTTCCCATGTATGACTATAAAGCTTGGAATCAATGCTCACATAAACTAATTGATGCCTACATCCGTTAAAACTGACCAGCCATTATCAATACACCTCTAGCGGGAGCTCCATCGAAATGTTGACTCTCAGCATTTTTTGATGCAGTCATCGGCTATGAAGTGCATATGGACTGTTGATAATGACTAGTGAGTTGAAATCGCTATAGCCACTAAACAATTTATGTGAGAATTGTCTGAACTAAACTTCATAGTTGAAAATAATTTGCTTTTCCAGTAACAAGCCAAATATGACTTCGCGCTTTTGACATCTCTGTGATTTTCATTACTGCCAAGTTGTTCAAATAGCTGAAGCCCATTGTTAAGGTCTGACGAGAATTTAGAAACAAACAATACGTTCTGAAAGTAACTTCGACATTTAACTAGAATCGTAGTCGATAACACCATCCAATTATCCTGTAGAATTCTATCCACTTATCTCCTAAAGTCGCATCTGTCACTTCCAAGCTCTATACACTAGGAAGATAGCTGACACTAAAAGGAAGGTGGCATGTCAAGAATCAGCACCGAGCACTGGACAGCTGTTACATGTTTCACGCTGTCAATTCTCAAACGAAAAATTACAACTGCTATTTCTACTAGAGCGCAAAGACGTGTGGCAAGTTTTGTACAGCATTAATTTTTTCTCAAAGAATGGCGCAATGTTTAGTTCACAGGTGAAAATTTCGTGAAGTGTCTACGGGAACTGGCCACGCAATTTCTGGCTTTTGCGATGTTAAGCAGTATGATCCATTTACGCAAAGTTCTACAGTTCTACTCTCTGCTCATCCATCAATAGCGCAGGGATTGTGTTCTGAACATTTTTTCTGCAAACGTGTAAATACTTTTCAGATGAACAGAAATGGAATATCTTAGGATGGTAAAAGGAAGGCTTTGACTTGTTACAAGAATCGTTCAAGATATACCTTCGTAAACAATATACTCTCAAAATATCACTCGATAACAGTGCTCAGACTACCATATATTAAACGTGTCCTCTTGTTTGCAACAGCGGGTGCTGTATGCAGGCTATGTCTCATAATTATGGAAAATATGTCTATGAGCAGCAAGTGAGTTCATAGCAGTTTTTTGGTAAGTAATGGCAGAAATATTGCTAGTTAACAGGCAAATGTAAATATTTTGAAGAGGAAAGTGGGAAACAAATGAAGTAATACGGACGGCAATAGGAATTTCAAAGTGATGCCGGACAGAGGCACTGATCATCATTCTCAACCTAAATACTCGCGTCTTCTTTCACGTAATAAGAGTCGAACTGTGGAGTTCGGTTTAACAAATCGTTGTTGTTCGCTCACATTATAGTAATACTAATATTGAGAAAGTACGGAACAGCCGTTCGGAAACGTTTCGTAAATGGCCATAATGTTGCCCGTAACTGTGTAATAGTAGTATCTCACCAGCTGACACGCAGCTACTGGAAAATCTGTCCGGCGTCTTGGTATTCTTATATAATGCTTTTAGGTTCTATGCCTTGCTTCCACAACGAGCTACCTGAAGACATATGCCATTCGAAGTTATGTGGGTGGTACCAGAGACAGTTGTCTCAGTTTGTCTTCGACTTATTTATTTCCCGTTTACTGTTTCAAAATGGCTCTGAGCACTATGGGACTTAACATCTGAGGTCATCAGTCCCCTATAACTTAGAACTACTTAAACCTAACTAACCTAAGGACATCACACACATCCATGCCCGAGGCAGGATTCGAACCTGCGACGTAGCGGTCGTTCGGTTCCAGACTGAAGCGCCTAGAACCGCACGGTCACAACGGCCGGCTTACTGTTTCAAGATGTAACTCTACTGAACATACAAAAATTCACCAAACGCGTTCTTATCGTTATTTTTAATGCGTTATGTTGCTGCTAAACGTTAACTACAAGCAAATTACCAATCCTTTACGCTTAAGTCCTAACTTTTAACAAAATCGAATTTCGTCTAATTCTTACTTTTACAAGACGTCCAAGAGACATTTGCAACAACCATTCGACCCGCAAATCGCTAATGACTCTCTAATGAGACGTCTTGAACACAACTTCTGATCTCATCTGCAATGATGTGCACAAAACACGGGCTTACAGCTATCCACACATAAAATTATCTAGCGTAGTCTACAAGAATCACACAGTCTGCTCTCGTTCACACATTGCCACTTTTGTAACGCGAAAATGGTCGACGTTCCCATGTTAATTATTTGGTAACGCCATCACGTATGAACTTTGTTCGCAGAGCAGTAAAATTATCCCTAATATAAATGTTGGAATTTGTTTCCCATGAGGTTGAGTTCACGTGGTTTTCGACAAATTTCGTTGACAATAAAACGTCGAAGCAGCAGTATCAGCTGTTTGCTTTGTTGTTCAATGAACGAGATGAATGGCGCATGAAATATTTACAACCTGAGCACAGGTGTAAATGAACTTTTGATATTTTTTCCATCATCGCCGTCAGGGACACACCAAATAAATGCCACGTTATTTTCACGCAAGATTTTCGAAAACTATGTAACCATGGAGGTTTCGAAAGATCTGCACGAACTCTTTGTAGCTCTCGTTTGTCATTTACGAATGTTTGTGCTACACGTAATCACACAGCCGGTTCTGACAATCAGCAGTAACGTAAGTTTATATCCACGCCATACAATATGAATTATTGTGAGAGGAATAGCCTGTGTAAAACAAAGTTCTCTCTCTTCTTCGAGACGGCCCACATATCAGCGTATCGTCCAAGACTTGCTACGAGCCTAAGTAACAATTTGGAAAGTGAAGCTGGCTTTTTGCGAGCCAAATTCTTGTAAAGTATTTTTTTTTTTTTTATTTGGCCTTTGAGTTTCTTGTAAAGTAATCTTTCTTGTAAAGTAAGATAGGTTTAATAAACAATGAACAATGTGAATCGTGCATCCGGTAAACCCCTAGGTTAGTGCAATAGGAACCTTGCTGTCTGTGCAACATATTAATGACGTAGTGAATAGACTTATTTGCAATTCAGACTTTTTGTAGAAGATCTAGCTCTCTATAAGGAAATTCTACCTGGTAAAAACTGCTATAATATACAGTTAGATCTCGATAAAAAAAGTTAGCTGTCACCTAGCTCTTTAAAGTAGGGAAATGCGAAGTTGTGCGCTTCACGAAACATAAAAGTGAGGATTCCTTTGGCTGAAGGATTCATCATAACTAGAGCTAATCATGTCATACAAGTATTAGGGAATACGAACTGTAACGACCAAACACAGTCGTAGGTAAACCCAATGGCAGGCCACGAGTCACTGGTGTTCCTCTACAAAAGAGACAGCATATAAAATACATATCGTCTGTACCTGAATATTTCTCCAGGCAGTGGAGTTCGTATCAGACCGGACTAACAGGGAAACATATAAAAAAAGGCGATGCGAATGGTCACAGGAATTTTTCACTGGCGAAAGAGTGTAAAAGGAATGTTGAAAAATTGTAGCTGGAAGCGCCTGGAAGAAAGATACCGAACATCTCGCGAAAGCCTGTTTAAGAAAGTGCAAAAACCACCTTTCTGAGCAGCAAATATGAACATTATTCAGTCCCCTATGTATCTAACCGATAGAGACCTTGCTGATAAAACTAAGCAAACGACTGCTGGCACTGAAGAGAACAAGAAGCCATTCTTCCCGCATTCCTCGCATGAAGTGAACGGAAGGCAAACTTAATATGTGGTACAACTTAAAGCATCTGCAACGCATTACACAGTGTAGACGCTTTGTCATGCAACAATTCCGAAGCCCATGTGCGTGCCTTAACCTCGTGCACACATATATGACGGAAAAGATAAGTTCTAGATCTTATTTCGCTGGAAAAAAAGTATGCAAAATTATATGTGAGACGGTGTGAACGTGTGTTATTGCGACTGCTATATTATTGAAGACAAATCGAGAGAAAGGTATTAAACAGCTCTCGTTTGAGTACGAGAAAGGGGTGTGATAACAACTACAACACAGTGACTTCGACGTTGTGACTATGATTGGCTTATTGCAATAAGAGAATAAGAATTGCGTTTTAGTGAAAGTTGCTTACCTTACATGACATGTGGGTGGCAATGTTCCTCTGCTTCCGTCATAATGCCGCTTCCGCACTACCGCACGAACTTACAGTGCTTCTACGCGTCGACGTCGGTGGTCGTATCGTATTCCAGCTGCAAGAATCGATTCACTCCGATGAAAACGTCAAGAATAGGTTCGCTAATAAAACACGCGTGTCGGAGGAACACGGCGTACACTTCTCGCTCATGAGAAGTCAGTTACTTACTAAACGCGAGACCCAGAGGTTCTAGGTTGTGGTAGGTAGTGGGAACAAACGTTTTTTGTCGCTCGGCGCGACTACTTGATGAGGAAGAGAGTGAGAGAGAGAGAATGAGGGAGGGGGGGGAGGCTACCCCTATAAAAGTGCACCACCTGTCCCGGGGGAGCGGAAACAGTGGCTCTGGGATGGGGGGGGGGGGGGAGGAGGGAGGGACGGGGTAGCCCTGGATGCGACCTGAATGCAAGGTGTCAGGGAGAGTCCATCCTTGCATACTGCAACGTGGGAACAACAACTTTCTAAAATAGATGGGGCGGCATGCAGCTCCGAACCTACTCAACTGGCTTAGACCGCCGTTTGGTGTTGTCATTTCAGCGCTTCGTCGCTATGGTGATCCACGTAACGTGGGCGCTGCTAATATTTCATGAACTGTTTCAAGTAACGTCTTCGGCATGTAATAATACGCAAAAGGGCCAGTACTCAATTTTGCGGTAAGATTAGCACATTCCAATTGTTTGTAAAAAACAAACCTTTAATGCCCGGTGGCGTCGTTGTAATTAGAGGCGGAGAACAAGCTAGCATTGGCGGAAAGATGGGAAGGGGAAAACTTTGGATGGCCGATCGGAGTTTTGAACCACAGTCATCTAAGTAAGTCCAACGTCTTAACACTGCGTCGGTTCGCTCGGTTCACTTTTTCGCCTGTCGAAAGCCACTATGGTTAATTTAAAAGGAAAGCCGTTCTTTTTTAATTGTGTTTGAGAGTTCCTGCACAAATAAGTATAGCAAAATAGTATTTGTTCTTGTAAAGCATTCCGCAAGAACGGCCTTGAATGTGCTAAAGTGGGAGTACAATGTTGATGATGGCACGTGGGGGCTAAACATCGAGGTCATCAGCGCCCGTAGAAGTTCCCAGTCTTTCCAGTTTCAATCTCGCCACTTCCATAATGATGATGAGATGATGAGGACAACAGAAATACGTAGCCCTCGGGCGGAGAAAATTCCCGACCCTGCCGGGAATCGAACCCTGGACTCCCCTGATACAGAGGTAGCAACGCTAGATACTTTTTTAATCTCATTTTGTTCGTTACTGGTCGTTGTATTTGTTCGTGGCGGACGTCCCACGATGCTTGTTCAAGTTCATCCATTCACTCAGTTTTTTTTATTACAGAGGGCAGCTAGCCCTCTGGCCGAACACGCTAAGTTACCGTAGACCACGAGCTGCAAGCCGGAGTGAAATGGCACGGACAGCACACTTTCATTTCTATTGCCAAGTAAATATAGAGTAATGGGATTAAAACTGCACTGTACTAGCGGATTTCAGTTTCAAATTTAATATATTTGCCGGCGTTCTTGGAAAATGTTTAATTTTAGTCGCTTTTGTTCTTCTTAATAAGACTTACTGAAAGAAGTCACTTGCAGTTACTTCAGATTCTCGGTAAATGAGAAGCGTACGAGTGCTAGCTGTCCAATGAAACGCTCGACCCATAAGATCCGGTTACCAGCAGAAAACACTGGATGAGTAATCTGAGACATAGAAATATCTTAGAAACTGTATACGGCACAAGAAAACTGTAAAGACTAAATTTTCATGAATGATAGGGGCCTACAAAACACCACTACTTACCTTCTACTACACGACGCTGTTGTTGCTGAAACAGCGTCTTTTTCTCCAAATCCGAATCCCTCTTTTTACTGGATGTTAGTGTTTTTCGAGGAAAAGTGAATAACTTAGCACTGAAACATTTATTTTCTATTTAGTTTATGCGAGTGTTTGTAACATATTGAGTCGCATTTACATGAGTCGTTGCCACTTCTTTCTGTTTTTAAGAAACCCTAAAGAAAGATGTCAGTAGGTGGCAGGTCAATTTATTGTGCCAAGTTATACGATCCACAGATCCTTGTAAATGGGATCTGTTACATCCTGTGTATTTCATGGCTGAAGTGCTTGAGAATAATCACACTGGAATCACATACTTCCTTTTCTCTAGATGATCTTCGAGCAATAATGGAAACTCGTCCTCCAGGAGCTCTGCAAACGTTTGTCCACGGACAATTCATCCCTCTGTTACTCTCCCACCCTCCCCAGCCTCTGTTACAAAAAAGATCAAAAAGTTTCCATCCTTTATTCGACAGCAGAAGGTAACTAAGAGCGTTGTTTTTCAGCTTCACGAAACCAAGGTTGTATTACCGAGCTCCCAAAATGCGTGTTATCTTTATTTGCCATACTATGATTGTTGATTCACCTTACATCATTGTACAGCGTAAGAAATGTGATTTATTTTTGTTTCGTCACAACCCCATTGACAAAATATGAAGTGATTTTGGAAATTATTGTAAAGCGTTGACGTATGACAGAGGTAACATTTGTGACGTCGTTATATTGTAACAACACGAGTACGTGATATTTCATAATCAGGAGCAATACCTCGAGAACTTAGGTGAGGGTTCAAAGCAACGCCAAGCAACACTGAAATATCATTATTTCTACAGTTGCAGTGTTATATCTCTGTGCTCGTCTTTTGGAATTCCTGTATACAAGTGTATCGATCCACTTAAAAAAACTGTACATGCTTCAGTTTTCGGTTGATACGAGAGTTAAAAATATTACCCATACATCAAAATTATTTATCTTTACTTCTACTACCTTACGCCGAAAACCTCGTATCGATATCTTGAAACATTCACGAAATAAAACGGGGAAAGGGGGGGGGGGGGTACTCTGTGTAAAATGTCCCAATTGTTCGGCAAGTTCTCTTATTATTTATAACATACTGTTATTTTCTATTTTATCAGTTGAGCCATGCGACAACTGCGTCAAGTAAAATAGCTTTTGCGGATAATTATCAGTTATGGCTTTATCAACTTTATAAACGAATTCCTCATAGCTTCAGTTAATTTAAACATAATCAATAATTATCGTGAAGTAACAGCTTGGTACCCGCCTGTGTCTAATCCTGACTTTTGATTTTTCATACACTTCTTTCCTTGCCTATTCATTCCAGTCTCCTCATTTCGAACGTTATCTGTGCACATAACTGCACTGCCTGACCAAAGAAGTGAAGCACCCAAAAGGGATAGGAGGAAATAAAACGAAACTTCGCGGTTGGGGAGGGGGGCTGTTGATGTTACTTCAGTGTTTAAAAATTCAAATTTACCGACAAGTTGGCAGTATGAGCCCAATTATCAGTAAGACGTTGCACACTATCTAGCCTGGAATCAGGTAGTGATTCGAATGGGAAGGGTACAATAAAAACCGTTGTATCCTCTCCTGAGGCAAGATAGACCACAACTATGTAAATAATCGTTGATGTCCTGCGTGATGCGCTGGACAATAATCCCAATAGAACCACATATTTCAGTACTTCGATGTTCTTGTAATCTAGCATATTTAAGCAACAATAGCAACTCGTTATGCGCGCTTCTGTACATCGACAATTGCCCTCCTCCCAGCCCCCCTCCCGCCGGAGATGGAGTTGAGGTCCTAGTTGCATCCAGACATGTTCTATCAGAGACAGATCTAGACATCTTGCTGGCCGCTGGAATACCTAACACCATGCAGACAGTTCACAGAGACGCGTGCCATGTGTGACCAAGCATGGCCCTGTTGAGAAATAGCACCACGTTACTGTCGCGTGAAAGGTAACACATACGGACGAAGGATGTCCGTGACGTACTGAGTGCAGTGAGAGTTCTCTCAGTCACCACCAGCCGTGACCTTGACGAGTATGCCTGCCTGTCCTTCATCGGACCAGTGTAGACTCTGAATGGCCCGAAAATCTGGTTATTGCGAGATTCGACTTGCCGACCAAACTAAGACCCACAATGAGACCTCTTTAAAACTCTGTCAGTCGCTGAATGCGCTGTCTGACAAGGGAATGCGGCATCTCCGTGTGATCGCTCAACATCTGTCGCTGCTCAACCTCCTTATATATCCTACTAGGCCCGGTAACATCACGAACAACACTAATGCACTCCGTTGGAGCTGGGAGTGGTGGAGTGCTCGTGTAACCCAGTGACCTGGAGGCCGTGTGTGGTGGCTAGTCCGAGGATGGGTGTACTGTTTCACAGCATCTGGTGTTAATCTGGCGTCCGCACTGAGATGGCCATCGATATGGTCGTTTAAGAGGAGTCTTGGGCGACCAGGTTAACTAAGGACTGGCCCAGGCAGGAACTGAGCACTCCGTTGGCCGTCCTGTCACAGAGAACTGCAACTCTAATCATTTACATACCCACCCAGTGTGTGTACGTATGTGAAGTGGAGGTGACAATTATTGAACTATAAGAAATAAAATCGTCATAAATTCTGAACGGTTTGCGTTAGGATGTTCAAAATGCACGGTTGGCCGCGGGGCATGATGGGAATTAGTATGCACTGTATGGTTTGGTTCAGCAACGAAGCCCACTTTCATTTGGATGGGTTCGTCAATAAAAAAATTGACGAATTTGGGGGACTGAGAATCCGCATTTCACGATCGAGAAGTCTCTTCAGCCTCAACGGGTGACTGTGTGGTGTGGAATGTCTAGCCACGGAATAGGTGTGATATTCCTTGATGGCACATTGACTACTGAACGTTACGTGAAGGTTTTGGGAGATTATTTCATCTCCATTATTCAAAGTGACCTTGATTTCGAGAAGATGTGGTTCATGCAAGACTGAGCTCGACCCCGTCCAAGCAGGAGAGTGTTTAATGTCCTGGAGGAGCACTTTGCGGACCGCATTCTGGCTCTGGGATACCCATAGGCCACTGGCATTGGCATCGATTGGCCACCATATTCTCCAGATCTGAACACATGCGACTCCTTTTTGTGGAGCTATGTTAAAGAGAAGGTGTACGGCAATAACCCAAAAACCATCGCTGAGCTGAAAACAGCCATTCGGGAGGCCACCGACAACATCGATGTTCCGACACTTCAGCGGGTCATGCAGAATTTCGCTATTCGTCTGCGCCACATCATCACCAATGATGGCTGACGTATCAAACATGTCACGACCTTAATCCGAATATCTGTAGTGACGTTTACATGTTGAATAAAGTGTGTGCAGGCCGTAGATTTGTAACTAATTCACGTTTTTTTTCATACAGAGCAATAACTGCCACTCTGCATATGACATCCGATCATGTCTTTCTGGGTGCTTCGCTTTTTGTGTCAGGCAGTGTATTAACGCCATTCGTACCACCATGTGTGGAACATTAGCAGTTTCCTACGGTGCATATCTCAATTTCAGACGTAAATGTTCAGTAGCTTACAGCCCTCGTTAATATTATCCATCACATTTTTAGAGAAACCTTTTCTTCGTCTGTACTAATCTGCTTCTGATGTTTCCCATACTTCGACATTTTTGAGTAATATTGCCTCCGCCTGTATATTTGGTTCAGATGGCTCTGAGCACTACGGGACTTAACATCTGAGGTCATCAGTCCCCTAGAACTTATAACTACTTAAACCTAACTAACCTAAGGGCATCACACACATCCATGCGCGAGGCAGGATTCGAACTCGCGGCAGTAGCGGTCGCACGGTTCCAGACGGAAGCGCCTAGAACCGCTCCCCTTAATTTCCAGTAGAACGATTAACTAGCCTGCGAACTTTAGCGGTGGTAATTGTTCACGTTGAAGTTATATATCTGTTCTGAAATTTTCGTTAATGAGACCAGGTGAAACAACGAAATACGGGGTGCGGTAAGCTTTAACCTTGCATTATTTTCATCTTAACGTAAGTTTTTTCTCGACTGATTGCACTTTTTATTCATTTTTTTTTGACATAGTATGCCGCTCTTCTGTTGTGCACTTCTGCTTAGGATTTTGAATGTATGCTGTAGCATATTATCAAATGCTACGGAAGTATGCAAGTTAGGTTCATCCTAATTACGAAATTATTGAGATAAAGTCTGAGGGATCGCGGGGACAAACGGAGGGCGGGATGGGCAACAAGGAGAGGTGTGTCATTATCACACTGCAGAAGGTACATGGGAGAGGATTGTTTAGTAACGTCGGCTGTATACATTAGATAAAGGAGCAGTGGCAGATTGGCAAGTGACAGATCGGCACACCTGCAGGTGGGTGGAGAATGCGGTAGTGGCCTTTGTTTCTTGTTACACGGTATGCCGTTGTTTCTTGTTATACGGTATGGATGATTTGTCATGAAGGATACAACCGAATGGATGTAATTCAGTGGAACCGCATACCAGTGAATATGGTCAGGAGATTTTTTTCTATGTATAGACATGTGTTCAGCTGCCGACACTGTATAAAGTAAAAGACAAGAGCGAGCTACGAAGCAGGGACGGCTTGTCACATTCCTCTCCAATATTACAGAACAAGACACGCAGATGGTAGCGTTACAAGCCGTGTCACATATATTGATACAATATCAATCTACAATGAATGCTTACCAATCAAGTCTAACTAGAACAACAACAAAAAAATCACTGTAACATTAATTGAACGCAAAACTTAATTACGTACATTATTTTTTGATTTTGCTCCGGTTGAAAAAAAATTGAGTGAAGCCGCTCTTGAACAAGCAACGTTAAATTGTATGTGAAGGACATGTGACGATCTCTGTGGTGTCGCACACTATCGACATCACGATTGGCAGTCATCGTCGCGAGGCTGGCAGTAACTTATCTGACTGCCCTGCCAAACTGCGGCCAGTTCGAAAACACACTCGCTGTTGCTCGCGCTAGTAGCGGTACCACCGAGCAGACGTGAGCAGACGCAGCCTAATAGTGGAATTCATTCAGTGCATTTGAAGTCTATCACTTAGCCTCATCTATATGTTTATCTGCGACGAACTGTTGGAACACAACTGGACTTGCGGATTGCGGTCGCGCAAGACAACGCTGCGGCCAATGACGCGCGCCCGCAGCGTCCATCCTCCACCGGCTGCCAACAAGGAGCAACCTCTGCGGACTGGATAAAGGACAGCCCCACGCCAACCACGCAGGTTCACTTCAGTTGGCGGTGGGCTGGATATCAGACTGCATCGCGTCCTGACTTGCAGATGGCGACTTTAGTATTGATGCACGAGGGGCGTTCAATAAGTAATGCAACAATTTTTTTCTCCACTAATTCGGACTTTGTTGTGGGACATCGTAGAATATTTCTACTTCAGCTCCTGTGGTTTCATGAAGTTCAGATAGGTGGCGGAGTATACGTAGCCTTCAAAATACCGTCTGTGACTGAGATGCGTTCCAAATGGAGAGCCGTCACTGAGTTTTCTCTGGCAGAAAAACAGAGCGCCCTTGATGCTCATAGGCGCTTGCAAAATGTCTACGGAGACCTGGCAGTGAACGAAAGCACTGTGAATCGATGGGTGAGGCGCCTGTCATCAACGCAGCAAGGTCACGCAAACCTGTCCGATCTCCCGCGTGCCGGCCTGGCCGCACACTGCTGTGCCTCCCGCAATGCTGGAACGTGCGGACACTCTCATTCGAGATGATCGATGCATCACAACCAATCATCTCGCTGCACAACTGGACTCCTCTGTTTTTAGTGCTGACACACTAGTACACCAGTTGGAGTGCTCAACGACCATAAACAGCAGCGAAGGGCTATCTGTGCGGAATTGCTTGTGCGCTCCAAGGCTGATGGTGACAATTTTCTTGTCACACACCTCTCCTTCGAAGAAAACGTTCAAAGTCCGCACCCACATCCAGTAAAGTCATGGCGATGGTCTTATGGTGCTCTGAAGGGGTTACTATGTTCTATGTCCTCTATTATGGTACAACGATCAACTTTGATGTGTATTGTGTACCATCAGAGGAAATTGGACGTTAGCTTGGTCGTCTCAACAAACATGCAAACCAACTTCACCAGGAGAAAGCAAGTCGTCAAAGATGTCTGCACACCTGCGAGGAGCACACAGAACTTCACTATTCCATCTGTTTGCCCAATGAAGGATGCACTCTGTGGGAAGCAGTGCGTGAATGATGTGAAAGCTATTGATGTAGCAAGACGTTGGCTCCGACGTCAACTGCTGGAGTGGTACTATGTGCACAAAACGCTTTACCACAAAGGTGATATAAGGCCGTCGCATTGAACGGAGATTTTGTTGAAAAACAAGGTTTTGTAGCCAAACGAGTGGGGAATAATATGGTGTATTGGAACCCTGAACAATCCTATCTGCTTTCAGAAAAAGAGTGTTGCTTTCCTTATTGATCGCTCCTCGTTTTTTGCTGTTAACGTTACTCTGATTTTAGATTTCATTTCAGGACTGACTCAAGTTAAATAAAGATACACGTACTGGCTGTTGGTACAGATTAATTATTTGCCCTTATACAGATCTCTGACAACGACTGTTTCGTGCTCTGTTATCCCTGGCCATGTCTCTTCCTATGCTGATATCCCACGGAAGGTAATCACAAATGTTTGCTACAAAATGTCATTTACAGAAAATACTTATACTTCTGTTTTCTGCATATTGTATTGAGATATGGTTTTTGTTGCGGCTTCAAAAACAATTTCGATCTGTTACCCACATTTAGTACGTAGCAAAGATTCACATAAAGTAAAGCAGCATTCAACCACATTTTTTACTATTAACAATTGGAAAAAGGCCGGGAGATACGGGAAGATTTCAATTAGATTACAACATGGTCAGACAGAGATTCCGAAATCAGATACTGGATTGTAAGGCGTACCCAGGAGCAGATATAGACTCAGATCACAATATAGTAGTGATGAAGAGTAGGCTGAAGTTCAAGACATTAGTCAGGAAGAATCAATACGCAATGAAGTGGGATACGGAAGTACTAAGGAATGATGAGATACGTTTGAAGTTCTCTAACGCTATAGATACAGCAATGAGGAATAGAGCAGTAGGCAGTACAGTTGAAGAGGAATGGACATCTCTAAAAAGGGCCATCACAGAAATTGGGAAGGAAAACATAGGTACAAAGAAGGTAGCTGCGAAGAAACCATGGGTAACAGAAGAAATACTTCAGTTGATTGATGAAAGGAGGAAGTACAAACATTTTCCGGGAAAATCAGGAATACAGAAATACAAGTCACTGAGGAATGAAATAAATAGGAAGTGCAGGGAAGATAAGACGAAATGGCTGCAGGAAAAATGTGAAGACATCGAAAAAGATATGATTGTCGGAAGCACAGACTCAGCATACAGGAAAGTCAAAACAACCTTTGGTGACATTAAAAGCAACGGTGGTAACATTAAGAGTGCAACGGGAATTCCACTGTTAAATGCAGAGGAGAGAGCAGATAGGTGGAAAGAATACATTGAAAGCCTCTATGAGGGTGAAGATTTGTCTGATGTGATAGAAGAAGAAACAGGAGTCGATTCAGAAGAGATAGGGGATCCAGTATTAGAATCGGAATTTAAAAGAGCTTTGGAGGACTTACGGTCAAATAAGCCAGAAGGGATAGATAACATTCCATCAGAATTTCTAAAATCATTGGGGAAGTGGCAACAAAACGACTATTCACGTTGGTGTGTAGAACATATGAGTCTGGCGATATACCATCTGACTTTCGGGAAAGCATCGTCCACACAATTCCGAAGACGGCAAGAGCTGACAAGTGCGGGAATTATCGCACAATCAGCTTAACAGCTCATGCATCGAAGGTGCTTACGAGAATAATATATAGAAGAATGGAAAAGAAAATTGAGAATGCGCTAGATGACGATCAGTTTGGCTTTAGGAAAAGCAAAGCGACGAGAGAGGCACTTCTGACGTTACGGCTAATAATGGAAGCAAGGCTAAAGAAAAATCAAGACACTTTCATAGGATTTGTCGACCTGGAAAAAGCGTTCGAAAATGTAAAATGGTGCAAGCTGTTCGAGATTCTGAAAAAAGTAGGGGTAAGCTATAGGGAGAGACGGGTCATATACAATATGTACAACAACCAAGAGGGAATAATAAGAGTGGACGAACAAGAACGAAGTGCTCGTATTAAGAAGGGTGTAAGACAAGGCTGTAGCCTTTCGCCCCTACTCTTCAATCTGTACATCGAGGAAGCAATGATGGAAATAAAAGAAAGGTTCAGTAGTGAAATTAAAATACAAGGTGAAAGGATATCAATGATACGATTCGCTGATGACATTGCTATCCTGAGTGAAAGTGAAGAAGAATTAAATGAACTGCTGAACTGAATGAACAGTCTAATGAGTACACAGTATGGTTTGAGAGTAAATCGGAGAAAGACGAAGGTAATGAGAAGTAGTAGAAACGAGAACAACGAGAAACTTAACATCAGGATTGATGGTCACGAAGTCAATGAAGTTAAGGAATTCTGCTACCTAGGCAGTAAAAGCAGACTCGCTATGGCAAAAAAGGCAGTTCTGGCCAAGAGAAATCTACTAATATCAAATACCGGCCTTAATTTGAGGAAGACATTTCTGAGGATGTACGTCTGGAGTACAGCATTGTATGGTAGTGAAACATGGACTGTGGGAAAACCGGAACAGAAGAGAATCGAAGCATTTGAGATGTGGTGCTATAGACGAATGTTGAAAATTAGGTGGACTGATAAGGTAAGGAATGAGGAGGTTCTACGCAGAATCGGAGAGGAAAGGAATATGTGGAAAACACTGGTAAGGAGAAGGGACAGGATGATAGGACATCTGCTAAGACATGAGGGAATGACTTCCATGGTACTAGAGGGAGCTGTAGAGGGCAAAAACTGTAGAGGAAGACAGAGATTGGAATACGTTAAGCAAATAATTGAGGACATAGGTTACAAGTGCTATTCTGAGATGAAGAGGTTAGCACAGGAAAGGAATTCATGGCGGGCCGCATCAAACCAGTCAGTAGACTAACGAAAAAAAAAAAAAAAAAAAAAAAAAAAAAAAAAAAAAAAAAAAAAAAGAGTAAACTTCAAATTTTTTGCAACGGGTTTACTTAATTTACAAGTATCACAATAATTACGACCAGCATCGAAAAAACCGACACTTCATCATCAAAAACTGATGTGAAACTATCAGATACGGAAAAAGTCAATTTTGTTAGCCAATTTGCTTCCCTATAATCGAATGAGAAGCACGAGGGACGTTCAATAAGTTACGCAACACATTTTTTTCTGATAGGAAGTTGGTTTCATTCAGGATTGCAATATACCATACAATTAATCATTCCTTTGGTTATAAACTATTTTTCAACACAAACTCCGTTCAATGCAACGGCCTTATGCCGCCTTAGTGGAAGGGCGTGTATGCCCCCGTCGACGTTGGTGCCAACGTCTTGTTGCATCAGTAACCTCCTTATCATCGAAGTACTGCTTCCAACGGGGTGCATTCCTCATTGGGCCAAACAGATGGAAGTCAGAAGGTATGATGTTCTGTTAGGCACACACCAGCGGGCGCACTCCTCTGAGTACCCCCCACTGGTGGACGACTGTGTCAGCACTGACAATAGAGACGATCAGTCGTGCGATGAGTTGTACGATCACCTCGAATGAGAGTGTCCGCACGTTCCAGCATTGCAGGAGTCACAGCTGTGTGCGGCCGGCCGCCACGTGGGATATTGGACAGGTTCGCGCGACCTTGTTGCGGTGACAGACGACTGGTCCAACGATTCGATGTGCTTTTGTTCACTGCCAGGATTCCGTAGACATTCTGCAAGTACCTATGAATATTTACGAGGCTTTGATTTTCCACCACAAGAAACTAAGTGACAGCTCTCAGCACCTCCGTTACAGACTCAATTTTGAAGGCTATGTATAGCGCCGCCACCCATCGCAACTTCATGAAACTATAGGGGCTGAAGCGGGAATATTTCACGATGTCTCTCAACAAATTCTCCATTTTTTCACCCCAAAGTGTCCGAAAAAAAGTGTTGCATTACTTATTGAACGCCCCTCGTGTTATAAAGTGAAGAAAACGCTAGAATCATAGTAGTAGTAGTAGTAGTAGTAGTAGTACACTCTAACATTCCGCGTGGTGTCTGTCTGTTCTAAGTCGTGTCTCCCTACCACTTTCACGCAACGACGCTCTGAGCGTGTTTTTAGGGAATTGACTAGTTTGAACCTGGGACCTGTATTACGTAAAAAGGGGATGTAACAGATGAGACTTCTGCAGTTCTGAGTGGAGCCTTCTGCGCTCAAAAATGCGGCATCGCGTGCGTTCATTACCTTGTCGGTGTTCGTCAGGGGGCGGCGGCCGGCGCAGCTCCATACAGCTCACCGTCTCGAAAGCAACTCCTTCCTAACTTCTCCTTACTACAATTTACCGAAGTTGGTTTAAAAAAAAAAAAACTATCTGGCTGTGTTTTCATCTGACCAATCAGGGTCTCAATGTTAACCTTAAGCTCTGCCTACAAAAATTCTGTCTATCCAATGAGAAACGTTATACTTTTCGTGGTGGGGCAATGTTTTTAACGTTTGCAACGTAACAGAGACGCGAAAAAGTCTCACGCTAAAACTTGCGGCTGGTGTGGCCCTTTTAGTGTTATCGTAAGATCTATACTGTTCTTCTGGAGGGCTGTAGCTTTTAACATGGGCTGGGAGGTGGTCCTGGTGGTTAGCTGGCGACGTGGGTGTCCGGTGTCCGTCCCTTATCGTAGGGCCTTCTAGCTTAACACGGTTCTGCTCTCGGCTTCTGTTCTCGTTTCTCCCCTCGGAACTGCGTCTGTCTCACGGTGGGAAGGTATGACATGCATTTAGGCATTCTTGTGTTAGTCTGTGGTATTCCATTTGCTCACTCGTTACTCGTATTACTTTGGTTAATTCAATGTCACGATTTATTTGGAGCTATGTGACATACTACTGGATTTGCTTATCATGTCAGGGTTTTCATGGAAGGTGTTGGATTTGCCTGACACCTTACATATCACCACCCTTCGAACTTAATTTTTGCACTGAAGTTAGGCAATGATTGAATCGTTGTCTAAGTCAATCAAAAATTATTCCTTTATCTAAATTTTGTTGCCTACTGTTCAGCCACGTTATTCTGGTTCGATGCTAGTTTGTATTACTAATTTATATTTTTATATTCCTCCACATTATTCTCAAAAATATGTTTATATTGACAAGAGAAGGATATTTTTATATTATTATTAGTATTATTAATTTTTAATTATTTTCTTTCTTTATTTAAGTGTGAAGTTTGTTTTTTAAGAAGTTTGTTATCGAAAGTGAGGAGTCTTTCACATCGATTTTCTTAGAAATATTTTTTTTATAAATGTAGTAATTAAGTGAAATCTATTTCTAACACATTTTCTAAATATCATGTACAAGTAAAATGTTTTTGTTTCTAGACACTCATTTAAACATTGTTACCCTAACAAGAATTATTTCCAAGAATTGCTTTGACAAAGAAATATACATACGCAAATATTGAGATATTATCCTAAACATGGTACAAATGTTAAAAAAAAGTGAAAACATTCAACAAGATAATTTTTTATTCTTTGTTTTTATAAGGAGAAAATAAGTAAAATATAGTTATTCTTTTATTTTTATGAGGAGAAAATAAGTGGCATATAGTTTTAGTGTTTGTTATGCCTTACTTTTGTTCTTTATATACTGTCCATTTCAGAACTAATGACTTATTTTTATCGATAGTCTATTTTTTACTTAAGCCCATAGTCAATGACTGTTATTTTGTAGTTTATTAGCTGTCTGGTGTGCTTAACTTATTTGGTTTTTCACACGTTTCTTTTTGCACAATTCCTACATCACATAATTTGATTTCACACATTCACACAATCCTATGAATGTTTAAGCATGAGGTTGGCGAATGTTTTTGCACGAACTTGATGCCATTCCCTTTGGCATGGGCGCTTAGCTGTCAATTCGAACGTTTTTCGGGGTTTGGTGGTCCTACCTCCACCTCTTCTATCTGTATTGTCTTATCTTGTTCAGCTTGTTGATAGTGGTTTCTTTGTTGATAATTTGTCGGTCTATTGGTTCTCCAGTACACGTTCCGGTTGTCGTTATTCCCTCTGTAATAGTTGTTGCCGTTCCTGGGTGAATTATAGTTATTGCCATATTCTCTTCTAAATCCATAACCGGTTCTTTGTTGAAATCTATTGTCGTTTCTTGGTGCGAAGTTATCACGTGGTTCGTAATTATTGTTTCTTCGTACTGTGTCTTGTGGATTCCACTGCTTTTTGCTTTCGTTTTCACGTGCGCTTCGTCTTTTTCTTCCGTCATCTTCCGAAAATATGAACTCTAGTTCCCCTAGAATACCTTTAAATGCTTCGACGTCATTGCCTCCGCGACCTACTAATGATTGCTGGTATTTCAATGTTAACATCATCGCGCATAATTTAATCAACTCTCCGTCACTATATGGTACATATAAGCATTGATTTTTCTTTGCCATTAATTCGAAAAATTTCACGGGACTCTTCTCTCTTGAATTTTCAAAATATGGGTTCTGCAAGAAAATCGGAAACTCATTTTTCTTACGCGCTGATATTAGCCGCAAACACAGCAGCTTCGTGTAGGATTGCCAGATCCAGCTTTAGGCCGACATGTCCAGCTTTTCACGGACGTGTCCGGCAAAATGTATACAAGTCCCGCCAGTCCGGCATTTTTTGGCTTTTTAGCGCTGAAGCAGAGAACGCAAAACTAAGGGTGGCTCCCGGCTACCGACCCAAGTTGGACGAGTAAGTATGAAGGGGAATACGGAGGTACATCTTATATACTGCCCAACAAAATTAAAGAATTACTTGAACGATACCCTGTACCTGTCTCTCACTGAGATGCATGAATTTGAAATTTGACTGAAAGATGCTCACAACCTTCATATGAAATGGTGCAAAAGGTAGGCGCCCTGCGATATCAACCTCGGTCTTCACACAGGAGAAAAGAAAGGCCAGAGCACGGAAGATCACGTCAGGTGCCAGGTGGGTTAAGGATGTCACGTCGGCACCAAATTTCACCACAATTCTGCCCAGCGCCATCGTGGGCATATCACGCTATGCGGAGGCCGTCACACTCCATGTTATCCATATTTCACCCATTCTTTTGACGCCTCTGTGATGTAGGTCACAACTGCAACGTCCAGCATTGGAATCACGCAGTTTTCTTATGAGTTACCGAGGGAAGCATTTCGGACATCTCAGGAGGTTGCACTGACACCATCCCTACCCTTGGGGCGTTGATTCCCAGACATTTCGCGGTCGAAAACGACAGTTGCAGTGCAATGAGGGCGACGTTCTTGGCACTGCTGACACCCGCCAGACGATCCAATCCTTCTCTAAGGACATTATTGGCTGACAATCCCACTGAATGCGATCGCACCTCTTTGGAGCGCAATGTGGCCGCAGTTTTTGCTCTGGTGTGCATGATGGAACTATTAGGGACCGTTTAAAATCATTCGATAATATTTGAACGTGACCAGTAGCAAAGAGCGTTTATGCTTTGCCAGCTCTCTTGTTTCGTGCCTTCCGATTTCAGAAGAATAGATAATTGTTTATCTTGTTTAATGAAGAACTTTTGTTTATTTTGACATAAACTTATTTTAGGAGGAATACCGAGCAATTAAGATGATTGAGCGCTTAGTTGCTATCATAATTGGTAAATTAAAAGGCGGTTTGATGAATTTTTTAAGAAAGTTTAAGGATCATGTACCAAAGAACTAACTGTAATTGATAATTAATACTCGTAAAATAACTGGAAACACCCAATTTATTCTACTGTATATCTACACTACTGGCCATTAAAATTGCTACACTAAGAAGAAATGCAGATGATAAACGGGTAGTCATTGGACAAATATATTATGCTAGAACTGACATGTGATTACATTTTCAGGCAATTTGGGTGCATAGATCCTGAGAAATCAGTACCCACAACAACCACCTCTGGCCATAATAAGCCTCGGCATTGAGTCAAACAGAGTTTGGATGGCGCGTACAGGTACAGCAGCCCATGCAGCTTCAACATGATACCACAGTTCATCAAGAGTAGTGATTGGCGTATTGTGACGACCCAGTTGCTCGGCCACCGTTGACCAGACGTTTTCAAATGGCGAGAAATCTGGAGAATGTGCTGGCCAGGGCAGCAGTCGAACATTTTCTGTATCCAGAAAGACCCGTACAGGACCTGCAACATCCGGTCGTGCGTTATCCTGCTGAAATGTAGGGTTTCGAAGGGATGGAATGAAGAGTAGAGCCACGGGTAGCAACGCATCTGATATGTAACGTCCATTGCTCAAAGTGTCGTCAATGCAAACAAGAGGTGAACGAGACGTGTAACCAATGGCACTCCATACCACCATGCCGGGTGATACGCCAGTATGTCGATGACGAATACACGCTTCCAATGTGCGTTCACCGCGATGTCACCAAACACGGATGCGGCCATCGTGATGCTGTAAACAGAACCTGGATTCATCAGAAAAAATGACGTTTTGCCATTCGTGCACCCAGGTGCGTCGTTGAGTACACCATCGCAGGCGCTCCGGTCCGTGATGCAGCGTCAAGGGTAACCGCAGCCATGGTCTCCGAGCTGACAGTCCATGCTGCTGCAAACGTCGTCGAACTGTTCGTGCAGATGGTTGTTGTCTTGCAAACGTCCTCATCTGTTGACTCAGGGATCGAGACGTGGCTGCACGATCCGTTACAGCCATACGGATAAGATGCCTTTCATCACGACTGATAGTAATAGGAGGCCGTTGGGATCCAGCACGGCGTTCCGTATTACCCTCATGAACCCACCGATTCCATATTCTGCTAACAGTCATTGGATCTCGACTAACGCGAGCAGAAATGTCGCGATACGATAAACAGCAGTCGCCATAGGCTACAATCCGACCTTTATCAAAGTCGGAAACGTGATGGTACGCATTTCTCCTTCTTACAGAAGGCATCACAACAACGTTTCATCAGGCAACGCCGGTCAACTGGTGTTTGTGTATGAGAAATCGGTTGGAAAATTTCTTCATGTCAGCACATTGTAGGTGTCGCCACCGGCACCAACCTTGTGTGAATGCTCTGAAAAGCTAATAATTTGCATATCACAGCATCTTCTTCCTGTCGGTTAAATTTCGCGTCTGTAGCACGTCATCTTCGTGGTGTAGCGATTTTAATGGCCAGTAGCGTATTTAAAATAGATAGTCCGACTTTTAGAGGAAAATGCCGGTTAAATATAGAATCGGGAAGGCTTTTCTGGATTTGAATCTGGCAACCGTAGCTTTGCGGGAGCCGCTCGAATGCATCTGTCGTGAGCGTCAGCTGTAAGGCGATGCCCGCAGCGGCCAGCGCGTCGCAGGAGCCACAACTGGATGGTCATCGCGCGAGCGGCCGATCGACGTTCACCGCTCGCGCCGTGACAAAAAGCGTTTCGTAATACAGATCGTTCGTCAGTGTGAGCGGAAAACACAAATACAGTTCATTCAGTATCGGAATGACTGAAGCAGAACGTGAATTGCTTTTGTCCGGCGGTAACGTTTGTCTGATATTATAAATGATCTGCATGGAACGTTACCTAAAGACGTCGATCTATGTACAAAGAAAGCTTCCATCATTATTCAGAATTTCGGAGTCAGGAGGATATTATCTATAAACATACATGAACGTCAAAACAACATTTGACGACATATGGTCGGCCACTGTGGCCGAGCGGTTCTAGGCGCTTCAGTCTGGAACCGCGCGACCACTACGGTCGCAGGTTCGAATCCTGCCTCGGGCTTGGCTGTGTGTGATGTCCTTAGGTTACTTAGGTTTAAGTAGTTCTGAGTTCTAGGGGACTGATGACCTCAGATGTCAAGTCCCATAGTGCTCAGAGCCGTTTGAACCAACGACATTTGTAAATGTGACAAGTAAACCTATAAAGTTACACACATAAGGAAACCAATAGGCATAGATGAAAGATTACTCTTGACCTTCAGGTAGCGAGTCATATCCACAATATTTAACTGCTGGGTGGTTGCTAATTTGTTTTAGCGAAAGGGATTGTATGGGAAGTATTAGTGTAATCATTAACTTACGAACTGTTACTCCAAATTAAAGCTAATATTAAACAGAACAAGTAAACGTTTATATTCTATGTCTGTCAATTTTAAGGAACATAATTTTTTTGTAAATACACAAGAGAGGTATTGCGAATCACGGAGCAGGTTTGTAACACGTCTAGTACAGATCGCTTCACGAGTCTGTAATCAGTTCAGTTACATTTATTTCTTAAATCAAACCAAGCAGTGCGGACTGTCGGGTGGTGACTAAAAGGTTCCCTCGCAAGTAAGCGGATTCCAGGCCTACCTATGGTCACTGTCGTGTACGACAGAAAAGCTTCGCTCAAGAATTCGGAGGCATCGGGGTGTGCTTCCCAGGGCCTGCTCGGCGTATTCTGAAGTTACGTTTCCCGGGAGTTAATTCCTGACGCGTGGTCTCAAACCTGCTTTTGCCTCCAAAGACGCACTTGAGATGCAGAAAGTATCTATTAGCATGGATGTCAATAAGAATCCTGCTTTTGAGTTCCTATGAAACATGAAAAATTTAGGCTTTCTCAACAGTATTTCGTGTTCGGTCAATCCTCTGGGTCGCCTCCCCTTCAAGACCCTGTGTATGCTTCATCAACCGAAAATAAAAGACTGTTCAAACTTGGTACGAACCTTAGAAATTATTTATGCTTATTTGTACACCATACCAGGGAAAATTTACAGCGTTCCCTTCTACTTTCATGCTCGAGATATATTTACGTTCGTCACATTGGCTTCAAATTTGCTGCCGTCCATCCAAAGAGAGTTTTGGCTGAGTAAAGAGGACTTGGTGTTCTGATCACCCAGTTCCTCGGAGTAGTCCGTTGCAGACTATCATTCGCTGCCTCGCTGCCTTGCTGTTGTGCTGACTGTGCAGTTTGAAAATATAAGTTCAGTTTTTGCTACAGCATGAGGTGCTAGTTTCATATGTCAAGAGTATGTACTCTGAGCAGCTCGCATTTATCTGGTAGTTTGGCATATTGGATATAGAGTTCACTGGATTACACTAAGGTGACAGAAGTCATGGCATACTTCCTAACACGGTGCCGGACATCGTTTTGACCGGTGCAGTTCAGAAACTCGAAGCGGCATGGACTCAAATGTTCTCGGGAGTCCTCAGCAGAAATACCGAGTCATGCTGCCTCCCCTGCCGTCCATAATAGCGAAAGTGTTGCCCGTGCAAGATTTTTTGCACAAACTGATCTTTCGATTATATCCCATAAATATTCCATCGGATTCACATCGGGCGATCTGGTTGACCAAATCATTCGCTCGTATTCCAGAACCTTCTTCAAACTAATCGCTAAAAAAATGTGGTTCCATAAATTACTGCAAATGGTCTCCAGATAGCCAAACATAACCATTTCCAATCAATGATCGGTTCAGCTGTACCACAGGGCCCAGTCCACTCCACGTAAACATATCTCACAGCATTATGGAGCCACTACCAGCTAGCACTGTGCCTTGTTGACAACTTGAGCCCACGGCTTCGTGGGTCTGCGACACTCTCGAACACTATCAGCTCTTAGCGGTTCAGCTCTTAGCGATCTTCCACAAACTACAACTTGCATGGTCAGTGTCACGGCAGGAACCAGTTCTCGATTTGCGAGGTGAAACGCTAAACTGATGACATAGGTTAGGTTTGTCAGCACTGAACTTTGCAGCTGCAGCTGCGCTTGTGTTTGAATGACGATGATATTAAAAACTTTACTAGGTTTGCAGATCGTCAGAGTTCATTTCCAAGAGCGCATTTGGACGAATCATTGCTCTAACTCAGTCGTTTCCGAGATTAGCTAGGTTCGCCACGTTACTTCTCAGGGTCTGTGGCGTTGTTAATAAAAGTAATCGAAGTAATTTCACTGAATATTTATTTTTAAAAAAGAACAACGCAATACAAACTAAGGCGTCAAAAGTCCTAATGTCGCGTCGAACATCCTTTTGTCCGGCGTAGTGCAGGCTCTCCACGTAGCATGAACTCAACAAGTCGTTGGTAGTCCTCTGCAGAAATATTACGACATGCCGCTACTACAGCCGTCCATAATTGTGAAAATATTAGCAGTGCAGGACGTTATGCACTAACTAACCTCCCGATTAGGTCCCAAAAATGTTCGATGTGTTCATATCGAGCGATCCGGATGGCCAAATCATTCGATGGAATTGTCCACAATGTTCTTCTAACTAGTTGTGAACAATTGTGGCCCGGTGACATGACGTCGTTGTTTGGAAACATAATGTCCATAAATGGCTGGAAATGGTTCCCAGGTAGCCGAACATAACCATTTCCAGGCAGTGAGTTCAGTTGGAGCAGAGGACCCAATCCATCCCATGTAGACACTACTCAAATCATTATTGAGCCACCACTAGTTTGGACAGCTTGAATCCGTGGTTTCTTGGGGTCTGCGCCACACACTAACCCTACTACCATCAGCTCTTTCCAACTGAAACCGGGACTCATCTGACCAGGCCACGGTTTTCCAGTCACCTAAGGTCCAACCAATATGGTCACGAGCCCAGGAGAGGCGCTGCAGGCGTGCTGATAGCATAGGCAATCGCATCGATGGTCTGCTGTCATAGTTCAATAACGGCAGATTTTGCCGCACTATCCTCACGGATACGTTCGTCGTACGTCCCACGTTGATTTCTGGGATTATTTCACGCAAGTGCTACTTGTCTGTTAGCACCGAGAACTCGACGGAAACGTGGTGAGAAGTAATGCCTGAAATCTAGTATTCTCGGCACACTCTTGACACTATGGATCTCGGAATACTGAATTCCCCAACGTTTTGCGAAATGGAATGTCCGATGCGTCGTCTGTGCGGGCCGCTTTTGCCTTGCCCTGCACTGAGCTGCCCTCCTGTCATACTGATGCAGGCAAATTTTAAAGAATGGGGCACTTCTTTACCTTTCGCTCGCCATAACATTGACGACATTCTCTAAATATGAGATAGGTATATCAATGATCTTTTAGCATTGTAAATATATTGTAGACATTCATTTAGTAATTTTAATATCCTTAAAGAATGATGACACTGTACTCTGCTTTTAACCACATAGCTTCACTTGACGATGCGGCCTAAAGCGGTGAAACCGGTCGTGTTTCAATCAACAATTCTACGAGCTGTGAGCACGTATCGTTAGCGACAGCCCCGGACGGTGCACAAGTCCCGCCCAATCACCCCCCTCCACACCAATCCATAACCTAAGCTCCGAGCATGGTCTGCCGCATGTTCCAACATCAAAGTTGTTCGTATCACAGATATGCCACTCATAACAAGGGAGAAAATCAGTAGTTAGTACGAAATACAGTTTTTCCGGTACCATTGTGAAAAGAATTAGAAATATGTTCATTGAATATGCGACTTGAAAAATCATGTATAAGAATGAAAAATAAAAATGGTATCCACACTGTCTTTTTATTTCATGAGCTTTCATCTGCACTATATTAAAAAAAATCTGCTATTTGTTAACTGCAGTGAGCGCAAATTTCCGTCACCTCGCGTATTGTAAGAAATTCTGTTGGGAAATATTAATTGGTAGTATCGCCAAGGATGCTGTCCATTATCTCGATTGTCTAAAGTCAATGTTGTGCATAAACAAGGCAAAGTCGATGTCTTGGTTTGTTTCTGATTACCTCATTAAGACTAAAGAATATAAGAGTGGGATAATGTAGAAATGCTAATGCTAGCAGTCAGATATTTTATACAGTGACATTCTTCATTAATATTTGCCTGTGTAATGGGTGAATTTTTACTTGTGAACTCTTATGACTGCTTGCTTATAGCAGACACGAGATTACTTTTGAGTTCTTCTTCAGTGTTTGAGAGCTTTAGAGCTGCCTATTGTTAAACACATGTACATAATTTCGTCAGTGTCATTCCAACACATCGTATCGTACTTTAATGTCTGTTAGATATCAGTGTTGACAGCAGTTGGCCACAACAGTCAAGGCTGTATAACACAAAATGCAAAGAAGTACTAACAGCACAACACTGCTAGTATGAACAACCGCGGTAAAACAAAAAACGACGAACAAAAACACGACAGCGACGAGGACTACCAAAGATCATATTGATGCGCTGTTGGTTGGTGTGGCGGTGGGTAGGTGTGGAGGGGGGTAAACGGGCGGGGCTTGTGCAAATGTCCGGGGTTGTCGCTAACGTTTCCTGCTGTGAGCGGAATTCTTCTGAACATCATTCCTTTCGACAGCTGCGGTTGCCCGAAATACAGAATAGTTTGTGATTTATTTGTTTACTGGGCAGAAACTCAACAGCAACTTCACCATTATTTGTTCTGTAATGTTCCCACCGAAGTCAGTTTCACGGACAGTAACGTTCTGGTCAGCTAGACACCTGTATACTAGCTAGCCACGGTTATATTCCTTCCTGAATCTCTAATGCCTTTGAATAACATCTGTAGGACTATAAAATGCCTGAATGAACCATCAGGCTGCATTCTTGCTTACACCTCAAAGGTGCAAGCACAATGCTCTAGAATCTACCAAAGCGAACACTTTCATTCCATATTTTTTAGGATTTTTTAGGCAAATACTGCTTAAATGAGCAACGATCCAGAAATGGAATGATTTGCTCATAAGATGTCAAATATTTTTCTGGGGTGTAGGATTTCATAAAATTTTTCCCTATTGATAACAAAAATTCGCGAATAACGGCCAACTTGTCAGTCTTCTTTCTCTCATCTCGGTCCCTGGTGTTACCAAATCCAATAGAGCGATGTAACAGCAGAAATCTTAGATAAGACATGGCCAGGGAAAAAATTTTAGATCCGTACTCCCCCCACATATCCCTGAGGTAGACATGGGAAACTGTAGGTTCCAACAAACACTCTAATGAGATGATTGTATGGCATTATTGGCCGGCAAACAGTAATAAGGCAAGACGCCTCATTTCAACTCGATCTGTAACTTCAGCGTCAGGACTCGTCTCAAAATTTGCGGTGATTTTCATGTTGTACATAACAGTGTGCATAACCAATCAGTTAATTATATTCTTGTCGAAAGAAAGGAAGGAGGCCTACTCTGGTGGCTTTACTCCCTTCTCTGTATCTACAGCTCCAGGTGAATGTGTGGAAATAATACTGTTATTTTTGACACGGCCCCATTGACCAATGGCTGTTCGTTCCATCTGATTTTGCAATCTCTGCTAAGAAAAAAATGAGTCATTTTTCACAGTCACCGTTTCATCACCAGAAGCAGCAGAAATGTATGAATCAGTATCGTGTTCATTTTCTGCGACACCAGCATTTTCAAAATCAGAGAACCCTCCCACAGCGTCATCACCGTCTTCGCGAAATAACTCCGCAATAATTTCATCAGCCGATATTTTAGGCATTCTGTATGAGGAAAAAGGTACAGCCATGCTACTTTCAAGGAGAAAATATGATATAAATGTAAAATTGGTGAATTCTATTTACCTACGCAGAAAACAAGAAATGCACTTATTTGAACTCTTGCACGAGTAATCTCTGTATTTTACGGCCGAACACTCGCACTCACGTCGCGTCACAGCTGCGAAAACAGCTAAACGCAAACATATGAGTAGGGTCAGACGAGCGATAATGTCAGAATGCCAATAATAGTGTCGGTTCAAACATTCAGTAATGGCAGTTTACTGGGAAACAAGGAAGCCAACTATGAATCAGAATACACTATCTGAAACAGCTCAACAATAAAGGAACAGTATTATGACAGGAAAGCTGCCACTCACCATATAGCGGAGATCCTGAGACGCAGAGAGACACAACAAAAAGACTCTCACAATTAAAGCTTCCGGCCATTAAGGCCTTCGTCAACAATAGACGATAGACACACATATGTGTATGTGTGTCTGTCTTCTATTGTTGACGAAGGCTTTAATGGCAGAAAGCTACAATTGTAAGAGTCTTTTTTGTTGTGCCTATCTGCGACTCAGTATCTCCGCTATATGGTGCGTGGCAACTTTCCTTTCATAATATTGTTACAGTTCATTCTGTATTTTCCATTGTCCAACAATAAAGAAAAATACACCCGTCTTGGGTGACGAGACGCGACTTGCTTGGGGGTGAAGAGCCCTAGACTTAACGAAATTTAGAATTTAATACACTTTTAAATTCTGTTGAAATAGTCTTCACCGCCAGAGCCTCACAATGTATGAGGTAATCTTTACTTAAATAATGAAAACTGCACCAGTTACTTATGTTTTGATGCTTAGCACAAAGCATTTCAGGAATTTATTCTCATTTGCAAGTGCATTTGTGAATTTCATCATTTAAATCATAAATGACACAGATGCAGAGTTTCCTGAAACATCTAATATGATGAAAGAAATTAAATAATGAAGTAATCTGCTGAACCTACTTCAGGAAAATCTTGTTTCAGTTTTGCAACGATTGCTTTGAATCTTCGATCCATTGCTAGTGCACCGTCTATACTAAAAGAAAGACAGCTTTTCCAGGACAGTCCACTCTGTTCCAAGGAGCTGGATACAAAATTATACGTATCTGAACCTGTTGACTTTGAGCACAGTTCAGTGTACGAAGTTAATTGTTCAGTAGTCGAATCATTATCAACAAATCTTAGCTCAGTAATTGCCATTTCTTACTTACTGTATATCAACTGACTCGTCCAGCTGTAGTGATAATCCACGACCGTCACTTAGCTTATCTGGACATTGCACTGAATGTCTGAAGATATGTCATTAATTCGAGGGGAAATGGCATCGTTTGACAATAGAACCAAAGATATTTCCTTCTCGGCACCGTCACATGACATCGATTTCGCTATTTCCTGTTCTGCTTGTAGCAGTTTAAATAGCGCGACTCATTATTACGTTCTATTTCCAGAAAGTAGCCTAAATCTTAAGTTCTTTGATTTAGAAACTTTTGTACTAGTAATTTGTTTACATTAGCGTTCATTAAAGCTTCATTAAAAGTAACACACTACTGTGATTAAGTTAATGAAAAGATACTGTAGGTGAATGAGTGTTGCGTTCTTGTTGTAAGCGTAATTAATTAACTGATTACATTATATCATACACCTGAAGTGCTAACATGTAGGTCTAATTTTTGCGGCTGGAAAGATAACGAAAATTCGTGTAGTGTAAAGTGTGCTACATGATTTAACTCTATTCTCAAGCGTATCGCAATCTGTGTTGCAATGCGTGATAAGTGTGAATGTTACCATGGGATAGTCAAGGTGGGAGTCGTATGTGTAGATTGTGGGTTGGAATTTCATTTGGGTGGCTGTAGTGAGGAATTAAAGGGGAACTCAGCCGGGGTTCTACCATGGAACTGTAGGTTCTGGATGAAAAGAGAACAGATCTTCATCTGCATTTGAGCTTACGGTGTCGAATAAACTTGACTAGTTATTTGAAGTAGGAGGGGAGGAGCCTCAGCCAGCTGTAGATCACAGTAGGGTGCAGTAGACTCCAGGGGAAAAAATGAAGTGCGGGTTGGTACCCCTAGAGGGTACGAAAAAACGAGTCTTGCTGCTATGTAGTAGCAATGGGAGTAGTGTAGGCCAGATTGTTCAGGAGAATTTAGGAACAGGGTACAAGATTGCAAGTATTGTGAAGCCAAGTACCAGCCTTAGCCAGTGACAGATGACACAGGAAATCTGTGCAAACATTTTGGCAAAATGTATCAGGTTATTCTAGTAGGAAGGCTAGGGAACAGTCTGGCCAAGGACAGAACTTACAGCAATAGGTGTGACCTGGAAGAAACAGGAGTAGCAAATGTGAGTTCTGAGGAGGTCCTACAGTACCATGGCCGGCCCTGAATTAACACTGCTATGAGGCGTGTGAACAGAGGATCTTTTTCAGGTTAGAATCGGGATTCAGTTGCGCTGCTTTGAAAGAAATCAAAATAACAGAAGAGTCCCACAAAGTGTATTAAGAATGCACAGAAAAGGTTAACTTCTTTCATCAAAATATTAGAGGAGTGAGTAGTAAGACAGAAGAGCCTCTTGTCCGTTTGGAAAACGTAGATAGCTCCGAAAAGAGACATCCTGTGCTTCTCTGAGAACCATATAACCACAGGACTGGATAAGTTACATATTGAACATTGCAATCCAGCAGCTTGCTCATGGAGAACTAATAGGGGAAAGGAAGTTTTACATACATTAAGCCAGAACGCAAGTTCAAGAACACGGAGACAAGTAGATTTTGTAGTGATCAGGACATAGAAGTTTGTGCTTGTGAGTTAACATTGAAAAATAGTTCTCTTTTACTTGTAACTCTATCCCAATCCCCACTCGGTAATTTTGAACACTTTATGAGGAACCTGGATTCCTTATTATGGTGTCTGTCACACACCAGCAAGCAATTAATAGTCTGTGATGACTACATCGTAAATTTTCTAAAGGATTTTGTGTAAGAAAAATGATCTGGAAACCTTATTTGGATTCTACAATTTGATCTCAGTAATTAACTTTAGAGCACACGTGGATAAAGACAGCAGGATCCTAATAGGTAATGTTTCTTTGGTGAAGTTCAAAGCAAGAAAATAACTGTTTACACAGTAACAAATGCTCTCTCTGATAATGGTGCACAGTTACTTAGAATAAATAAGATAGTGACTTATAGTATCAGCACTCCTAAGTAGAAATCAATTAGAATATTAATGATTCCAGGACAAATGCTTTTAGAAATAGGTTACAAGAAACGAAATTTATAATGAACCAAACGCTAACATAAAATTTAATTTATTCCGTGACAAATTCTTACCATTATTTGAAAATAGCTTTCCAAGTGTCAGAAAGGTCATTAAACAACCATGTAAAAACCACGGAACATTACAGCGATTAAAGTATATTGTGAAAGGGGAAGGGAAAGGTATCTGTTGGCAAGAACAAGTAGAGGTTCCACAAATGAACCAAACGCTCACATTAAATTTAATTTATTACGTGACAAATTCATACCATTATTTGAAAATAGTTTTCCAAGTGTCAGAAAGGTCATTAAACAACCACATAAAAACCATGGAACTTTAAAGGGATTAAAATATATTGTGAAAGGAAAAGGGAAAGGTATATGTTTCAAGAACAAGTAGAGGTTCCACAGTAGTTGCACATTATCAAATATACTCAAAATTACTGAGAAAAGTTATTAAAAATCAAGGAACATGCATATAATGTCTGAAATCAGCAATTCTGACAGCAGACTTAAAGATAATAGACTGTAGTGAAACGAGAGACAGAACAGTCAGCTACAGAACAGTATAACATCAATACTGAACTGTATGGAATGGCTATAAATGATGGGTCGCAGATAGCAAATGCATTTTATAATCATTTCTTAAATATAGTAGAAAGTATTGGGACGAACAGTTCAGGAGAAAAATCACGGTAGTATGTTAATAAAGTAGCTCTCAAACAATGCAATCATATGAATGTAGCACCGACATCTTCTGAAATTAAGAAAACTATATTGTTTCTGCAAATAAAGGCTCATCTAGTTTTGATGGCGTTCCCACAAAATAAGCTCTATCTGAAATATTTAATGCATCACTAACTCAAAGTATTTTTAGAGAGAGACTGAAATATGCCGTTGTCAAACCCCTCTTTAAGAAAGGTAATAGGAGATAAGTCAATAACTACCGACCTCTGTCACTGCTTACATCATTTTACAAACTTTTTGAGTAGGTGATGCATTCTAGAATAGTACGAGGGTCGCCCAGAAAGTAATGCACCGCATTTCTTATCTCCGTCGAAAATAATGCTACGAATGCGAAACGTTACGTACGTATTCTTTGAAGTCTCCTAAGTGAGCGCGCCAAGTTTCCGTCACTTCCGACAGATAGCGTAGCTGCAGGACAGTTTCAAAGTGGTGTCTGTACGTGAGGTACGTTACAAGCAACGTTCCATCAACGAATTTCTCACTACACAGAAAAACACTGTGGGGAATATTCACAAACGCTTGTCCAAGTCTAAGGAGCATCTGCTGTCGACAGAAGTACAGTTGGTCGCTGGGCACGGAGAGAGAGGTCATCAGAAGGCGATTCTGCAGAGCTCCACGATTTGCTGTGGTCGGGGTTACCTTCCATGGCTGTCACACCTGACATGTTGCAGCGAGCTGATGTTGCCATTCGGCGAGGACAGACGCATTACGCCTTTGCAGTTGCCTGCAGTCATGGACTGTGCGGCTCGTCCCAGCAGAGGTTCGAGTCCTCCCTCGGGCATGGGTGTATGTGTTTGTCCTTAGGATAATTTAGGTTAAGTAGTGTTTAAGCTTAGGGACTGATGACCTTAGCAGTTAAGTCCCATAAGATTTCACACACATTTGAACATTTCTTTGCAGTTGGTGCTACCTCTGTCAATCAGCGAAGGAAGTGTGGATGCAATTTTCCGCATTCTTGGATATTCAAAAGTGTGTGCAAGATGGGTGCAGTGTGTAACGGTGGATCACAAATCGCACAGAAAAAAACATTTGTCTTGATTTGTTGAAACGTTTTGAAGCTGAGGAGTAGGCCTTCTTGTCCCGGATTGTGATAGGTTATGAAACCTGGGTTCACCATTTGGAGCCCGAAACAAAACGCCAACCGGTGGAATGGCGCCATTCCCGCCCCCCCCCCCCCCTAAAAAAAACTTCAAAGGAAGTGCTTCCGTGGGAAAGGTCATTGAAACGTGGTAGTCAAAGGAAGGCAGGATTCGGTTCCGACTGTGGACGGTTACTATTGGTTGGCTCTTAACAGTTACACACAATTTGATTTCAACCAGTAATTCCAGACTCTACAATAAATAAAAAGTACCACACGTTATTAATTACGGAATAAACAACTGTGTAAACAATAGTGTTTTCAGTGAGTTGCAATTTAGAAAATAACCATTAAATACAGATACAGCAGATAATGTGATCTGGGCAGAAGACCTTACACGCCAGGAATGGCAATAAATTAAGAATTGTTTAAAACTCGCTGCAACTTACAAATTACAGGTATTGAAACATTAAAGGCAAGTCGTCACAAACACAACAGACGGCATCAAACGGCAGGAATGGCAGTAAGTAAGGTTTTAAGGCTTACTGCGTATATACAGATACCAAATTAGAATTTTAAGGCAAATGGCCACAATCACGGCTGAAGGCCTTACACGTAACTAGACATATATAACCTTTAATGTAGGCATTACAAGGTACTGTAATAAATAACACAATAATAAAACACAAGTACCAGTACATAAGTTCCTTTAAAGGTACTGAGGCAGATTATACCCGCAGAAGGCGTGGACTGAAGGAGCGTTACACTTTTACACTGAACTACTGGCCATCAGACCTCCTTTTAGAACACACATGCCTTACAAGAACCAAGGGGCCACAGACGGTGCTCCAGGAATCGACCTCTAAGAAGGTCCGGCAACAAACACTTTCGCGAGCGATGAGATAGGCAGTCAAGAGTTGCATTTACTTCACAAGATGGTAACTCAGACTAGTGGTAGTCTAACGAATGACTAATAATAATCCTGCTGAAGCTATCTGACTTCCGATAAACCAAATGCAACGATGGAACAATACGCCAAAGCCGGAACCGGCGGTCTGCACAACGTCCCCAGAAAACTGTGTTTAGAGCACCCGGAACGAGAAAGGAATCATTACCACCAGAGTAGAAGGATCACCAACCGGCCTACAATCAAGAAAGCTGTCAAAACTACACGCCCTACCGGACAGCAGCGGCGAGGCGAGGAAAAGTACACTGCCGTTACATACACTAACCTCCAGGGCAGGTAACTGAGGTGTTAGCGGCCATCAGGCAAGAAAAATTACCGCTGGTTGAGCTTAACACATTGTAACAAGTTGAACGCAGTAAATAGTAATAAGAAGTCGAGGAAAGCTAATCAGATCCGCCTTCCCCAAGCACTCCACTTGCTACTCTTCGCCTCGGCGACACTACGAGGAGCAACACGAACCCAAGTCACTGGACAATCGCGAGATATCACAATGGTGGAGGTTTCTCTACTTGGATTGAAATGCACTCAACTTAAAGCTTGCTGGATCCAGTTTACGACGAGGTTGTACACCCTCTTGACCACAGCCCTTCCATCCGGCAGTCCATGCGTGCCGCCAGCGGTCCCGGCGTGTTCTGGCACTGCGCGGACCTGGCTCCTCCCGAGTCCCCAACCTGGCCGGCGGTGTGGCCGTGCGGTTCTAGGCGCATCAGTCTGGAACCGCGTGCCCGCCTCGGTCGCAGGTTCGAATGCTGCCTCGGGCATGGATGTGTGTGATATCATTAGGTTAGTTAGGTTTAAGTAGTTGTAAGTTCTAGGGGACTGGTGACCTCAGATATTAAGTCCCATAGTGCTCAGAGCCATTTGAACCATTTTTCAGTCCCCAACCGAACTGGCCTACTCACACGACCCGTGAAAAGCAACGACGTCGCCCCAAAGATAGGGAAACAGTTACTAAACATCGATAACCGCCGCTGATGCCACTAGCGGACAGGCAATGCTTGCGAAACCGAGTGGCGCCAGTCAACACAAGAAGGAGACAAACAATCGCAACCGTGCCAACTAAACGATACCGTCTGGCCTCCAACAGAGAGCGGAAACCTACAACAGCACCAACGCGAGCCGCAGCACGGCTCTGTCATGATCGCCGTGTGCTGGGACAGTGAAGGTGTGATTCTCATTGACTTGATGCCAAGAGGCGTTACCATTAATTCAACACATTAAGAAAACTCAAGACGCGCTTCCGGCGACTTCAGCGCCACAGCAACCCAGGTGATGTTTTGCTGCAACACGATAACGCTCGGCCCCACATAAGTCTGAGGACTGCTGAACACATCGCAAAACAGGGTTGGAAACTGTTACCCCATCCAACCTACAGCGCTGACCTGGCCCCCTCGGAGTTCCACTTGTTTGGACCATTGAAGGATGCCATTCGTGGAAGATATTTTGAGGACGATGACGAGGTTATTCACACATGAAGCACTAGCTTCGCCACCAAGACAAGGATTGTTACCGACAGGGCATACACGCCCTTTTTTCGCGCAGGAGGAAGGATAAGAACAGGTTGGAGATTACGTCGAAAAATAGGGTGTGTAACTCTCATTACGTTCAATAAAGAATTGTTGAAAAAAATGGGGGCACTACTTTTTGGGCAACCATTGTGTCTCACCTGAGCTACAATAATGTTGTTGTTGTGGTCTTCAGTCCAGAGACTGGTTTGATGCAGCTCTCCATGCTACTCTATCCTGTGCAAGCTTCATCTGTCAGTACCTACTGCAACCTACATCCTTCTGAATCTGTTTAGTGTATTCATCTCTTGGTCTCCATCTGCGATTTTTACCCTCCGCGCTGCCCTTCAATACTAAATTGGTGAACCATTCATGCCTCAGAATATGTCCTACCAAACGATCCCTTCTTCTAGTCAAGTTGTGCCACAAATTTCTCTTCTCCCCAATTCTATACAATATCTCCTCATTAGTTATGTGGTATACCCATCTGATCTTCAGCATTCTTCTGTAGCACCACATTTCAAAAGCTTCTATTCTCTTCTTGTCTAAACCATTTACTGTCCACAGTTCACTTCCATACATGGCTACACTCCATACAAATACTTTCAGAAACGAGTTCCTGACACTTAAATCAATACTCAATGTTAACAAATTTCTTTTCTTCAGAAACGCTTTCCTTGCCATTGTCAGTCTACATTTTATATCCTCTCTACTTCGACCATCATCAGTTATTTTGCTCCCCAAATAGCAAAACTCCTTTACTACTTTAAGTGTCTCATTTCCTAATCTAATTCCCTGAGCATCAGCCGTCTTAATTAGACTACATTCCATTATCCTCGTTTTATTTTTGATGATATTCATCTTATATCCTCCTTTCAAGACACTGTCCATTCCGTTCAGCTGCTCTTCCAGGTCCTTTGCCGTCTCTGACAGAATTACAATGTCATCGGCGAACCTTAAGTTCTTATTTCTTTTCCGTGGATTTTAATTCCTACTCCGAATTTTTCTTTTATTTCCTTTACTGCTGCTTGCTCAATATACAGATTGAATAACATCGGGGAAAGGCTACACCCTGTCCTACACCCATCCCAACCACAGCTACCCTTTCATGCCCCTCGACTCTTATAACTGCCATCTGGTTTCTGTACAAATTGAAAATAGCCTTTCGCTCGCTGTATTTTACCCCTGCCACCTTCAGAATTTGCAAGAGAGTATTCCAGTCAACATTGTCAAAAGCTTTCTTTACGTCTACAAATGTTAGAAATGTAGGTTTGTCTTTCCTTAATCTATTTTCTATTGTAAGTCATAGGGTCAGTATTGCCTTACGTGTTCCAACATTTCTACGGAATCCATACTGATCTTCCCCGACGTCGGCTTCTACCAGTTTTTCCATTCGACCGCAAAGAATTCGTGTTAGTATTTTGCAGTCGTGGCTTATTAAACTGATAGTTCGTTAATTTTCACATCTGTCAACACCTGCTTTCTTTGGGATTGTAATTATTATATTCTTCTTGAAGTCTGAGAGTATTTCGCCTGTCTCATACATCTTGCTTATCAGATGATAGAGTTCTGTCAGGGCAGGCTCTCCCAAGGCTATCAGTAGTTCTAATGGAATGTTGTCTACTCCTGGGGCCTTGTTTCGACTTAGCTCTTTCATTGCTCTGTCAAACTCTTCACGAAGTATCATATCTCCCATTTCATCTTCATCTACATCCTCTTTCATTTCCGTGATATTGTCCTCAAGTACGTCGCCCTTGTACAGACCCTCTATATACTCGTTCCACCTTTCTACTTTCCCTTCTTTGTTTACAACTGGGTTTCCATTTGAGCTCCTGATATTCATACAAGTGGCTCTCTTTTCTCCAAAGTTCTCTTTAATTTTCCTATAGGCAGTATATATCTTACCCTTAGAGATATACGCCTCTACGTCCTTACATTTGTCCTCTAGCCATCCCTGCATAACCATTTTGTGCTTCCTGTCGATCTCATTGTTGAGACGTTTGTATTCCTTTTTGCCCGCTTCGTTTACTGCATTTTTGTATTTTCTCCTTTCATCAATTAAATTCAGTATCTCTTCTGTTACCCAAGGATTTCTATAGCCCTCGTCTTTTTACCTACTCGATACTCTGCTGCCTTCACTATTTAATCTCTCAAAGCTACCCATTCTTCTTCTACTGTATTTCTTTCTCCCATTCTTGTCAATCGTTCCCTAATGCTCTCCCTGAAACTCTCTACAACCTCTGGTTCAGTCAGTTTATCCAGGTCCCATCTCCTAAAATTCCCACTTTTTTGCAGCCTCTTTAGTTTTAATCTACAGTTCATAACCAATAGATTGTGGTCGAGTCCACATCTACCCCTGGAAATGTTTTACAATTTAAAACCTGGTTCCTAAATCTGTCTTACCATTATATAATCTATCTGAAACCTGTCAATACCTCCAGGCATCTTCCATGTATACAACCTTCGTTTATGATTCTTGAACCAAGTGTTAGATATGATTAAGTTATCCTCTGTGCAAAATTCTACCAGGCGGCTTCCTCTTTCATTCCTTACTCCCGTTCCATATTCACCCACCAAGTTTCCTTCTCTTCCTTTTCCTACTATCGAATTCCAGTCACCCATGACTATTAAATTTTCGTTTCCCTTCACTATCTGAATAATGTCTTTTATCTAATAATACATTTCATCAATCTCTTCGTCATCTACGGAGCTAGTCGGCATATAAACTTGTACTACTGTGGTAGGCTTGGGCTTGGTATCTATCTTGGCCACAATAATGCTTTCGCTATGCTGTTTGTAGTAGCTTACCTGCATTCCTATTTTTTTATTCATTATTAAACCTACTCCTGCATTACCCCTATTTGATTTTGTATTTATAACCCTGTATTCACTTCACCAAAAGTCTTGTTCCTCCTGCCACCGAACTTCACTAATTCCCACTATTACTTTAACCTATCCATTTCCATTTTTAAATTTTCTAGCCTACCTGCCCGATTAAGGGATCTGACATTCCTCGCTCCGAACCGTAGAACGCCATTTTTGTTTCTCCTGATAACGACATTCTCTTGAGTAGTCCCCGCCCGGAGATCCGAATGGGGGACTATTTTACCTCCGGAATATTTTACCCAAGAGGACGCCATAATCATTTAACCATACAGTAAAGCTGCTTGCCCTCGGGAAAAATTACGGCTGTAGTTTCCCCTTGCTTTTAGTCGTTCGCAGTACCACAACAGCAAGGCCATTTTGGTTAGTGTTAGAAGGCCAGATCAGTCAATCATCCAGACTGTTGCCCCTGCAACTACTGAAAAGGTTGCTGTCCCTCTTCAGGAACCACACGTTTGTCTGGCCTCTCAATAGATACCCCTCCGTTGTGGTTGCACTACGGTACGGCTATCTGTATCGTTGAGGCACGCAAGCCTCCCCATCAACGGCAAGGTTCATGGTTCATATGGGGGGGGGGGAGGGGGAGGGGGCTACAATAATATCCTCAATAAATCACAGTTTGGATTTCAGTAGGGTTGTTCTACTGGGAGTCTATTTACCTGTCCAATCATCACATTTTTGAAACATTAAATAATAAAATAGCGCAGGTAAGAATTTTCTGCGACCTATCTAAGGCATTTGACCGTGTGAATAACATTATTCTCTTAGATAAATTGAAGTTTTGTAGAACTAATGATATAGCCAACCAATGGATAATTTCTTAACTAATGAAGAGTATGCATAAAGTTGTACTTATTAATTCAACCAATGTAGTCCAAGGACATTATTCTCACTGGGTAGAAATCATGTCTTGGGTTTCCAAGGCTCAATCTTAGGTCAACTATTGTTCCTCACATTTGTAAGTGATTCTTTGTCTAACATACAATAAGCAGAGCTAGTTCTATTTGCAAGAGACAATAGCACTGTAATCAATCCAAGAATACTATAGAAGAAATAGTAAACAGTGTTCCTAAAAGAATCATTGACTGGTTTTCAGCAAATGGTCTCACCCGCTCATTTAAAAAGACACAACATATTCAGCTCTACACATCTTGGTGTTCTACATCATTGATAAGTGTAACACATGCTGAGGAAATAATATGTAAATTGATTGGAAACTTCAAAATTCTTGGGTGTCAATATTGATGAGAATTTCAACTGTAAAAAGCACATTTGGAACTCCTGAAACAGCTTAGTTTAACAACATTTGTACTTAGTCATTGCAAATCCCTGAGAGAGGCAAAGCAGTAAGTTGAAATTTTGCATATTTTCGTTCAATGATGTCATATATGTTCTGGGGTAACTCTTCTTTGAGAAAGAAAGCCATATTGGTCAAAAACTTGCTATCAGAATAATATGTTTCACCGATGATCACCTTATAGATATCCGTTTAAGAAGTTGGGTATTCTGATTACTGCTGCACGGTATATTTGTTCCCTCATGAAGTTTGTTGTAAACAATCCAGTGCAGTTCAAAAGGAACAATCATGTACAGAATTACAATCCCAGAAGGGACAATTACATTTCACTACTTAATGCTAAGGTTGTCTTCAGGCAAAAAGGGTACACAATGCTTCAACTAAAGTTTGTGATAACTTACACATCGATACAAAATGTTTGACAGAAAGCAAAGCAAAATTTGAAAACAAACTGCAAAGGTCTCTCCTCGACAATTCCTTTTACTCCGCAGAATAATTTCTGTTACTGTAATGTGTAAAGGGTGTGAGTAGGAATTAGTAACTCATAACTGCATTAAATCAGAACTTCTAAGTGTTCTTTTTTTTTTACAAATTTATTCGTTTCAAATTAATTTCCGATGTGAATGTTAAATGACCCGTTCCACATCATTACGCTTTATTGTGAAAATTATGGAACGTGACCTAGCTAACTTACTCCTTACATCTAAGAAAATTATGTCCTATGCAATAATATGGGTTTGTATGTTTTCGCTACTATTTCGATGACTTTATAACGGCCACTTGTGCTTATTCAGAAACAGTTGCTCTTCGTACCATACCCTTGGCTTGCTTTTCTGCTGTCGAAATCAGGCAGCTAAAATAGTTTTTTTTCTTTCTCAGATGAATCATCACGTTTGCTATTGAAACCTCTTTTCTATTTTCCTACGGACCATGGATCATATTCTTGGTTTTTCTCCGAACATGACACATTCTGGTAATGGACAGGTTTCAGGTACACTGAGAGTAAATCCAAAGTTTAGATAATTATCTTGGTACTTACGGAATGTTCCGGTAGGTTGCACCGCTTTCTCGAGACTTAAATTTGGAAGGTTATTGGTTTCTGACACTGAGTCATCTTCAACGTTTTTTTTTTCTTTTGATCTAAAACTTATCCATACTAAAAAATTAATACATTAGCCGGACAATGCGTACACGTGTGTAACTAAAACGCGATCTCAAAATATGCCACGACAAGCACTGCGAGTCTACAGATAAGCGACTGTTGAAGAGAAGTTGTGCGCGCGCGCTACATGGAGACTTCGTCTTGTTGCTGACTCAAGTTAGCCCTCTCGCTACTGGTATCTGGTACGTTAGTGTGTCGCGGGAACTTGCTACACGGTATAGTGTGCTGTGAACAAATAAAGATTGAGAACCATTGTTTTAGCTCAATAAGAGGGAAACATTTTGCTCTGGAATGGTGCTAATAGCTGCCAATAGCGTGATTCTGGTACAAACTTCTAAGTGTCAATTTATTTTATTTTCGTGTATGTACTCCTGTTTGACTGGCAGAGGTTCGGGACCACACAAAATAAGTTTTCTCAAGTAACTTGAGTTTCAGAAGTCATGTATGATTGTCGTGGTGGTGTGGTTACTTCCGGCGGTTTCATTCCCTGCTGCTCAATGCTCTCTTACAGCTCGAGGTACTAGCACTATATTCTACTGATTCACTGCTTAAATACCCGACATTTGTTGTTACGACCTTTGTGTTATAAAACAGCAGCTGATGCTCCTGATGCAATGGTAATAATGGTCAGAGATTTTTACGCAGCGAAATTGCATGCAAACAAACGATATCAATCAATTCCACTCGTTGATTCATGCAAAGTGGAGGACTCTTGCCTTGAACGAAACATCTCATAGTTCACCTAATGCTTCGGATTCAACAACACATTTTAATTGTATTTATTTTCTTTTGTGAGATTACTGATGATTTTTTTGAAGCTGATATTTCTAAAAGAACATTTTACTTACAATGTCTCAAGCACTGTTTTTAGCTAGACAGTTACAAGAGGCTAATAAAACAACGCTCGGCGTTTTTCTGTAAACTTATTAACCAGCGAAACCTTGTCTTCTCAGACAGAGTTGTACCAATTTTTTGTTTGCGAATAGTAGTTCTCGGTGAGATAAGTTCAAAACTAACACTAGTAAAAATCTTCTTGTCGCTGTTCGCACATGATTTTCCAGTCCGCTGTAATACCGTATGAGATACCACAAAACACCACATACGCATTCTCATATAGCGCTGAGCTTCATCCGGAAGCGAATTGCTGAAGGAGAAGGTTATTTCTTAAAATTATTTTCAGAAATTAGATGTTGCTTTTGACAGGAAGTGACGTCAACATGTTTGTCATCTGGTTACAGAATGATACGTGACTATATGCAATGACTTCAATGTGACTGATCTTTGGTAAAGATTAGATCAAACTGGGAATAGGTTCAAGATCAAAAAGTGCACGGGAAACCCATTAATTTCTTACGGAAACGACCATCGAGATTCGATGAACTGTATCTCAGTATTATGCGTATCTGGTACAAGAAAACTAAAAATCGGGAGACCTCTTGTTGTCCTTATTTTCTGCGTCTCTCGCTTTTGTGGGCTGGGCTTACGTGATGCACATGAAGAAACGGTTTGTGCATCGCAGTGGGAGCAAATAAGCGCTGCATGAAATACTAATAGGCATTCCGCACATTCTCACTGTTGTTGAATTGCATCAAATTTGCACAGACAGAATCTACTGATATCGGAAGTCGCGGTGCGCTGTGTGAAAACAATGACGAAGCAGAAGGGCAACAGAAGCTGACAGACGCCATTCGTCATCATTTGTGTGAGAGAAGCACTGAAATTTATCGGGATGTGTTGTTGCGAGCTACATTCAGAATCTGCTTCCGATTCAACGTTTGCCACGTCTCAAATGCGTAGAACGATAAACATTTAGCAAATTTCCACTGTTTGCTTCAAGTTCTTTCTGCAGCTGGTTTAAAGTGCAACAAGGGAAAGTGATCCTCCCTCCAGAGAAAATTCAACTATTTAGGTCACTGAACTATTTAGGTCATTAGGTCACTGAACTATTTAGGTCACCTAATAAGTACATAAGAGTGTATCTCCTACTACATCGCACTTGGTCGCTACTGGAGGTCTTCCTAACGCTGCGCAAATTGCTGCACCGCTTAGGCATCTACGCCAGAAAGAAGCTTCTGTTGTGTGGTCCCAAGAATGCAAGAACGCATATCAGCAACTGAAAGACGCTTTGTTAAGTCGCAGACTTTTGAATCGTTTGTCAGAGTTGTGTTAGCTGTGGATGCGTCTTGTTACACAATCTGGCTGTGCTCTCCCATAAGATTTATTCTTCTGACAAAACTATTACTTTTGTCTCAAAAACTCTTAGCAAAGCGCAGTGTAACTACAGTCAGCTTGAAGAAGAGGTGCTCGCCGTTCTATGGTATTACGAAATTCGAACAGTATTTGTGCAACCGTAAGTTCTGTTTGCTGACATATCATCAGCTTTCGACAGTCATGTTCAATCCCGCCAAGTCTGTCACACCTCGGACAGTGCAAATATTGCAACGTTGGGCTCTGATATTGTCTAATTATCAGTATGATTCATCGTGCAGGCCCACTGTCCAACATTCGAACACTGACATGTTGTCTTGCTTACTGGTCGTTACCGACACAGTATTTCATTCACCTGAGGGATCATGTTTTCAGATCCAGTCGCCGGCCGAAGTGGCCGTGCGGTTAAAGGCGCTGCAGTCTGGAACCGCAAGACCGCTACGGTCGCAGGTTCGAATCCTGCCTCGGGCATGGATGTTTGTGGTGTCCTTAGGTTAGTTAGGTTTAACTAGTTCTAAGTTCTAGGGGACTAATGACCTCAGCAGTTGAGTCCCATAGTGCTCAGAGCCAGATCCAGTCACAAGATTTTGAAAGTCTTCATAATTTTCGTGACGCCGCTGCCATTGCTTCTGACACAGCTCTCCAGGTTGTTTTGGAATACATGCACCATAGATGACCACGAGTTTGAAAGAAATTCACCACAGCACGTCAGTACTTTTCGCATTGTCATGTGCTTTCTGTGACGGATGGTGTTCTGCTATGGAAAACAGAACGACGCTGTGAATGTTATGATTTCCCAATTCTTACAGAGTAAGTCTCGTCTTTATTGCACGAATGCCATTGGGGCGTGGTTCACACGAACAACTACACTCGGTGCCAAATTTGTGTGGATAGACTCGTTGCGATGGAGCTGACTGAATTTCCAGACTATGGAAACGCATTTATACTGATTTTACGGAACCATTCAGGAACCTGCAATTGCTGTTTTTGATAGTTGCTTACAGTAAGTTTCTTCTCGCTGTACTACTAGCACTACTAGTATGGCGTCTTCTGTGCAAATGGTTCAAATGGCTCTGAGCACTATGGGACTTAACATCTGTGGTCATCAGTCCCCTAGAACTTAGAACTACTTAAACCTAACTAACCTAAGGACAGCACACAACACCCAGTCATCACGAGGCAGAGAAAATCCCTGACCCCGCCGGGAATCGAACCCGGGAACCCGGGCGTGGGAAGCGAGAACGCTACCGCACGACCACGAGCTCACCCAGCCACCACCACGACGGATGTCTGCCCTTCGCAATGACAGTGTGAGCAAGGGGGGGGGGGGAGGAGAAGGAATGTGGTCTCGTTCAAAGACCACGGAGTTTTATGCAGACACTGTGAACTACGTGTGTAAGCATCTGACAGCTCTTATTGTGTTAATGGATTCAGTATTGTATTACTTATTGCTTCTTCAAGTACCGGGTGGTTAAAATTAAACTTTTCCTATTTAACACATTATCACAAGGAAACTAATTGCTGTACGAGTACCAACATTGGTAGCATTAATGTCCAGAGTATGGGGTGCATGATTTCCATGTGTCACAGCGCTACTGTCCAGTTTCAACTATGGCCATCACGTGCCTGTTCAGTCAGCACATCTGACCAGTCGCAGTGCACTTGTTGATGTGTCAACATGATCTTGGCTAAAAGGAACAGGGCATTATTGGTGAAGCTCTACAACAGTAATTCTGCAGCTGCACTTCGATAATATCGCCGACTGAAAAGATTACGGGAGGGTCCTCTTTCTTTGTAGTTCGAAATGGGGGTCGCGCCGGGAAGAGGTCGACGACCGGCTACACCGTAGGTGGTTGATGAAATCGCTGTTGCCCTGGCAGACAACACTGCATGCAATTCCCGATCGTCAGGTAGTGCGTGTGCTGTGTCACGACAGTTGAACATAGCGTGTTCCACTGTACGGAAGGTGCTTCGAACCACTCTCAAATGGTATCCGTACAAGATCCAAATCGTACAGCAGCTTGAGCCACAGGACCCACAACGATGTGCTGACTTCACTCTCTCGCAAGGATTGAAGCCAACCATTCTATGGACAGACGAAGCTTATTTTTCTCTGACGGGTGAGATGAACCCACAGAACTGCTGAGTGTGGGGATCTTCACCTCCAGTCATTGTGCATAAAGTTCCTCTGTATGGTGAATGTGTCACTCGCGGCTTATCATTGGCCCATTCTTTTTTGAACAGGTTGGCGCTCAAGGACCAAGGACGAGCAGTGTGACTGGCCAGCGTTACTACGATATCCTTCACCAGCATGTCATACCCGCCCTACGGGAGAGAGACGTATTGAACTCTACAGTTATCATGCGAGATGAGACCCCACCGTACGTCGCTCGTGAAGTCCACCTGCTTGTCCGAAAGACATTTGGAAACGATCGAATCATCAGCGATGGTTTCCAAATGCTTGGCAGGTATGATCACCTGATCTCACCCGTTGTGATTTGTGATTGTGAGGCTACCTGAAGGACAGGGTTTACCAAGGGAACGTTCACACATGTGCTGATCTGAAGCGCAACATATCAAGAGATGTAGCCAGCGTACCTACAGGCATAATTCGTTCTGCTGTGCGGAATGCAATCCTGCGCTTTCAGACTCTTCGGGACACTAATGGGCGTCATATTGAGCCCCTTTTTGCAGAAGTAATGCTACATGTACTTAATGGTATGATGTACCGTAGTAGCATATAAAAAAGGTTCCAATTGAATTGATTCTGCATTACTTCTCTTCCCTAAGTCCTTGACATTAAGCTACCAAGTATGGTCCTCGTACGGTAATTAGTTTTCGTGTTATAACATGTTAAACAGGGAAAGTTTAATTATAACCTCAAGGTTTTTTTAGGGCCATGGCATTTTTGCTGTATCCCCTTTATTATTGATACTCGCAAATAATACGATAGGTATAACCTTCTGAAGAAAGGCACTAAATGCCCGAAACCAAATTTAAATTTCTTTTATGCAACTGGTTGCTTATTATTTCATTATATACAACTACAACTGCTGAAGATGGATAACATACTAAACGTGTTGTTATTGGAGGGGCACTTCCGGTATGATATCAGGGTTCTGTTGCCGGCAGACTGCAGCCCGTGTACCTCATTATGAGAGGTGAGCCTCCTCAGAGAGTCGGGCAGTATTCATAGGAGCGGGCTGAGCGGGTGCCTGGCCTAGATGAAGGAAGGGGACGTCGTGCCGCCACTGACGTCCCCAAAGGATAATAGAGTACATCGTCCCTCACTCCTTTATTTATGCATGTTGATGATGTTTCGTGTGGATTTTCGCACTTTCGTATGACCGGCTAGTTTTATATGACGGCAGCAACTAAAGGTGCTTTGTAGGCAAAAACAGATTGAATTAGTTCTTTGAGGAAGTTCGCTTCTTAATACAAATACACTCCCAGCATACACCATACATGTAGTTGTCGAACAAAATTTTATAAATACTGCCCGGTATAAAACAGTGCTACAGAGAGAGACATTATAACCAGCTACAGAGCTACATTGTTGCAATGGTAATAGAAATATCCTTGCATAACCTGGTTTTAACAGTGAAATGCTTTTCAGTAATTCAATAAAATTTAATTTCACTTTTTAAATGAAAGCTATTACCTCAATGTTGTTGAGCAAAGATATTGCTGATACAGGCTACAGCTCTAAATTTTATTCGCACTTAAATTCAAATTCTAATCAGCTTGGCTTAATGTAATAATTTTTAAATATTAAGTAAACTGTCTAAAGTTAATTCCCTTGCTTATATTGTCGAGTGAAGCCTGTAAACAACTCTAACATAATGGCTGCCTGTGCGACAAACGAAAGGCGGATGGTCGAAAGAATCTCGATATCAGATTTCTTATATCATTATCTTCTTAATTATCTGACATGGAGGGAGGTGAAGCGCAGGAAGACACAGTTCGTTTTAATACATTCAGAGGGGCCCAGACAAATGTAGATACTTTTTGATAGTCAGTACCACTGGAACGAAGTGACAAACCGTCACAATTCTTGCACAGAGGGAAGATTATCTTATGTGTTCATAGTGACCTCCGTTAGCAGCCAAATAACGTCTATGCCGCTGAACTGTTGACCGAACAACAGCTGTTGGTGTTAAATATGTGACAGCCGCACAGGACGCCTCGAATGTCTCTCATAGCTCGTTCAGTGTAGTTGGTTTCTGTAGATAAACTTCGTTTTTCAAGGTCCCCCATTGGTAGAAGTCAAGAGGTGTAAAGTCTGGAGACCGTGTTAGGTACTCAACAGCTGCTCTTCGACTTACCCACCGTCCAGGTAGATTTTCACCCAAGTAGACTCTGACACCTCTGTGGTAGTAAGACGGAGCCCCATCTTTTACAGATAAAATCTTTCATTTCCAAACACCTCTCCGGCGGCAGGTAAAATAGATGATTGCAGCACATAAAGCTCACCAGTTACGGTGTCTTCAAAGAAGAGTGGGACATCAAACCGCGCGATGACAGACCACACCACATATTAACACCCAGTAGTTTAACGTGTTTGTCCACGTGAAAGTGAGAGTTTTCAAATGTCCAGTCAGTATGAATTGTGCCTCGTCAGACCAGATAACCATCCCTATCAACCGTTCATCCTCGCGCAGCACACCTTCAACCACTCGCAGCACTCCATCCCTCGATCCGGGTCATCCTCTTTCACAGCATGCAGCGATCTTGTAATGTATACTTTCCACTTTGGAGCCTTCAGAATTCGTTGTACGCTTGATCGGCCTAGCCCGCTCTCACGTGCACTCCGCTTCACAGATTTTTGGGTGACCTAGCAAAATCTTGCTGGAAGCTGGATTTGTTGATATTTTTGGTCGACCAGCCCTTTATCCACATCCTGAACACTGCCTTCGGCTTCAAACCATCCCGAACACGAAAAATTGTAGTATTTGTTGGTGGCTGAGGCCCCACACAAGTCTGCGCACCCGAAAGGAGATCATGAAACTTCATTGGACTGTTCTTCCTCATCCAACATACAGCCTGGATTTCGCACCTTCCGACTTCCATCTGTTTGTGCCAATGATGGATGCACTCTGCGGGAAGCAGTACGTGGATGACAGCGAGGTTATTGATGCAGCAAGGCGATGGGTCCGACGTCAACTAGTAGAGTGGTACCACGCGGACATACTGACCCTTCCGGAAAGGAGGGGTAACGACGTCCATTGAACGGAGATTATGTCGAAAAATATGGTTTTATAGCAAGAAGAATGGGGAATAATAAGCTGTACTGGAATTCTGAATAAAAGCAACCTGCTTTCAGAAAAAAGTGTTGCATTACTAACTGAATTCCCAGTACATCTAGGTCTTCCGTTAGGATTTCTTACGACTTTTCAATCGAGGCACCCTTTGTTGCATGTACCTAGTCGTCGGAGTAACCAAAATTCTTAAAATTTTGTTGTTAGTGTGTGTGCAATGTACAAGCTGTTGAGAAGTGGAGCAAGGACTGAAGCCTGTGGTAGACCGTCAGGAATAAAATGATGTCTCGACGGACCTAACGTTCCTAGTGAATATTACTATATTATTTCTCGTGCTACGAATTGTAATTGAAGGTCGTTGAATAAGTGGCTTGACGAACTTAGGCGGACGGGCGTTCTTATTTAACGAATGTTCTCGATGAAGAAAGTTGTACTGCTTTTTTTTGTCAGAAGAGAGCGGGACTGACTTGGCGGTCGACCGAGTGTAATTATTTAGGAGGCACTCGCGCAGGATCCTCCTATTGCGGGGGAGCGTGCGACTCTCCCATGGCTGTTAATTATTTACAGACTACAACAGCTGGACCTCAGCACGGAACCGTCCAACCGGAACAAGCTAGCAGGCGTCGAGCAACTTACACTGATCAGCTCCAACATAATGACCACCTACCTATAGCCGGTATATCCAGCTTTGGCGCGGATAACAGCGGCGACCTGTCGTGGCATGGTAACAACGAGGCCTTGGTAGGTTGCTGGAGGGAGTTGGCACCACATCTGAACATACAAGTCACCTCATTCCCGTAAATTCCGGGGAGAAGGGCTATGAGCTCTGACGCACACTCAATCACATCCCGGATGTGCTCGATCTGGTTCAGATTTGGCAAGTGCCACTGTGTTCCTCGAGCCACTCCATCGCACTCCTGGCGTTGTATCATGGCGCATTAGCTTGTTGAAAAATGCCACTGTCTTCATGAAAGATGATCGCCATGAAGAGGTGTACGTGGTCTGGAACCAGTGTACGAACTCATTGGCTATCTTAGTGTTTTGCATGAGCTCCACTGGGCCCATGGATCCCCCACGTGAATGTTCCGCAGAGAATGATCGAGCCGCCGCCAACTTGTCTCCGTCCTGCAGTACAGGTGTCAAGGAGCTGTTTCCCTGAGAGACGCTGGATTTTCCCTCCCATTGGTGTGATGAAGGAAGTATATGGTGTACATAAAGTACGGGAACACTTTCAATTATTTAATTATTTATTGCACAAGAACTAAACATTGTACAGATGTCATACATATTGCATCCCAGCATGGCATCATCGACTGTGGCAGTCGCCTCCCGTATTCTCTCCCGGAGCTCTGCTACATCACGTCGTAGAAGCGGTACATACACCAGATCTTTAATGTGTCCTTTTTGGTGACTTCTTACCGTACTTGGTTCTAAACATCCGTTGAACAGCTGTAGCATACTTGTTTTTGTCGAACTCTAACACACAGGAAGCTCAATGCGCACCTGAACTCGCCATGATTGCGACTAGCTCTGACTACCGGCAAATTACCAAAGTACGCTGTGGCGGTATACATGAAAAAAAAAAAACTTTCAGGGTTTCTCTTCAAAATGACACATGTATGATATCTGTACAATGTTTGGTTCTTGTGCAATAAATAATTGAAAGTGTTCCCGGACTTTATGTACACTCTGTATTGGGATTCATGGGACCACGAAAGGCTCTGCCAGTGCGCCAGCGTCCAGTGCCGATGGTCACGTGCGCATTTCAGTAGTAGTTGGCGACGTCGTGGTGTTAACATTGGCACATGCATGGATCGTCGGCTGCGAAGGCCTATCGCCAGGTGTTCGGTGCACTGTTATGTTCAGGCACAGCTGTACTCTGCCCACCATTGAATTGTGATATTAGGACCGCCACAGATCGTCGTCAGTCTGCCCACCTACGCCGTCCGACGTCTGTAATGAGGGGTGGCAGCCCTGATACTACATGCACCGTGCGTGTGTCTGACTATCATTCATTCCTCGCCAGGTGACTCTGCTATCGATAGTACGTAGGTGGTCGTAACGCCCTCGCTGATCAGTGTATATCTCCACGACATGGCAGGTACTAACTCCAAGAAATCCAATAAGTAACGCTTGTATGATGTGCGTTAGTAAGTCAGAATAAAGACACTAATAAGGAATGGCATCCGGCCACGTCTACTACTAACACTGCCAAATCAGAAAATTAACATGCCGACCCCATGAAGATACGGGATAAAGGGAAGGAAAAAGCAGAAGAATCAAAGCCTTTGGATATAAGTGCTACTCTCAGATGATGAGGTTCGCACAGGAGAGGAAGTCGTGACTGGCCTCATCAAAGCAGAAGATTGATCACCCAGAAGAAAAGTGAGGCCGAAATGGAGAGGCATCTTAGTCAACTTTAACCCTTGCCTTCTGCCAGCTGGAATAAAAATAGAACTCCTCTCTTTGTCAATGCTAACTTTAATTATAGCCCCATAGTTACCTTGAAACTCTTCAACATGGTCACCTGAAAAGCAGGCACCGATTGAGATGGCACACTAGTTAAAGACACTCGGCTTGTGATTTAAATATTCATCCGTTCATCCACATCTAAGAGTTCCGTAGCTTTCAAAAGTCGCTTAAGAAAAACGCCGGGATGCCTTTTTCAATCGTTTTTAAGCAAAGAGCGAATTCCTTCCGCCAACGAAGTTACTATTTCCACATAAGTTAAAGAACTGTATGTACATTCGAAGTACACATTCACTAATTTAAAAGCTTGTGTGACTTCATGAGTATGTGGATTAGTGTCAACCCACAAATCTAAAGGTCCAGGGCTCAGCTCCCAGTTGGTTCTGACTTTTATTTTCTGTCTCATGTATAGCACCTTTCATCTCCTGCAATAACTTGTATACAGGGTGTTGAGGGGCATGAAAGGGAAGCAGGGGTTGGGAAGGGAGTGAGGCAGCGTTGTAGCCTTTCCCCGATGTTATTCAATCTGTATACTGAGCAAGCAGTAAAGGAAACAAAAGAAAAAATCGGAGTAGGTATTAAAATCCATGGAGAAGAAATAAAAACTTTGAGGTTCGCCGATGACACTGTAATTGTCAGAGACAACGAAGGACCTTGAAGAGCAGTTGAACGGAATGGATAGTGTCTTGAAAGGAGGATATAAGATGAACATCAACAAAAACAAAACGAGGATAATGGAATGTAGTCGAATGAAGTCGGGTGATGCTGAGGGAATTAGATTAGGAAATGAGACACTTAAAGTAGTAAAGGAGTTTTGCTATTTAGGGAGCAAAATAACTGATGATGGTCGAAGTAGAGAGAATATAAAATGTAGACTGGCAATGGCAAGGAAAGCGTTTCTGAAGAAGAGAAATTTGTTAACATCGAGTATAGATTTAAGTGTCAGGAAGTCATTTTTGAAAGTATTTGTATGGAGTGTAGCCATGTATGGATGTGAAACATGGACGATAAATAGTTTGGACAAGAAGAGAATAGAAGCTTTTGAAATGAGGTGCTACAGAAGAATGCTGAAGATTAGATGGGTAGATCACATAACTAATGAGGAAGTATTGAATAGGATTGGGGAGAAGAGAAGTTTGTGGCACAACTTGACCAGAAGAAGGGATCGGTTGGTAGGACATGTTCTGAGGCATCAAGGGATCACCAATTTAGTATTGGAGGGCAGCGTGGAGGGTAAAAATCGTAGAGGGAGACCAAGAGATGAATACACTAAGCAGATTCAGAAGGATGTAGGTTGCGGTAGGTACTGGGAGATGATGAAGCTTGCACGGGATAGAGTAGCGTGGAGAGCTGCATCACACCAGTCTCAGGACTGAAGACCACAACAACAACAACACAGGGTGTTACAAAAAGGTACGGCCAAACTTTCAGCAAACATTCCTCACACACAAAGAAAGAAAATACGTTATGTGGACATGTGTCCGGAAACGCTTACTTTCCATGTTAGAGCTCATTTTATTACTTCTCTTCAAATCATATTAATCATGGAATGGAAACACACAGCAACAGAACGTACCAGCGTGACTTCAAACACTTTGTTACAGGAAATGTTCAAAATGTCGTCCGTTAGCGAGGATACATGCATCCACCCTCCGCCGCATGGAATCCCTGATGCGCTGATGCAGCCCTGGAGAATGGCGTATTGCATCACAGCCGTCCACAATATGAGCACGAAGAGTCTCTACATTTGGTACAGGGGTTGCGTAGACAAGAGCTTTCAAATGCCCACATAAATGAAAGTCAAGAGGGTTGAGGTCAGGAGTGTGTGGAGGCCATGGAATTGGTCCGCCTCTACCAATCCATCGGTCACCGAATCTGTTGCTGAGAAGCGTACGAACACTTCGACTGAAATGTGCAGGAGCTCCATCGTGCATGAACCACATGTTGTGTCGTACTTGTAAAGGCACATGTTGTGGCACAGCACAGGTAGAGTATCCCGTATGAAATCTTGGCGGTGAATCGAGGAAGTACAGTACATACTGACGAAACTAAAATGAGCTCTAACATGGAAATTAAGCGTTTCCGGACACATGTCCACATAACATCTTTTCTTTATTTGTGTGTGAGTAATGTTTCCTGAAAGTTTGGCCGTACCTTTTTGTAACACCCTGTATATGAAAAATACACAGTTGCACTGTCGATTGGAACTAATTAGACTATAGATCCCCAAATAAATGGCTGGGCGAGTCCGTTCAACTGTCTGAGGACGGAAAGGGATCGACGCCTACGGTAAGACCACGCCTAGTAAGGCAGTTCGGTGTTAAAAATAATTTTTAGGCTGAGTATAGCTTTACCTCACCTGCTACAAGCTTACAGCCCCTGAACTACAAAACTCTTCCGTGAGTGTGAGGACGTTATGTTATTATTGCTTCCACTGGTTTTGTGGACAACCGAGGAATGGCGCTGTGGAGGAAGCAAGGTAAGTGCTTCCAAGGGAACCTCCCCATCGCACCCCCCTCAGATTTAGTTATAAGTTGGCACAGTGGATAGGCCTTGAAAAACTGAACACAGATCAATCGAGAAAACAGGAAGAAGTTGTGTGGAACTATGAAAAAAATAAGCAAAATATACAAACTGAGTAGTCCATGCGGAATATAAGCAACATCAAGGATAAGGTGAGCTCAGGAATGCCGTGGCCCCGTGGTTAGCGTGAGCAGCTGCGGAACGAGAGGTCCTTGATTCAAGTCTTCCTTCGAGTGCAAAATTCCTTTATTTTCGCAAATTTATGATCTATCCGTTCGTTCATTGACGTCTTTGTTCACTGTAATAAGTTTAGTGTCTGTGTTTTGCGGCCGCACCGCAAAACCGCGTAATTAGTAGACGAAAGGACGTGCCTCTCCAATGGAAACCGACAACATTTGATCGCAAGGTCATAGGTCAACCGATTCCTCCACAGGAAAACACGTCTGATATGTTCTATACGACACTGGTGACGGCATGTGCGTCACATGACAGGAATATGTTGTCGACCCACCTAACTTGTACACTTGGCGAATGGGTAAAAAGATTCTTCTAGCTTGCCCGATTTAGGTTTTCTTGTGGATGTGATAATCACTCCCAAAAAAGTGATCGCATAGGACGGACGGACGGACAGATAATAATTGTCTGAAAATAAAAAATTAAACATTTCACTCGAGGGAAGACTTGAACCAAGGACCTCTCGTTCCGTAGCTGCTCACGCTAACCACGGGACCACCGCGCGCCTGAGTTGAGATTATCCTTCATATTGCCTATCTTGCGCTTGGACTACTCAGTTTGTATATTTTACTTATTTTTTTCATAGTTCCACACAACTTCTTCCCGTTTTCTCGATTGATCTGTGTTCAGTTTTCCAAGGCCTATCCACTGTTCCAACTTATAAGTAAATCTGAGGGGGGAGGGGGGGGGGGGTGCGATGGGGAGGTTTCCTTGTTAGGTCTTTTGAGACCTTTTAAGCTGTATAAGGATGGAGGAAGGATGTAGCCGTAGCGTCATCTTGGATTCATCATCATTTCTTCAGCATCTTAATCTTCTTCGCCATCTTTTTCTTCTTATAGCCTAGTACTTCATTTGAAGGGCTAGACTTATAGCCTGTTCCTTTATCTTCCCGTATCTATTTTTAAGTCTTTAACCTATTATATGTCTAATTATTCTTTCTGTCCCCATTCATTCAATATGCTCCTTTCTTTTTCTATACTGTATGCTGTTATTTCATTCATGCAAAACATATTTCATTCTTTCCTTATTTAAGAATTCTTTATTTGATCTTTGAATAAATCTTTTTACTCTCGTTAAACTTTTCATTTCAGCAGACTGTATCTTTCTTAGATCCCATTTTCATTTTCGTATGTAAGCACAGACGTTGCCATTACTCTGTAGAATTCTGTCATTGTGTCTTTCCTGTTTTTACTGGCTAGTGTTATATGTATAGTGCTACAGTTAATTTGAAAATTGTTTAACTTTTGGAGATGCCACCGTCCTATTCGTAACTTATACCACATCCTAATAGCAGAAAGTGATACATCTGCTCAACTGAGTTTCCATTTACCTTTATTTTAGAACGAATAGGATATTTTCCTTTAAAAGCTGTAACTCTGATTTTATTTTCTGATATGTTCAAGTTGTACAGAGCTCGCCTGTTAAGTCCAAGCGATGTAGAGCAAAATGGAATTCATCCTCCATATTTTGTAACATTATTTGCTCATCAGCAAAGAGTACAGTATTCAAATGTGTGTTTCTAGGATTTAATTTTATTGCTGGGATAATTTCTTGTTCCCATTGTCTAATAATGTCAATATATGGATAAAATAAAGCGAGTGAAAGACCAACTCCTTGTCGTGCTCCTCTGTTAATGGCCATTTGTCCTGTTCTCTCGTTTCCTGTATTAACTAAAATTTAACTATTTACATAAAATTTTTTATCATTTGCATTAAATATTTAGGATGAATAACCTCGTCTTTCCATTATATTCCACAGCATACACTTATTCACTCTATCGAAGACTTTTCCACATTATACAAATGTATTATGAGTCTCCAGATTAAGTTCTCGTCTGTTTTCAATTATCTGCCGCACTACCATTTACCATAATACTGTCACTGCATGACCGTCCTTTTCTAAAATCATTTTTTGCTCCAGCTACAATAGTATTAGCTACTCTTTTCAGTCTGTTCTGATTATTCGTGCATATAATTTGTAGCAATTATTCAATAGGCTTATTCCTCTGCAATTTTCACAAGCATTTCTAATACCATTTTTATAGAGTGATACTACTTCCGTAACTCTCCAAGAGTCGGGTATTATCTTCTATTCCCAGCATTCATTTAACAGGTGCAACAATCTCAGTTATAACATCACTCCTCCATTTCATGAGTTCTATATTAACATTATCGGGTCCTGCTGCTTTTCTGTTCTTCATCCACTTTAATGTTACTTGTTTCTCCTCCAATGTAATATTGTGTCCTAAGTATATTTTATCATCTTGTTCTTTCTCCTGATCTATTTTCGTTAGTTCAATTTCATCATCGTTTTCTACCGATGATATTTCATAGTGTTTTATCCAAATTTCTTTGTCTATTACATATAATCGTGCAGAATCTTATTCCTGTTTGTTGTTTGAGGAGTTTATAAGCCATCTTTTGATTACCACGTAGACCATTTTATTACCTTTTTTTTTATACTGCGCTTTCGTTCCTTCTGTATTGTTCTTTACATTTGTAACGTCAGCTTTTTTGTTTGCCTTTAGCTGTATTTGATCTATCTTCATTTCGTATTTTGACCCCCTTTCTACTTCTAAATTTGTTTTTCTCTTCTATTGGTTCCGTCGCCACTTGGATCACACAAGCTTTTCGGTTTTCCCGTTGTGTATTTATATTATTTTCTGTAAATTTATTTTGTAAACAATGCGCGAGTCGCTGTTGAAATATACTTCCTACACTGTCTTGTTGCAGAAGGTACCCTCTGAAATCTTCGTCTTTGAGTTTACTCCTCGTAACAGTTTGTTTCTCGTATCAAGTAGTCAGGAAGTGACATTACTCTACGTCGCTACCTCTATGTACTCTTACGTCTTGTCCTTCGAGTTTTCTGTTCATTATGAAGTACTGAATAATCGATCTATACCCCCCCCCCCCCCCTGCACTTCATATGAATTTTTGAGTATCTTTCTTTCTAAAGAAATTGTTGTTAATTTTCATTTTGTTATATGTTACAAAAGTAATGTAAATCGTCTTCGTTGCTATTTATTAGCTGCTCATAGTTGTTCCAGGTATCGGAAAATCCCCTGCTCGTGCATTAAGGTCTGCAATTGTAATCACATAATCTTTGTTGTTTTGGTCTGCTTGCTTTTGAAGGCCTTCATAGAACACTTCAGTTTCTTCTTTATTTTCTTCTTCAGGGACATATACGGCTACTGTTGTGAGAGAGCCTCCCACTATTTTTTGGCTTATTGACGCTATTCTTTCGTTTATGAAGGTATAGCTGTGAATCTTGTTTTTCCATTTGTTGTCAATTAATACTGATATTTCACATTTCGGTCTAGTTGTTGGGTTGACTCCACTGTAAACTATTACACAATCCACCAAGTCCTTGGTCCCCTTTAGTTTAATTTCAGTTCCAGTTATTACTGCTGTATTGATGTTTCTGACTTTTAACTTATTATTTAGCTGTCGGTCTTTTTGTCCCAGTGCTCGCACTTTCCAAGTTACTTTTTTTATCATGTACGAGATTCCATATCGTTTGTCCTTGTCATGCTTTGGTTGCTTCCTTTGAGACTCGACTGGCCCTCGGGACAATGCCAACGTTTAGGCTCCAATACTGGAATCATCCCAGTAATTAATATAGTGTACAGATAAAAAGCTAAAAGTCGTATATCATTTTACTACTTTCATTCATCAGAAACGAGTATCTTCAGATTTTCATTGTCCTGATGACAACACATTAAAAATTTGAAGCACCGACCGACACCTTCGTCAGGTGTTTGTATTATCGGTGGTACCGTACGGAGCTTTAAATAGTTGACGTGCTGCCCCAGGATTTCCTTGAAATTGTGTCATTAGGATGGCCAGAGGGGAATTGAACCCTCTATCACCGTTCAATCCAAAGTCTTGATAACAGCCCCACCTTACTTAGTCCCTGTGAAAGCTTAGTGAGTCGACGACGAACACTAGTGGTGTGCAGACTAGCCACACGGATGGCACGCTCCTATTGTGCAGTGCGAGCTGCAGAAGCACTCGGCTCCAGCTGCATCAGAATTTAGCCAACAGTTGATGCCCGGTGGCAGGTGGGCAAGAACAATGGGCCAGAGCGTGGCGGCGCGACCCTCGCCCTTCCGGATGACGAGTAATGCATGCTATTTTTCGTGAGCGCCGGCAGGGGCCTACGTCCAAGGCCGGCAGCTTTCATAACCGAGCGGCGCAGGTTGGACGGGAGCGGCAGCGGCAGCAGGAACTGGTTCTGCCAGCCCCAGCTTCCCGGTGCTCAACCGGGCGGTCCTTGGCGGAGCCAGCCGCGGCAGCTCATCTCGACGAGCCGCCTCCATATCCACAGAGTCCGACGCGTATCCACGGGTCTAGAGATCTCCACTGGTACTGTGGCAACTGTACTACCAACTGTCAGTGGCATCCGGACTTTTACAGGGTGTCCCAGAAGTCTTGACTTTGTACAGTTGGAGAAGTACACTGCCGTGACAAAAGCCATGCACATATACAAATGGCGGTAGTATCCCGTACACAAGTACACAAAAGGGCAGTGGAGCTGTCATTTGTATTCAGGTGGTTCAAGCAAAAAGCTTTCTGACGTGATTATGGCCGCATGACGGGTATTAACAGCCTAGTAGCGGCGTTTGCGTACAGCTAACAGACAAGTATCACTGCGTGGAACAACTGCATCAATCAGTGTGGGACGTACGACGAACCTATCCGTTAGGACAGTGAGGCGAATTCAGCCGTTAAAGGGCTATGGCATCAGATGACGATTGGAGCACCGTTGCTAACAGCACGACATCACCTTCAGCGCATTTCCTAGGCTTGTGACCATATCGGTTGGACCCTAGACGACTGGAAAACCGTAGCTGGTCAGATAAGTCCCGATTTCGGTCGGTAAGAGCAGATGGTAGGATTCGAGTGTGGCACAGACCTCACGAAGCCATGGACCCAAGTTGTCAACAAGGCACTGTGCAAGATGGTAGTGATTCTGTGATGTTGTGGGCGGTGTTCACATTGAATGGACTGGGTCCTCCTGGTCCAATTGAACCGCTATTGACTGGAAATGGTTATGTTCAACTATTTGGAGACCATATGAGCCATTAATGGACTTCATGTTCCGAAACAACGATGGAATTTTTATGGATGACTATGCACGGTATCACTAGGTCACAACTGATCGAGACTGGTTTGAAGAACATTCTGCACAGTTCGAACGAATGATTTGGCCACCCAGATCGCCCGATATGAATCCCATCGATCATTTATGGGATATAACTGAGTGGTCAGTTCGTGCACAAAACCTTGCACCAGCAACACTTTCGGCTATAGACGCAGCATGGCTCAATATTTCTGCAAGGGACTTCCGAAAACTTGTTGAGTTTCTGTACTGAGCCAGCCAAAATGGGATCCGACACGATATTAGGAGGTCTCTCATTATTTTTGGTCACCTCAGTGTAAACACAGCAAACTCCAGAATATCTGCGTGTCGATTATTCGTGTACGGTTGGGCGATTTTTGAATACATAAAAAGCTAATTCTGTCTTGTTTAGAAATAAATATTGCGATTTAGAATACAAATTTTAGCTTTTAAAGACGCAGAGGAGAGGTAATGGATGTGCTGGAAAGAATGGCGATTGGAAAGAGGCTCATAAGTAGGAGAAGACAACAGTTAACGGATAACACCAAGCTGAAAGCATCCCATGCAGTTGCGAATAGATTGGTGAGAAACCAGGAGGACTAGCGAATACTGAACTGGCAGTGTTGGACTTCCTAATAGGTCAAAAAGTCATCATCATTGTCATCAATAAAGAAAAGTTTCACACGGACCATCTTCTTGCCTATAGCACCTACACACATGTACGGGTTAGGGGCTTGCACTCAAGCCATCTCGTACATACACACGCGCGTACTGGCTCTATCTCGGAATGCTGCATACTATGGTGGTAGTACACGCCGGCCGCAAAGCGCCTCCACACAGTCGAAGCTGACCGCCCGTAGCAAAAGCTGTGTTAACTACCGTGGCGAGGACGCAGAATAATTATCTTTCTCAACTCACAATGGAGTGTCGATAAGCCCGAAATTTTACGGTGCTAGGCTGAAAAGATAGTTATGACAGGTCGGCGTAGCTGTTTCTATGAAATAAAGTGGTGAAGGCTACTTATTCGATGTTCGCGTTTTTCTGTACCTCATGGACCTAATGACTGTATAACCTGACAAATAGCAAGGGGGATCTTCAGCTGAGGATAAACACATTACAAAATATATTTAGCTATCTGTTCCATATTTAATTGATATTTGGAGTGACATCTCGAGGCAATGGTGGGAGCTATGAGCCCATCAGCTACTGACGTGATCATCTGGTGAGAAAAGCAGCTGCCCCAACTCCAGAGAGCAGCCCAGTAAGTCGGGCATAGCGGAGCACTGTATTACCATGGGTCATTCTATGGATTATTCTGCCACAAAAACCTTGGCCCCGGCGAGATCCTTTAGGAATTCAGTAATTAAAGATCACAAAATCATATAAATCGTGATGGTGGCTTTCAACTGAACAAGGCTTGGTACCCGGTGATTTTCTTCTGAGAGAAAACACTTTTTTCGTAATGACACGTCTAGTGACATGTGACGTTTGTTTGTAGCGATGCGAGTGCGAATTCTGAAACAGAGCGGACATGTAGTTTCACCTTTACGCATGTGCCTATGCGCCACAGATGGAACAGTATTTTCAGAGGGCGCGGATTCCGATAGAGGGCGCTCTTGTGACGGCCGATAGTTCGCATGCGTTTCCGCGCCAATTTTTGCTATGAAGCCGACACCGTGAACCGTCTCCCTGGCACACCTTCAAAGTGCTATGCTCGGCTGTTATTCAGTTGTTGCTTTGGGTCTCCTCTCACTTGTCCACCGAGACAGTTGGACCGGATCTAAACCGGTGACGCTGTGTAATAGTAAACTACCACAAAAAAATAGTAGTCTCCATTCAGTAGGTTGGATTCCCACGCCTTCCAAGCCGGAAGATTTTCGCGCCTGGGCTACTCTCAAGGGCAAAATCGACGTTTCGGAAGCTCCCCCCTGTCGTCTGCTGCTGCTGCTGCCCGTCGCCGCCCTTAGCTGCCGCCCATCGCCACTCACGCTGCTGCCAGTCGCTATCTCCCCCTGGTGCCATCGCTGCCTACTCCTGGTGCCCGTCGCCGCCTGCTGCCACTGCCGTCCTTCGTCTTCGTCTTCGTCGCCGTCTTCGCCGCCGTCGTCGCCATCGCCGTCCTGTCCTCCTGTCTCTGACTCCTGATTAGCCCCATCTTTATTTTCTCTCCCTACCTTGGCCTCCGCAAAGTCCATCATGGACAACCCCACTACAATCATTTACAGTTCCCCTTTCCCTACCCACATCATTACTTCCTGAAGCGCCTCTTTCAGGCTTCCTCCCCTATGCTCCATCTCCCATCCTCATTGTCTCCTCCCCTTCTATCTCCTCCCTTTCACTATTTCCCCACCTTTATACTGCTCCAGATCTAATCCTCCTCCCACTTGTGCTCCTGCTCCCGTCGCATCGCCGCCACCCATCAGGACCGTTTTCCACCACTCCCCACTCGCCCTGGTATGCCCACCTCTGCTTACCCTACCCACGTCACCGCCCACCGCGCCACAGTCGCCACCTTGGAGCACTAACTTCATTTCCAAGTGCCTCCACCTCACACGAGGGGCCTGTCTCCTGTCATATGCCGGCCACAGTGGCCGAGCGGTTCTAGGCGCTTCAGTCCAGAACTGTGCGACTGCTATGATCGCAGTTTCGAATCCTGCCTTGGGCATGGATCTGTTTGGTGTCCATAGGTTAGTTAGATTTAAGTAGTTCTAAGTTCTAGGGGACTGATGACCTCAGATGTTAAGTCCCATAGTGCTCAGAGCCATTTGAACCATTTGAACCATCCTGTCATCTACTGCTCCAACCAGTCCCTCACTCCTAGGCCATCCCTGACAAAATGCTGCCCTAATGCCGACCTCACCTGCACCCCCTCCACCAAGAAAGCACTGCCCACACCTTTTCCTTCCAGTCCCCCCATGGACACCACCACTCCTCCCACATCCCCAGCACCTGCCCTGCACACATTCGTCTTTCCAACCATGATCCAAATGCCTCAATGCTTGCACTCTCTTACTAGAAATATGTCCCCAGTGCCCCCATTAATCAGCTTATCCCCTGCAGAGACTCCATCCTTACAAAATCCCCATCTCCCTCATTCCTCACTGAACTACTCTGGAAAATTCCGTAAGTCACCTTTGGCCCACATGCATCTCTCACACACTTCCTTACATCCTCCTCTCCTCAGTTCCAACCCCCTTGTCGTCCTCCAACCCAAACTGGCATGATCACGAAGCTCAACCCCGTGGTCACAGAGGTGGAGGTGGCGGAATAGAATGCCAACTCTGCCCTAGAGATCTGCTCAGCCTGGCGAATCTACAATGACTCTGGCCCTACCTTCCAGATGCGCGTGTTTACCAAGTGTGCCTCCTCAACTGATCACCTCCTCGCTTAGGGAGCCCTGATTTTTCACCGTTGCCACCCTGTGACCCATCCTGTTGCCCTTCTCAATCCTACTGCTGCCAACAATGCCTACTATACAATGATCAATTCACCCAAAACTGCAAAAACCGCCCCACCTGACCACACTGTAAAGCCTCCCACGTCCTAAAACAGGGTACTAATCTCGCCTCTCTTTCTTCCTGCAACATCTGCAACGAATTCCATCCCACTTACTCCTACAACTGAAAGGCCAAACACCCTCTCACCAACCTCGAATTTATCATCACTGTTTGCCCCCTCGGTCAATCCACCCCAACAATTTCCTTCATTCGCCTGCTACGGCGAAGACGTCATACATTTGCTCACCATCGTCCTCCAGAACATACACCCCTTACAATGTCCCCAAACCCTCTGGCAGGTCTCCATCTTCACATGCCCAGTCTTCCAATTGAACACCTATGCCATCTACTTCCAAACAGGCCAATTTCACCTTAACCCTCCTCCACACCCTCATTTAAGCCTCTCTCCTCCTTCCTTCGCTCCCTTTCCCCTTTCCCACCCTGGCACACCAACAGTATCGTCTCCTCACCAAAACATCAGCTCCTTCCCTGACAACGAATACCTCATCATGCATACCCTGTCCCAGCATCAGGTCGACTCTGTCATTCCTAATGAAACATTCCTAAAGCTCATCATGTTGTCCACGCCTCTCTCTGTCTCCTTCACTGCACTGACAATCCTTTCTGTCGTTCCATCTGTCTCATCTTTGTGTTCAGTAATGTCTTCAAGTCTATCCTCTTCTAACGTATTCATCACTACCTCAACCAGCACCAACTCCTTACCCTTACCCAATGTGGTTTCTGGTGTTCATCCTCCACCAACTACCAGCTCCTTGCCCTTACTAATTTTCTTTCCTTCGAACTTAACTCCCCTTTTTCCACTACCTTCATCTCCCTCGACTTCTAGGATGCCTATGACCGTGTATGGGGTCCCAGACTCCTCTTTGATCTGCAGACCTACATCTTTCCTATCAATTTCGTCTGTCTCGATGCGTCCTTCCTCTCCCAACGTCCTTCCTATGTCGCTATCCACAATACCAATTCAAACATGTTTTATCCCACTGCGGGTGTGCCTCAAGGCTCCTTTATTTCCCCTCACCTCTATCTCATGTATACTGCAGATATGCTCAAACCTCCCCTACCTGTTCACTTCCTCCAATTTGCTGATGGCACCGCTTTCCTGGCCCTCTATCCTACCTTTCAACTGTCCCAAGACGCCATTCAAACTCACCTCGACCAGTTCACCAGTTGGTGCAACCAATGGCTCCTTTGCATCAACCCTTCCAAGTCTCAGGCAATCGCCATAGCATGCACCATCTCCTCCTTCCAGCCCCACGATTTTTATCTTACCATTTATGGTCGTCCTATCTAGTCACTCCTACTCTGAAATACCTTGGCCTCACCCTTGAGCAGCACTTCACTGGACTCCCCATCTCCTTATGGTCCAGCACAAAGTTCACAATAGACTCTGCCTCCTGAAACTCCTGTCCAGCCAGACAAGGGTACTGCATCCTTCCGCCATCCTTCATACCTACAAATCCCTGATCTGTCCCATCCTTTGCTATGTCAGCATCGCCTGGATTTCTGCCCCACCCAGATTCTACGACGCCCTCTAAATCTTCTAATGCCATGTATTCTGCCTTGCTTTACGTATCTCCCATTCCTAACAAGGGTCCTACATGACCTCTTGGCCTTCCCGCATCTTCTCCTTTTCCTCGAACACATCCCTACCCTGTACATCAAACACAGACTTGATCCCCCTCACACCCTAGTGTTCCTATGCTCTCTACCCCCCACATGTTGCTGTGCCTTTACCATTGTGTCCCACATTCTCTCAATCTTCACACCCTCTACCTCCTTAACCAATACAACTTTCAGTGCCTACCCCTCTCGGATGATGAGCTTTGCTTTGGTATCTACCCCTCCTATCAACTCTAAACCCACCTTCCCCCCTCCCCAGGGCTCCCTCTCTCCTCCTTTCCCTTTCCCCTCAGCGGTTTTTCCTCCCTCATATGCTCTCTGCCTTTCTGGCAAATCCCTTTTGTGTCTTTGAGCTCCCTCCTGGCTTGCATTCCCTCTCCCACCCAGCCTGTCTCCTGCTCCTTGGTGTGCCACCCACCCCATTTCGTCATCCCATCCTCTCCTGCCCCCCTCCTCCGGTGCCCTCTCTCTTCTCTTCCCTCCTCTCAGGCCTCTCCTTCCTCGGCAGGTCCCTCCTGTTTTCTTCTTCACAGTTTTAATCTTCGTCATGTGTGCCTCCAGTGTGTTTCAAGTGCTATTCACATCGTCATATGCGTTTCATCTTCATGTGGGCCTTTTTGAGCTGTGTTTCACAATGAGCGTCTCCATGTCAGGGTATTTTTATCCCCCGTTATCTCCCCCCATATTATGTTCTTATATTCCCCTTTTATCGCCTTATTATATGTTTTGTGTCATCTTTTTTTAAAAATTCATATAGTATCTCTCGGCTGAAGAGCGGCTGTTTGTGCCACTGACAGCCCTCTCCTGCCCATATGGGGCAGGGGAATGCAATAACAATAAAGAAAAAAAAAACTAGCAGTCTCCAGCAGCGGACACTCACCTGAAGACAGCTGGACAGTTGCCGGCCGAATATTGTGGCAAGAAGTTAACATGATCCAGCTGCAATCCCGAAAGTTCATAGAATACCTTAATATTTGAATTGAGATTTGAAAAGAGTGGAATTTTACGTATAAAATGATACATTATTAAAGGTAATATCAAAGTCCAGTGAAGGTCAAATTCCCTATTATTGATCAAAACGGTCCACCTTTTATATCTATCAGCGTTATTCACTTAACATATCCCATTTTAGAATCATTTTCCATGATCGTGTGGGGTGTTGTTGTTACCTCCTTTGATTATGATTGTTACGAGATTTTTAGCTAATAGGATTTCATTTACAGCCTTGTATTTCACGAAGAAGTAATAAAAGTTGTGATGTGATCAATATTATTTTCATGCTTGACTTCCATTTTTGTTGTTAAAATGGGAAAACAATGACAACAATGAATCATAATGGCCTTTGTTGTTATTTTCATCTATGGCATTCTTAGCTTGTACTTCTGGTCGTAAACATGGACAAGGTTTACAGTGTGCAGGAGTTTAAAAGGATAATAAATATTGATAATCCAGATGATCTGTGAGACGAAGATCGTGATATGTACAATTTGTGGCATGGAGAAGATGAAATCGATAATGTTGAAGTTATTGAAGAAGTTCATGATATCATAAAAATGATTGAAATGCATCAAAAGACAGTGCGCCGGCCGCTGTGGCCGGGCGGTTCTAGGCGCTTCAGTCCAGACCCGCGCTACTGCTATGGTCGCAGGTTCGAATCTTGTCTCGGGCAAGATTGTTGTGTTGTCCTTAGGTAGTAGTTCTACGTCTAGGGGACTGATGACCTCAGATGTTTAAGTCCCATAGTGCTTAGAGCCATTTGAACCACATGACAGTGCCATTAGGGTCAGAAAATTTATCAGAAGCCGATATCATAGATGAAGATTCAATTCCTTCACGTCATCTAGAGGCGGTCCAACAAGGCATTCTACACCTTTCTGCCAACGAAGAAGGCCTCTGAGGTTTAGGCTTATAGCAGAATAGGACGTAGAATTGTCCAGCAGTTCCTCATGCGCCACATATTTCTGTAGTCAGGGCTAAGCGACGCATCAGAGACAAGGGTATCGTCAGGTGTGCCCCAGGTAAGTGTAATAGGGCCGCTGCTGTTCTATGTATACATAAATGATTTTGTGGACAGGGTGGGCAGCAGTCTGCGGTTGTTTGCTGATGATGCCGTGGCATACGATAAAGTGTCGGTTGAGTGACTTAGGAAGATACAAGGCGACTTAGACAAAATTTCCAGGTGCTGTGATGAATGGCAGCTAGCCTTAAATGTGGAAAAATGTAAGTTAATGCGGATGAGTAGGAAGAACAGAACTGTAACTTTCGGATACAGTATTACTAGTGTCCAGCTTGACACATTCATTTAAATATCTGGACGTAACGTTGCAAAGTGATATGAGTGGAACGAGCATATGAAAACTGTGGTAGGAAAGGCAAGTGGTCGACTTCGGTTTATTAGGAGAACTTTAGTAAGAGTAATTCACCTGTGACGGAGACCGCATATAGGACGCTAATGCGACCTATTATTGAATACTGGTCTACTGTTTGGGATCCGTACCAACGTCGGGTTGAAGGTAAGACATGGAAGCAATTAAGAGGAGAGCTGCCAGATATGTTACCGATAGGTTCAAGCAAAACTTAAGTGTTACGAAGACGCTTCGCGAACTCAAATGGGAATCCCTGAAGGGAAGGCGGCGTTCTTTCCAGGAAACACTACTGAGAAAATTGTCACATAACAAAATGTTCAAATGTGTATGAAATCTTATGGGACTTAACTGCTAAGGTCATCAGTCCCTAAGCTTACACACTACTTAACCTAAATTATCCTAAGGACAAACACACACACCCATGCCCGAGGGAGGACTCGAACCTCCGCCGGGATCAGCCGTTTCACATAACATTTTAATATCATTGTCATGGTACCAGATTTCCTTTAGTTTCCCCATAAGATATTCTTTGGTGGTAATTGTAAATTTCCTCATCTTCTGTTTCACAACAGCGCAAGAATTTTCAATTGGGTTCATATCAGAGCTATTTCCTGGCCAGGGCAACACTTCCTGTTGTTTTCTTCCAAGTACTTGGAAACACTTTTGGCTTTGTGGCAGGGTGCCCATTAAAATTGGCATCTTTATTAGGAAACCATTCATTTATTTGAGGGAAAAGTTTATTTTCAGGGATTTATTTATATTGTTCTTGCCTCATTGTCCCTTCAACAACGTGTAATCTGCCAGGATCTTTCACGGATATCACACTCCAGACCATAACGGAAGTTCGATGCTTCACACATTGCTGCACACACACAGCTTTGAACTGTTCTCCAGGTCTGCGACAAACATACTGGCTGCTTTCTTCCATCACAGTGAATACAGATTCATCACTGAAGCATACCTGAAGCATGTGTATAAAATTGCAAGTTAGGAAAGTTGGGAATAGTAGCATAGGAGACCTCAACAGGCCCAAAATTGAGATGTGCATTTCTTCAGTATCAATAGAACACCACAATTTCGAGCCAAAACTCCTAACTTTAGAGATCAGACCCACTTAATTTACCGTATGATTGCACATACCTTAGCCCATTCCTCACTTGTCCACACCTGAAGTTGTTTAGCCCACTGCAATTTTTTCGCTTTCATGGCAGGTGTGATTTTCTGTTTGTTCCTTAGTCGGCATGCCTTTAAACCACATTCAAACAGCCTGCTCCTCACTGTCACAGGTGAAACTTGAACACCCAAACCTTTCAGCTGATGGTTCATGTCTTTAGAAGTAAGTTTAATGTTCACTGTTGCCATGTTTGTAAGTCTTCTCATTGTTATAGTACTAATTTTTCTTTTACGTCCACATTTTCCTTCCCTATTTGGCTTGTATTCACCAGCTTTCTGCACTGAAAGTTTGATTATGCTGGCAGTTTTCTGTGATATTCTCATTGTGTCAGCAATTTCTTGCTATGTATAATGACTTTCAGCAAGAAGTGCTACCACAGCCAAAACTTTACGAGGTGAAACATCTTTTGTCTTCCCTATAACCTCAGTTTATTCGGAAACTCCACGATTTAATCCTATAGCTAAAAAACATGCACGTTCACTAGCTATATAATGTCTTGTTAATGTAGCAAGAATAAAGAAGAAGCTGAAATATACCACAGAAACATAAAACATTACTGTAAACACAGTATCAAATCATGTACACAGACAACTAACACCAACACGATTTGGAGGGAAAATGACAAATGTTATCAACAGTGAAAAATTCAGTGATCTATGAATTGCTTGGAAAGGAAATTTCGTGGCATCAATCAAACCATTAAGACAAATCAGTTCCTACATTTTTCTCTCCTATTTTGACATCAGAAAACTTAGGAGTATCAAAAATATTCGTTTAGTCTAATAATTTGAACACGTCTGTAGAGCGACGCCACTAAACAATGGAAGCGAGAGAATTTGAGTGATGAATCGCGCTATCCCTTCGACAATCTTTTGGAAGGCTCTGGGTTTGGCGAATGCCTGGAGAACATTACCTGCCATCGTAGTGCCACAAACGATGTACTGAAGAGGTGGTGCTCTCCTTATCGATCAAAAGAAAACCTTCAGTGCGGAAGAATATGATTGTGCTGCGTACAGCAGAGGAACAGTTCTGAGGGGATAATTGTATCAGCATGACAATGCACCATTCACAAAGCAGTAGCTGTGAGGCAATGGTTTATGATCAATAAAATTCCTGAGTGGGCTGACCTGCCCATAGTACTGACCCAAACCTAATGGAACATCTTTGGGATAAGCTACAGCGTCGATTTTCCTGCAGACCCCAGTGTGCAACATCACTACCTTTTCTGGTTTCGACTGCTGAGGAAGAATGGGCTGCGATTCCTCCTCAGATATTCACTGAAAGCGTCCACAGCAGAAAATGGTTCAAATGGCTCTGAGCACTATGGGACTTAACATCTGAGGTCATCAGTCCCCTAGAACTTAGAACTACTTAAACCTAACTAACCTAAGGACATCACACACATCCATGCCCGAGGCAGGATTCGAACCTGCGAGCGTAGCGGTCGCGCTCCACAGCAGAGATCAAGTCATCATGGAGGAGAAGGGTGGACATTGGCCACATTAATGTCCACTAATTCGGCTCCGGATAGATTTGATCAGACTATGTTGATGTAGAAGTCTTACTGGTTTCTGCTTCTGAGTTTTATTTTTGTTTTTTATTCTTACATCTCACCTAATTGTTGTAGGTATTTTCAGTGATCTATGTAGGAATGATTCTTATAACAATCTTTGCTTAAAAGTACATGTTTTCAGATGTTTGGTTTAGGTATGTCGGATGCTATAGCAGTACACATAGAATAAACTCATTTATTTACATTAGATGTAAATAAAGTATTTAAATTGATCATTTATCCTTTTAGAGTGATCACTTATTCTTATCTCTCCATTCTCTTCATTTAATGTTATGTTAGTGTTTCTTGGATCAAATTTTATTGTATAAAAGTTTCTACTGCATCGATTTTCACTACATTTCTCATGTTGCGCTTGACCTTTGTGCCAGCTTCAATGATGGGTCGTGGGAAGTTACGAATTGTAGAGGGTGGCAGTCGAATAGGGATGATAATCCCAGCATAAGAGCCAATGGACGCAGATAGAAGATAAGAGAGATAACAGTAATTTCTAAGTCTATACACTTTAGTTGAATCTAATGCAAATAATGAGATTCAAAGTAACAGTGTCGCTATGAAACATTACTGTCCACTGCTGAGAGGAATGTAAATGACAGGAATGAGGCAACAAGTTGGTTGTGCATTGTTTGTAAAGCAAATTAATATGCATTGTTCTAAAAACGATTTCATGAATGCAGACTATACCTGTGACTGAACGTGAGATCAAGTGACATACATATATTTAACTGTCATCTTGAGATTGAAACTTTTCTGTCCATGTTTACTTACAAATAAATTTGTTTTTGGAAGGGATCTACCCTGACAAAACATTTTTTTATTTTATTCTATTGGCCAGACACATTCCGCTGAAGTTGCAGCATCATTAGCAAGCTTTTATTTTCTTTCTATTAAACAACAGGGAAAATGCTCTTTACTATTCGTACACATGTAAATTTCGGTTTTTAAGAAAGTATATATTTTTAAGAAAGTATTTACAAATTTGAAAATCAGACAAAATTTTGTATATATACCTTGTTAGCACGTGCTGTGGTTTTCCTGGTTTTTTTATGTTTGCATTACACCTGTTTTTCTTTCACAGTTTGTCATCTGCAACCATACAGAAGAAAGTGTAGAAAACTTATTTATCTAGAAATTTCATGATTGGGAATATTGTGACTAGGCCTAGCATTAATTCATTCTATGAGGAAATACTGGAATCACGCGCATCTGCGCACGAACTAGCCTGTTTCCACACAAGCTGCGCCGACTTAACAGAACTCCACTCACTGAAGACAACTACAGAAATTAATTACAGGTAAATAAACAGCTGTACAGAATGGATACTGCACAATCATTATAGACGAATTGAATGACAAAACTAAAGCAAAAAATAAAGAAGGGCACCTAGCACAGACACACAGATTACAGACACACAGATACACATACACATGCACACACACACACAAAGATCACACAGATCATAAACACACAGAACATAAAGCACACACACAAGCACACACGAACAAGAAGCACCCACGACAACAAAGCAATCCGCAAGATACTCATCATACCCAAAGAACATGTAACACAATACAGAGGAGCTAAGCGCAACCAATACAAACACTGGCCAATACAACATTTCTAGCGTTTACCAACCGACATCCCAGGACTGCAGTTCAATTTGTATTGGACAGATGAGCAACTAGATGCACAGAAAACAGATCATAAATACTCAGAACATAAAGCACACAAACACAAGCAGACGCGTACAAGAACCGCCCACGACAACAAAGCAACCCACAGGATAGGCATCATACCCAAAGAACATGTAACACAATACAGAGAAACTAAGCGCAACCAATACAAACACTGGCCAACACAACATTTCTAGTGTTTACCAACCGGCATGCCAGTACTGCAGTTCAATTTGTATTGGACAGATGAGCAGAAAGTCTAATACTAGATACACAGAAAACAGAAGAGCATTAAAAAGTAACAGCTGTTATTCCACGTTTGCTGAACATCTTATGGACATGAGGTATACACATCTACATCAATATTGCGCAGTCCACCTTACGGCACGTGGCGGAGAGAACCCCGTAACGCTACCAGTCATTTCCTTTCCTGTTCCACTTGCAAACAGAACGAGAGAAAGACGACTGTCTATATGCCTCCGTATGAACCCTAATTTTTTGTATCTTATCTTCGTGGTCCTTACGAACAATGCACGTCTGGAGCAACGGAATAGTTCCGCAGTCAGCTCCAAATGCCGGTTCTCTAAATTTTCTCAATAGTATTCCTTAAAAAAAGAAACGTCGCCTTCCCTCCAGGGATTTCCATTTGAATTCCCGAACCATCTCCGTAATACTTACGTGCTGTTCGAACCTACCTACTTGTAGCACTTGAGGGTTCCCGGGGAGTATGACTCTAATGTATGGGACAGCATAGAACATGGAAAAAAATATATATATAGCTATCAGAAGATCATCGCCCGTCGGTGTGGCCGAGCGGTTCTAGGGTGCTTCAGTCTAGAACCGCGCGACCACTACGATCGCAGATTCGAATCCTGCCTCGGGCAGGTTAGTTAGGTTTAAGTAGTTCTAAGTTCTAGGGGACTGATGACCTCAGATGTTAAGTCCCATAGTGCTCAGAGCCATTTGAACCATTTTGAACTCATCTGCATTAGCTTACATTTCTATACATTTAGAACTATTTATCATTCAACACACCAACTATAAATTTTGTGTCAGTCATCTCGTATCCTCCTACAATCACTCAACTTCGACAACTTCACTGACACCATAGCATCATCAGCAAACAATCGCAGACTGCTGCCCACCCTGCCCGACAAATCTTTTATGTATGTAGAGAATAATAGCGGTCCTATCACACTTCCCTGTGGCACTGCAGACGATACCCTTGTCTCCGACGAACACAAGCCGTCGAGGAAAATATACTGGGTTCTATAACTTAAAAAGTCTTCGAGCCATTCACATATGTGTGATCTTATTCCATATGCTCGTACCTTCTTTAACAGCCTGTAATAGGTCACCGTGTCAACCATTTCCGGAAATCTAGACATATACTCGTAGAATCTGCAGGTTGCCCTTAATACGAAGTTCACAGTGTATCTTGTGAGGAAAGGGCAAGCTGAGTTTCCCACGAGCGATGCTTTCTAAAACCTTGCTGACTAGTGGACATAAGCTTCTCGTCTCAAGAAAGTATATTACATTTGCACTTAGAATATGTTCACGGATTCTGCAGCAAACCGACATTAGGGATATTCGTCCGTAATTTTGCAGGTCGCTTCTTTTGCCCTTCTCCTACACAGGAGTCACCTACGATTTTTTTCCAGTCGCTTGGGACTTTGCGCTGGACTAGAGGTTCACGAAAAATACAAGATAAGTACTCTTTAAAACCACGAATTGAGATTCCATCCGAACCTGGTGACATACATGTTTTCAATTCCTTCTATTGTCTCTCTACCGGCCGCTCCCGCCGGAGGTTCGAGTCCTCCCTCGGGCATGATTGTGCTTGTTGTTCTTAGCACAAGTTAGTTTAAGTTAGTTTAAGTAGTGTGTTAGTCTAGGGACCGATGACCTAAGCAGTTTGCTCCTACAGAACTTCACACACATTTGAACATTTTGTCTCTCTACACCACGGGTGCTTATTACTATGCCGTCCATACGTGAGTGTGTTCGGTAGTGAAACGGAGGTATGTTTATACGATTCTCCTGCGTTAACGATTTATTTAACGTGGAATTTAAAACTTCGGCTTTCGTTTTGATGTCTTCAACTGCCACGCCAGACTGGTGCCGGCCGGTGTGGCCGTGCGGTTCTAGGCGCTTCAGTCTGGAACCGCGTGACGACTACGGTCGCAGGTTCGAATCCTGCCTCGGGCATGGATGTGTGTGATGTCCTTAGGTTAGTCAGGTTTAAGTAGTTCTTAGTCTAGAGGACTGATGACCTCAGATGTTAAGTGCTATAGTGCTTAGAGCGATTTGAACCATTTTGAAGGAGCGGCAACCTGTCCACCCACAGGACAAGGCCGGAGACCGGTCTCCATATTGGCCATCTGCCTCGAGCGACGCGAGTGCGTTACCACCCGCCACTCATTCTGCTGCGAGCGCAAATCCGCTGCGTCAGGTACACTAGGAGGTGCCTTGGTAGCAGAGACCGTGGGCGAAACAGACGACACCTGAGGTCTCCCATGTGACGTGCCAATTCTCCGCCACCACATCCCGAGACAGCAGCCTGAAGGCGACTGATCGTTGCCTGTTTGCGAACTGCAGCCAGATCCTCCTGCGTCCGCACACTCGTCATACACACATCCCACTCATCCTAGCAAGACAAACTGAAGAACTAAATTATAAAAGCAGGCAGAATGTTAGATATGGAACTTGCTACACTCCTGATGTGTCATCAATGGAAGTTGATGCCTCAAAGAGCTATATAGATGGCTGTTCGGAAGATATTAAAACTGCGCGACAGACTGCCCGAATTTACACTTAACAAAATGTGAACTTACACCTCTTAAACGGAAACGTGCACGAAATTGAATAAATATACTGCGAGGAAAAGACAGGAAAACATAAATACTTCACATAGCCCAACAGACATCAACGGGCACTTGAGATTTTTCAAGTGCAGAAACAACCCTCCCTCCCTCCCCTCTCCCCCTCCACAAACAATAATTGCAGTAAACTACCAAATACAAAAAGCTGTTGTCGAAGCAAAACAAGTAATAAACGAATACACAGCTCTCTGCAACGAACTCTCAAAGAACTACCAGACCACACCAACCCCCCCTCCCCCCCCCCCACACACACACACGCACACACACATACAATGGCAGACTCAAAACTCATACCCCAAACACATTCAACTGTTCAACTGCCACCATTGTGTTTTCGTAATTTGTAAACAGTGACAGCGAAGGTTAAACAGTGTAGTTTTTCACAGTGAAGATAACGGGGAAACCAGAAAAAGAAAATGAAACCTACTGAATAAACAGACAAAACACACAGACACACAAATCTTTCACAAAGAATTAATTAATGTTAGACTTAACCACAACATTCCATGTCATAAAATTCGAGAAACACAACTTTTCTACAATAATTTCTACATTGTTGCAATTGACAAACTCTGGAACGAAAACAACTATAATGCGTAAGATAAAAAACCAGAAAAAGCGCAGCATGTTGTGAAACAAGATATATACACAAACTTTACACCCTTTTTCAAATTTATAAATACTTTCTTAAAGTTATCTATGGGCAAAATTTATAATATATGTACAAGTAGTTAGACGCATTTTTCCTGTTTAATAAAAGAAAATAAAAGCCCACTCATGATGCTGAAACTTCAGCGAAACGTGTCGGGGTAATAGAAGAAAAGAAAAATATTATGTTTTGCTTAAGGTGGACCACACCAAAAACAAATTTATATTAAATTGTTTTACCTCTTCAGTTAACTGATAAGTCAAATTCTTCTACTTAGTGTACAAAAAAAAAAAAAAAAAAAAATGGTTCAGAGCGCTATGGGATTTAACTGCTGAGGTCATCAGTCCCCTAGAACTTAGAACTACTTAAACCTAACTAACCTAAGGACAACACACACATCCATGCCCGAGGCAGGATTCGAACCTGCGACCGTAGCGGTCGCGCGGCTCCAGACTGTAGCGCCTAGAACCGCTCGGCCACTCCGGCCTGCACTTAGTGTACAGTGTACCACTAGCTGCTGTATCAATAGCTTATTAATATATGTACTAAGTATACAACTACTGAAATATGCATTCAATCATAGTACACTTTTAGTTAATACATCGCCAACGATACAGTTTTGTTGTCTGTTTCTTGTTTGTAATAAAGATGTGATATCTGTCTGCACATTTCACTAGAACTTTCGTCTTTGGTACGGCTGTTGTACATAAAATGTAAAAGAAAATGGCAGACCATAAACAGTGAACAACGAAACGAAATGGCTGGCTAAGAAGTTTACTGAAAGACAATATTTTTCAGACGGCCAATAACGCACAAGAAAGCTGCACAGTGAGAGAGAGCGAGTGGAAGGGCTGTTTCCCCGGTCCCTTATAGGAATTATTCTTAACTACGTACAGTACATAACCAAACGCAAAGGATACCAAACAAAATTGTAGCTGAGCAAATAACTGTTATAAAATAATTTCGTTTGTAGATCGCATGTTCACGTACATGCAGAAGAAAAAGAAGGAGGCACCAGAACCTGCTCTGAATGTAGGGAAACTGCGACAAAGTTGAATTGAAAAACAATATGCTATAGAAATCAAAAACGTTGTGAGGTCCTACAAAACCTAGAATCAAGAGAGAACGTGGAGGAAAAGCGGAAAGAAATGAAGTCCACAGTACTAAGTGTAGCGGAGAACAAGTTGGGAAGAAAGAAGAGAACGAAAAAAGAGACAATGGTTCAACGAGACGTTCTAGAAGGATACAGAAAAGAGAAGGAGGATGAGGAAAAGTGGCTGGCTGACTGGGAGAATGAGCAGAAAAGGGAACGCTTTCTCAACATCCCAAGGGAGACAATGCGAAATCATGAGAAAAGAGAATAGAATATGTCTAACCAGTATATTAAAACAAGTGAGGCCGAGAGCCACAACAAGAATTCAAGACAGTGCATCCAAAATCGCAAACGTGTGATTCACAGCCCAATCTTTTTCATTAGAAATGAGAACGGCAACTTGATAAATGACAAGGAAAGAATTGCAGAAAGATGGAGAGAAAACTTCTCAGAACTCTGAATCTCCCAGACCCAGCTGAGATGCTGCTTGCAGACACTACGGAGGAAAGGAAAGATAAAGAAGCATGGGAAGCGACTGAAGAAGATGGGAAGATTACAATAGAAAGTCTCAGAAACAACAAGACTCTACGGGAGGATAGAATAACAGGAGAATTAATCAAAGAGGAAGGTGAGATCTTGCACTTATAGATATATAAACTGATCTAGTTGATGTGGAAGAGTGAGACAGTGCCAGAACAATGGAAACTGGCCATAATATGTCCGATATACAAGATGGGAAGCAAAATGGAATGTGGTAACTACAGAGGTATCAGGTTGCTGAATGTAATATACAAGGTACTGCCTATCATTATCCTCAGAAAATTACAACCATGCGTAGAGAACAATGTAGAGAAATATCAAGCTAGCTTTCGACCAAACCGATCGATAGTAGATCACATTTCCAGCCTAAGACAACTGTTTCAAAAACACTGGGAATACGATTAAAATATTCAACGTGCACAAGACAGGATCCACTGGAATAGCATATACAATGCACTGAGTGACTTCAGAATCCCTGAGAAGCTAGTGAGAATGGAGCAATCATGTACGGATGGCTCAAGGCCAGCAGTGCGTTTCCGAGGGATCATATCAGAAACGTTCGAAATTGAGACAGTTCTCAGACAGGGGGACGCTCTCTCATGTGTTCTGTTGAATGTCATCTTAGAGGAAGTAATAAGGGAATACAGGCAACAGGAATGGTGTACAGATGGATGGTAATTTCAGTTGTCTGGCATATGCAGATGACATACTACTGCCAAGAGTTTAAAGAAACTTACCAGAAAATGGCCAACTATGCATAGAAGGTTGGGCTAAAGATGAAGCAAGACAAAACGGAATTCATCCAATTAGGAAGGAGACAAGAGCAGCAAGAATTTCTTGAGATAGATGGCATGAAGTTCAAGGGGGTTCACCATTCAAATACTTGGGATCTTGGTTTACCAGCAACAACAGCATGGGAATGGACATCAAGAAAAGGACAGCAATAGGGATGAAGTGCATGTATTCCTTCAGGGAGACACTCAGCTCAAAATCAATATCAGCGGATACTAACAAGGGGAAGGCCTCAGACACGGCCAACCGATTCGGCTAAAATTTGGCAGGTCGCTTATGTACAACCTAAACCGAAGGACTCTAAGGTATTTTGGGTCAACACCCCCGCAATTTTGAGAAAATGAAGAGCAATCAACTCAAAATTGGAGGGATCGATAGATAATTGTAAATAGAGCATTTTTCATCATCAGGTATGGGGTCCGCAAACGCAAACTTTTCCAGAAATCGAGGAAAGAAACGTTTACAACTGCCGCTTCTGTACCCACAAAGTACACGCTTCTCGCCGATAGCGCAACGGCCAAGGGAACTGGCTGGCAATCGGAGAGCCCTGGTTCGAATCTCAAAGAAACCTAGCGTATGTTATTTTCTTCGTTTGCGTTTTTCCATATCTCAATTGATAGGGACAGGAGGATTAATAAGGTAAGTAAATCAATAAGGAATGGTAATAATAAGGTAGGGAAACCAATTTCCCAAACACCGTGAGTTAGTAAAGTATTAAACTTTTAAGTCTTGTCACATGAAAACAACTCCGAGTAAGAGTGCTGCGAATTCCTCACGAGGGATCACAGATAGCCAACCGCGCGATGCTTGTTTACAGCGAGGCACGGGACAGAATGCACGCGGGGAGAGTTATGTTGTCCCGGTTGCCTCTTCGTCATATCATAGTTGTGAACCTGGAAGAGTGAAGGTGTTCAGCACGAGCCTTATAGAAGTCAATTGGAAAGAGTTGTGTTCCGTCATCAGGCTGCCGCGAACCTCGCGGATACATGTAGTGATTTTTCCACCGTTAATGCGCCGAATGAAATACGTTTTGTGAATGAATACAGTGTTCTTCCGTAAGTAACATATGACGAGTACTGTATGTAGTTTGTAGAAATTAGCTCGTCTGTTTATGCCGTAGTAACTAGTTATTGTTTGTTGTGTCATATATTTCAGGTGCATAATCTGAATAATGGAGGATGTACACCCTTCGACTAGCGCTGTAATATATAGTTGGGAGCCTGTCACAGACGATGGCAAGCGGGAAGTTACCGACGCTGTGTTTTGGTTTGTAAAAGTGTTGCAAGACAGATGCATTATCAATGCACTACCGGCAGCAGGCAGTTCTATTTCCCGGCATTCCATATTGATTGGAGCGGCTATCGTCGAGCGATTTTTGTAGCTGACGAACGAAATGACTTTTGTTGATACCGAAGTACTATACAATGAAGATGAAGCAGGAGGTGATTCAGTGGAAGATATCCCGACTAGTGAATCGCAAAATGGTCATTAGTCATAACACTTTGGAAATCTACACATCACTGGGAATATGCGCATCATCTGTTCCAGATGAGTATTACGAACAGGTTACTAAACAATTGAACTACGGCACTATATCCCTTGAAGTAAAAGTAAAGGCGGTAACGCTAGCCAGGATTCATCCAAACTGGAACTTACAAACACTGCTAAAGAATGGAGCAACAACAGCCCTGAAAAGGAAAAAAGACTTGAAATTGTGGGAAAGTGATAACATTAAAGGAGGGACAAGATACGGCAAATACCAAGAGATAAATAAGTGGACATACGACCGATTGGTCGAATCTCGTTGCCGTAACGAGAATACTTCAGGAGTGGGCTGCAGGTGCAGCGCCTCAGTATATGGCCAACAAGGATTTTACGTTTGCTGCATCATTATCTTGGGCAAGAAATTTCAAATCGGAGTATAAAATTCGTCAACGGCACGTCACTAAATACGTCTCTCATAAGGAGGCACAAAATATAGAAAATAAACAGAAAGTGGCGGCTCTTTTCAGCACGCGGACGGCGTCACTTATGACCGGTTTTAATCGTGATTACTGATCAACACTGATCAAACAGGATAAGAGTATCGGGTGAACATTCGATGCACGTTATCACATAAGGGAGAAAAACGAACCCTTGTCGCAGTTGGTATTAAAAACAAACTAACACGTTCGTACAGGGTGCAAAATGCCATCACAGCCTCTGGAACCAAGTGTTGCCTAAGGTTTTCCAGTGTTTACAAGAAACGAATGTTACATTTGGTTCTCGGGTTATAGAAGAGGTTAGTCGTTTAACTGACTCGTTGAAAAATGTTTACATTACCGGCTCCAAATCTGGGAAACTGACGAATGCGATTTACAGAATATTTCTTGAGAATGTTTTAAACCAGTGATTCCCAAAGTGGTAGATATCGACCCCTTGGGGTCGATATCGGTTTCCTAGGGGTCGACATAAACGAAAACTGATTTTGGGGGTCGACGAGGTCTAAAAATCGACCCATATTAAATTAACACAAGTTCTTATTTAAGACTTTCAAGATAGGTTCGTACTGTATTTATGTTGTGTTACATGTACTAAGAATAATTAATATTTTTGTAGGAAATAGCATTGTTGTAGTAATGTAAAGTCTCAAGTTCGTACAAGTTGAAAAACTCGGAAAGTCTGTGTGGACAAGTTTGTGCAAGATAATGAGTTCGAGCGTACATCTTTCAGGCGCGTTTTGACTTGCTCTCAATCTGACGCTTACGCGATTTAACACGAACGAATTCATGATCAAGTCCAAACATGTTCCTGATATTTTACTATTTAACGAGCTTGCACTTAGGTTGAAAGTTCATTTGCGTTTTGAAATTCGTTGGAGCTTTAACGATAATAACTCATATAAGTACTCATTTATTTCAAGAGATTACAAAGTTATTACATAGCTAAATTACGTGAAGTAAAGTGACTGAAAAAGTGGTAAACACAACATACAACGTATTTGTAGGTAATTTGGCCATGGGGGTCTGAGGTAACAGTTCATTTTGGACTGTCCAAAATACACTCCTGGAAATTGAAATATGAACACCGTGAATTCATTGTCCCAGGAAGGGGAAACTTTATTGGCACATTCCTGGGGTCAGATACATCACATGATCACACTGACAGAACCACAGGCACATAGACACAGGCAACAGAGCATGCACAATGTCGGCTCTAGTACAATGTATATCCACCTTTCGCAGCAATGCAGGCTGCTATTCTCCCATGGAGACGATCGTAGAGATGCTGGATGTAGTCCTGTGGAACGGCTTGCCATGCCATTTCCACCTGGCGCCTCAGTTGGACCAGCGTTCGTGCTGGACGTGCAGACCGCGTGAGACGACGCTTCATCCAGTCCCAAACATGCTCAATGGGGGACAGATCCGGAGATCTTGCTGGCCAGGGTAGTTGACTTACACCTTCTAGAGCACGTTGGGTGGCACAGGATACATGCGGACGTGCATTGTCCTGTAGGAACAGCAAGTTCCCTTGCCAGTCTAGGAATGGTAGAACGATGCGTTCGATGACGGTTTGGATGTACCGTGCACTATTCAGTGTCCCCTCGACGATCACCAGTGGTGTACGGCCAGTGTAGGAGATCGCTCCCCACACCATGATGCCGGGTGTTGGCCCTGTGTGCCTCGGTCGTATGCAGTCCTGATTGTGGCGCTCACCTGCACGGCGCCAAACACGTATACGACCATCATTGGCACCAAGGCAGAAGCGACTCTCATCGCTGAAGACGACACGTCTCCATTCGTCCCTCCATTCACGCCTGTCGCGACACCACTGGAGGCGGGCTGCACGATGTTGGGTCGTGAGCGGAAGACGGCCTAACGGTGTGCGGGACCGTAGCCCAGCTTCATGGAGACGGTTGCGAATGGTCCTCGCCGATACCCCAGGAGCAACAGTGTCCCTAATTTGCTGGGAAGTGGCGGTGCGGCCCCTACGGCACTGCGTAGGATCCTACGGTCTTGGCGTGCATCCGTGCGTTGCTGCGGTCCAGTCCCAGGCGACGGGCACGTGCACCTTCCGCCGACCACTGGCGACAACATCGATGGACTGTAGAGACCTCACGCACCACGTGTTGAGCAATTCGGCGGTACGTCCACCCGGCCTCCCGCATGCCCACTATACGCCCTCGCTCAAAGTCCGTCAACTGCACATACGGTTCACGTCCACGCTGTCGCGGCATGCTACCAGTGTTAAAGACTGCGATGGAGATCCGTATGCCACGGCAAACTGGCTGACACTGACGGCGGCGGTGCACAAATGCTGCGCAGCTAGCGCCATTCGACGGCCAACACCGCAGTTCCTGGTGTGTCCGCTGTGCCGTGCGTGTGATCATTGCTTGTACAGCCCTCTCGCAGTGTCCGGAGCAAGTATGGTGGGTCTGACACACCGGTGTCAATGTGTTCTTTTTTCCATTTCCAGGAGTGTAGTTTGGGGATACCTGTTTTAAACCCATACGTTTCCGATAAGAAGTTTTGTTTAATATTGGATTCCTGGAGTGGACAAATTAATACTAAAATATATGACACAATGTTTATAGATGGCGAGGGTCAGCCGACGTGCATAGTAAAAGTAATACCGCCAAACTGCACACCTGTGTGCCAGCCGTGTGATGCTTATTTCCACCGCCAGGTTAAAAACTTTATTTCCAGGCTTCAGAATTGCAGTGTGTTTCTGGAAATCCAGCCGGAATTGCACATAACTATCCACAGCATAATTCATTACCAACTTTCAGCACCGATTTTTTCAGGCAATGATATCGTATGCGTGGTACCCATCAAAATTAATTCCCGAAAAAGACACATTTTTAAATTTAAACCAAGTTTGTTTTTCGCCGACTCTTCAGAAGGAACAGTGTAGATGTCGAAAGATTGCATTCATTAGATGTTCTTGGAGCTGTGAGTATATTTGTTTCGAATGTTTATATGACAAGTACCATCCATCTAGTTGTTCGAAGAAAAGTGAGGACACGTAACAGTAACTGGAAGAGCAATTGTAAAGTGAGCTGGAGTAACATTTTAGTTGTTTACTATCCCAAGAGGTTTGAGAAATTTATTTGCCTACCTTATTATTATCATTCCTGATTTACTTACCTTATTAACCCTCCTATCCCTAACAATTGAGATATGGAAAAATACAAACGAAAAGAAGAACATCTGCTAGATTTCCTCGAGATTCAAACCTGGGTTCTCCGAGTCCCACCCAGTTACCTTGGCCGTTGCACTATCGGTGCTGTGGGCGAAAAGCGTTTACCATGTGGATACAAAAGCGGCAGTTGTAAAAGCTTCTTACCTCGATTTCTGGAAAAGTACACTTTTTAGGACCCCATACCTGATAATGAAAGATGCTCTATTTACAGTCATCTATTGATACCGTCAATTTTGAGTCGATTGCTTGTCATAACCTTTAGGGGTGATTTTCTCAAAAACGCGGGTGTGTTGTACCAAAATACCGTAGATTCCTTCGTTTTAGGTTGCACATAAGCGACCTGCCAAATCTGAGCCGAATCGGTTGGCCGTGTCTGAGGCCTTCCCCTTGTAAGATGAGAATATATAGCAAATCGATATGCCTAACAGTCATTTACCTGAAACATGACCAAACGCGGAAAGGAAAAGCTATTAATATTTGAAAGAAGGGAAATGAGGAAGATTGGGGACCGATCTTAGATAAAGGAGAATGGATCAGGAAGAAGAATGAGGAAATCTGCCTTGATGCAACAACCAAGAATACTACAGAAGTTGAAGAGCAAAAACATACAATGGGCAGGCAATGTAGTCTGTATGCGAGAAGAAAGATAGGTGAAGAAAGTACTTAGCGGAAAACCAAACAGCAGACGCTTCATAGGAAGACCAAGGCAGCGCTGGAGAAGGGCTGGCAGCCCTGGGGATTGGACTGCTGCAGGAACCGTGCACAAACCAGAAAGTAATGGAGGTAGTTTGTGGAAGCAGCGCGTGATCTGCAAGGCCTGTGACTGCTGGATACGTATCTACGTATGTACGCATGATCGCTTAAGATGCCTCTAACGACTGAGTGAAACAGCTTCTTATTTTACTTTGAACTTTGTCCCCTATTAATCTGGATTTAGCATGTTAGTGGCATAGGGTGAACAGGGCCCCTCTCTGTTGCCACCACCACCTTCTTACCCCCCTCCCACCACCTCCACACTCCGATCACCTTTTCCTAGAGCGTAAATAATGTACCCATCTGTTTGGTCTAGTGTGAGCCATCTTGTAGGGAGAGAAGGTGTTCGCAGTGTTTGCGAATCGTAACTGAGGCGGGAAGGAGGTAACAGCTTGGTATTCGCGTAGTCGGATGTGGGAAACCGCCTAAAATTCCTATCTAGGCTGGCCGGCACATCGGCCATCGTCGTTAATTAGCCGGGCGGATTCGGTCTAGGGCCGGTGCGGCGTGCTAACGAGCCCGACTGTTCGGGCGGCTTCAGTAAAGTGAAACATGTATCGTTAAGAAGAAGAAAAAAAAGGTTTCAGTTGCAAAGGAGGAAGGTAAACAACAATGAACTATCAACTGAGTAAAAATAGCTTCTAATATCAGTAATAAAGTTGTACATCTTTGTCAAATTTACACGCTTCCACACGGACACAATCTTTCAGCTAAACAGCTCATTACAAAAGGACAAAACAGTAGATGTTGAGACACTGACAGACCTCTGTTTCTGCTCCTCTCGTTCCCATCCGCTACCCCGACGCTGGGCGCTACCTCAAACGACTGACTGAAGGTGCGTAGGCTCGACTGAAGCAGCCGCAGCCGACTGCTGCGGCCGGTGGAGCGATTTTCGCACAGGCCTGACTGTGCTTTATGGCCAGCGACATCCGGGCTCCGTCCTTTCACTGTGAATGATGCCGACAGCCGAATTCTGCGAACAAGTTGGTCTTCCGACCAACAAGGCCGAACCACCGGCCGGAAATGCCGCTCGTACTTCGCGAGCCCCGCAGCCTTCCCAGACAGAAAACTGCGATCGTTATTCGCTGTCTCTCTTTGGTGTTAACCACTTACAATGTTCGTGAAATGCGCATCCTGATAACTAAAATTATGACTTTTTCACATACATTGTACGCGGCGTTTTTCTGTACTGTCGCTCGGAGATTTCAATGTCTACGAAGACTGGAGGCTTTTTCTTGCAAACAAACAAAAATGAGTTATGTAATTTCATTTCTTCAGGCGATACTTAAATACTACTGCTTTCCATAGGTAATCTTTCGCTCTCTACATGTTACCATTCATAATTTCAGAATCATAAAGAATGAATTCTATTCAACATACTTAATAAAAAACACGTTCTAAATTTACAAATGCAGGTTCGTTGTTCTTCCACGTATGTTCTAAGGTAAGTAGTACCGTTAGTGCGGCTTCACGTGTTCCTACGTCTCTGCAGAACTCGGACTGGCCTTTTCCCAGGTCAGCTGCAAGAAGTCGCTCCATTCTTTTGTAGAAAATGTTAAATTGTCAAATTACTCTTGGAATAATTTCGCTGTCATGGCTGAGACTACCAAGGACTTTAATAACTCTGAGGAATAATCCTAGTGCCTTGTTTTCACTCATTCATACAGCTGCTATTCTTTTCGACAAATTATCCTAAAACCGTCATCTATCTTTTTCTTGAATCATGCATTTCCTGTAGCCAATCCTCCTTTGCCACTATACATTATCTGTTAATCCAGTCTTTTAGGGCGTCTGTGCCCTTTTTGCCTATTTCATTTGTTGCATTTTTATATTTTCTGCCCTCATCAATTAAATTTAGTATCTTGTATGATACCCAATAAATTCCTACGGGCCTTGTCTTTTTGCCTTGTTTTTCCTCTGCGGTTGTCACAATTCGTTTCCCTTGTTTCAGTTACTTGTTTCCTAACACTCGCTTAGAAACAGTGAACAATCTCTGGTTGTTTTATCTTCCCTAGGTTCAATATCCTTAAGTTCCTGTCTTTCTGCAATTTCTTCAGTTTAATCTGCATTTCATACGTAATAAATTATGGTTGAGAGTGCACATACACTTCTCTAAGCCTGATGCAGTGTACAAAGCTCTTACAATAACTGCAACTACCTTAAAACTTTCTCTGCCTCCATGTATCTTCCACGTATATAACATTCTTCCAATGGGTCTTAAATTATGCTCCGTATAAAATTCTATCAAATGACTTCCCTTTTCATTTATTTCCCTCAGTCCATGTTTTGCGAATATTTTTCCCCTTTTTCGTCCTTCCACTATCAAATCCCACTCACCCATCACAAATTTTAGTCACTCTTAACGTAATGAAAATTTTGATTTACTTCATCATATATATTTTCAGTCTCTTCATTATTTACAGAGTTCGCTGACATATATGCAGCGGTATGTCTTACCTTTGTGTCTGTATTAGCTATGAAATAGTACGTTCACTGAGGTGTCGAAAGTCAAGGGATGGCGACACGCACATATGCAGATGGCGGCAGTATTGCATACACAAACTATAAAAAGGCAGTGCATCGGCAGAACTGTCATTTTTGCTCAGATGATTCGTGTGAAAAGGTTTCCGACGTGATTATGTCCACAAGACGGGAATTAACAGACTCTGAAGCCCGAATGATAGTTAGAGCTAGACGCATGGGACATTGCATTTCGGAAATAGTTAGGAATTCAATATTCTGAGATACACAGTGTCAAAAGTGTGCTGAGAACACCAAATTTTAGGCGGTACTTCTCACCATTAACAACGTAGAGCCAGACGGCCTTCACTTAACGACAGAGAGCAGCGACGTTTGTGAAGAGTTCTCAGCGCTAAAAGGTAAACACCTCCGAGTGAAATAACCGCAGAAATCAGTGTGGGACGTACGACGAACTATCTGTTAATACAGTGCGGTGTATGTTTGCGTTAATGGGCTATGGCAGCAGCCATTGCTAATAGGGCGGCATCGCCTCGAGCGCCTCTCCTGGACGTGACCATATCGATTGGACCCCAGATGACTCGAAAACAGTGGGTTCGTCAGATGAGTCTCGATTGTAGTTGGTAAGAGCTGATGGTAGGATTCGAGTGTGGCACAGACTCAACAAACCCGTGGACCCAAGTTTTCAACAAGGAAATGTGCTAGCTCCATAATGGTGTGGGCTGTGTTTACAAGGAATGGACTGGGTCCTCTGGTCCAACTGAACCGATCATTGACTGGAAGTGGTTATGTTCGTTTACTTGGTGAGCGTTTGCAGCCATTCATAGACTTCACATTCCCAAAAAAGATGACATTTTTATGGATGACCATGTGCCTTGTCACGGGGCCACAATTGTTTGGAATTGGTTTAAGGAATATTCTGGACAGGTCGAGCGCATGGTATGGTCATCCACATCGCCCGACATGAATTTCATCGGAAATTTGGGGGACTTAATCGAGAGGTCGGTTCGTCCATAAAATCCTGCACTGGCAACATTTTCACAGTTATAGAGGCTGCAGAGACAGAATAGTTCAATATTTCTGCAGTGGACTTCCAACGACTTGTTGAGCCCATGCAAAGTCGAGGTTCAGCACTACGCGGTTGTCCATGACTTCCAAAACTTCAATATACACTCATTCTCTAAAATTAAGGATAATTGCAGAATGTGGAGCCACACAACGTCGCACTACACAAAACTGGCGCTAATAGCATAGGCACATAGGGAACACACACGACACAGATCTGTAAGTCCACGGTATTGGTGATAAGTTGAGAAAACCATCCCGAAACACATGTGCTACAAAGCGCCACTGTTCCTTCGCATGTATCCCGACATCACCATGCACACGTACACAGGCCACACAACGGGTTGGCATACGCCGGCCGGAGTGGCCGTGTGGTTCTAGGCGCTACAGTCTGGAGCCGAGCGACCGCTACGGTCGCAGGTTCGAATCCTGCCTCGGGCATGGATGTGTCTGGTGTCCTTAGGTTAGTTAGGTTTTAATTAATACTATGTTCTAGGCGATTGATGACCTCATAAGTTAAGTCGCATAGTGCTCAGAGCCATTTGAACCATTTCTTTGTCAGGTGGTCGAGCAGCTGCTGGGGTATAGCCTCCCTATCTTGCACCAGTGCCTGTCGGAGCTCCTGAAGTGTCCTAGGGGTTTGAAGACGTGCAGCGATACGTCGACCGACAGCATTCCAGACGTGATCGATGGGGTTTAGGTCTGGAGAACAGACAGGCCACTCCATTCGCCTGATATTTTCTGTTTCAAGGTACTCCTCCACGATGGCAGCTCGATGTGGCCGTGCATCATCATCCATCAGGAGGAAGGTGGGACCCATTGAACGCCTGAAAAGGCAGATATACTGGTGCAAAATGACGCCCTGACACACCTGACCTGTTACAGTTCCTCTGTCAAAGACATGCAGGGGTGTAGATGCACCAATCATAATCCCACCCCACACCATCAAACCACGACCTCCATACAGGTCCCTTTCAAGGACATTAAGGGGTTGGTATCTGGCTCCAGGTTCACGCCAGATGAAAACCCGGCGAGAATCAGTGTTCTGAGTATACATGGACTCGTCCGTGAACATAACCTGGGACCACTGTTCCAGTGACCATGTACTGTGTTCTTGACACCAGGCTTTACGGGCTCTCCTGTGACCAGGGGTCAGTGTAATGCACCTTGCAGGTCTCCGGGCGAATAAACCATGTCTGTTCAGTCGCCTGTAGACTGTATGTCTGGAGACATCTGTTCCAGTGGCTGTGGTAAGGTCCCGAGCGAGGCTACCTGCAGTACTCCGTGGCCGTGGTGTTGTACACTGTGGACGTCCCGTACTGTAGCGCCTGGACACGTTTCCTGTCTGCTGGAATCGTTGTCATAATCTTGAGATCACACTTTGTGGTACACGGAGGGCCTGTGCTACGACCTGCTGTGTTTGACTAGCCTTCAGTCGCCCTAGTATTCTATCCCTCATTATGTCATCAATGTGTGTTCTTTGAGCCATTATAAAACACAGAGTCACCATTAGCACGTCTGAAATCGTCTGCACATTATTCGTTGCACCGTACTCTGACATGCACCAACACATCTGCGTACGTGGGATTCTGCCAGCGCCACCGAGTGACCATGCACCGCATGGTCATACCCCGAGCGTTGTTTCACCCTGTATCAGCATTATCCTTAATTCATGAGCATGCGTGTGCTTCAATCATGTCAGAACATCGGGCTATCATAGGCGTTAGCAGTGGAGGCGGATTTGGCGGGGACGGAAGGAGGTGGGGAGGATGTGGGGGGTGGAGAGGGAACACTTGACTATGGAATCTAGGGTGCAACTAATTTATTCGTTACAGGGCTATTACAAATGACTGAAGCGATTTCATAAATTCACTGTAGCTCCATTCATTGACATATGGTCACGACACACTACAGATACGTAGAAAAACTCATAAAGTTTTGTTCGGCTGAAGCCGCACTTCAGGTTTCTGCCGCCAGAGCGCTCGAGAGCGCAGTGAGACAAAATGGCGACAGGAGCCGAGAAAGCGTATGTCGTGCTTGAAATGCACTCACATCAGTCAGTCATAACAGTGCAACGACACTTCAGGACGAAGTTCAACAAAGATCCACCAACTGCTAACTCCATTCGGCGATGGTATGCGCAGTTTAAAGCTTCTGGATGCCTCTGTAAGGGGAAATCAACGGGTCGGCCTGCAGTGAGCGAAGAAACGATTGAACACGTGCGGGCAAGTTTCACGCGTAGCCCGCGAAAGTCGACGAATAAAGCAAGCAGGGAGCTAAACGTACCACAGCCGACGGTTTGGAAAATCTTACGGAAAAGGCTAAAGCAGAAGCCTTACCGTTTACAATTGCTACAAGCCCTGACACCCGATGACAAAGTCAAACGCTTTGAATTTTCGGCGCGGTTGCAACAGCTCATGGAAGAGGATGCGTTCAGTGCGAAACTTGTTTTCAGGGATGAAGCAACATTTTTTTCTTAATGGTGAAGTGAACAGACACAATGTGCGAATCTGGGCGGTAGAGAATCCTCACGCATTCGTGAGGCAAATTCGCAATTCACCAAAAGTTAACGTGTTTTGTGCAATCTCACGGTTTAAAGTTTATGACCCCTTTTTCTTCTGCGAAAAAAACGTTACAGGACACGTGTATCTGGACATGCTGGAAAATTGGCTCATGCCACTTCTGGAGACCGACAGCGCCGACTTCATCTTTCAACAGGATGGTGCTCCACCGCACTTCCATCATGATGTTCGGCATTTCTTAAACAGGAGATTGGAAAACCGATGGATCGGTCGTGGTGGAGATCATGATCAGCAATTCATGTCATGGTCTCCACGCATTCCCGACTTAACCCCATGCGATTTCTTTCTGTGGGGTTACGTGAAAGATTCAGTGTTTAAACCTCCTCTACCAAGAAACGTGCCAGAACTGCGAGCTCGCATCAATGATGCTTTCGAACTCATTGGTGGGGACACGCTGCGCCGAGTGTGGGAGGAACTTGATTATCGGCTTGATGTCTGCCGAATCACTGAAGGGGCACATATCGAACATTTGTGAATGCCTAAAAAAAACTTTTTGAGTTTTTGTATGTGTATGCAAAGCATTGTGAAAATATCTCAAATAATAAAGTTATTGTAGAGCTGTGAAATCGCTTCAATCATTTGTAATAACCCCGTACATAATTCTCATACTTTTCTAGATACATAATGGTGCAGGAGATTCTGGAGCATCTGATATTTATTTCACGGCCATTCTATTAATGCGACATATTTATAAACCCCACTCGTACATGCAGAGGTTCCTGGGGAATTCGCTAGGGCTCAGCTCAGATCAGTTGATTAAGAAGGCGGGCAAGGGACGGCTGATTGCTCAACAGAGAACCAAGCCAGTGCTCTTATGCTGAGTAACAAAGAAGGCGTTGTGAGACCTTAACTTTCCCCGGCGAATTGAATGTTGAGATAACTTACGGGTCTGCTGCCGGGTGATGTTGACCACCGCCGATATTTCGACAGGAGCACACCCTGCCATTCTCAAGGCACAAATGCAATGAGGAAGCAATGTGCAAGGGAATTTAATACCTCGGTTCACAGAGGAGAAACAAGGAAGATACCACACACAGAAGAAGTAACCGCAGAGTCAACACACAACCAAAGATAACCAACATTATAAATATCGATGGTGAATATTAATCAACAGGTGAGGTAGCACTAATTCTGTCCCTCTGTTTTTGATAAGAGACAGAGCTGGATTCCAAGCAGCATTTAAACAAAATCCACCATCTCTGTTTATAAGGTTGCTTGATAGTTTCCTAATAACATTATCCCAATAGCTGGACGTGCAAGCCAGAATCTCCGTGTTGTTGTATTCCATAGGATGACCGGTGTCAAGCAGTGTTCTGTAATAGCAGATTTGCTCGGCTGTTGTAAGCGTGTGTGACGTTTTTATGTTCAATACACCGGTCTTCCACAGTCCTGATTGTCTGACGAATATATGACATGCCACAACTGCAAGGGATACGATAGACACCAGCCTTACGCAAACCAAGATCATCTTTTACGGACGCCAACAGGATCTTAATCTTAGAAGGTAGTCGAAAAACACATTTCACATCGTGCACTCCCATACATCGCAGGCTACCGATCCTGTTCGTCACATGGAGATCACAATGGGAGTGGGGCGGCAGTATTTCCGCAAAATACGGGCAATCCTGTTGGAAATGCTTCCTGCGTAAGGCAAAAAGGCCGTAGACTTAGGTGCCACTTCGTTGCCATCGTCACTCACCCGTTGTACAGAAGGCTGATAGCGCAACGAACGTTTGATCTCCCTCTCACTATAACCATTCTGACGAAAGGTGACCGAGCGAGGTGGCGCAGTGGTTAGCACACTGGACTCGCATTCGGGAGGACGACGGTTCAATCCCGTCTCCGGCCATCCTGATTTAGGTTTTCCGTGATTTCCCTAAATCGCTTCAGGAAAATGCCGGGATGGTTCCTTTGAAAGGGCACGGCCGATTTCCTTCCCTATCCTTCCCTCACCCGAGCTTGCGCTCCGTCTCTAATGACCTCGTTGTCGACGGGACGTTAAACACTAATATCCTCCTCCTCCTCCTCCACGAAAGGTGACTTCGAGATGTGATAGCACAGCTGCCAAACTTTCAGGGTCTGAGATAACGTGGGCCCTGTGAACCAAGGTACGAAGTACTCCTTCACGCTGAGCAGGATGGTGACAACTATCAGCTCGCAGATACAAGTCAGTGTGAGTAGGCTTCCTATAAACAGAATGTCCCAACGTACCATCAGTCTTCCTTCTGACCAACACATCAAGGAAGGGAAGACATACATTCTTTTCCACCTCCATAGTGAACTGAATATTCGGGTGGATTGAATTCAGGTGTTCCAAAAAGCGGTTTAAATTCTCACTACCGTGAGGCTAAACAACAAAAGTATCGTCTACATACCTGAAAAAACACGCGGGTTTCAAGGTCGCTGACTCCAATGCAAGTTCCTTAAAGTCCTCCATAAACAAATTGGCCACAATAGGTGACAACGGCTTCCCATTGCAACTCCATCAGTCTGTTCGCAGTACTGACCAATGAATAAAAAGTAAAGACTAGGCGTCAATGATCGAAATGTGAGGCTTTGAGCTACCGGACATCCAGTTACCTTTCATGAAAGGGACAATTACGCTCAAAATATGTCAGTTTGGGTTAGCGTATTAAGTCATGGATGAAGATGTCAGATCTGAACAGTACATGGGCATGTCGAGAAACCAGCCCCTAAGATTATTTTCTATGGGAGTATTTAAAACAAACATTTTCCGACATCATCCTCAACATCTAGTGGTCCTCAGAACCCAAGTTATGGAACAGTACAAAAAATGGTTCAAATGGTTCTGAGCACTATGGGACTTAACATCTGAGGTCATCAGTCCCCTAGAACTTAGAACTACTTAAACCTAACTAACCTAAGGACACCACAAACATCCATGCCCAAGAACAGTACAAGAGTATCTGTGTGCGTTCATCTCCGTACCTGCGCGGTCTGAGTGTGGATGGCCAAGTGAAGTGGCTCAGGTTCGATACCTGGCGGGGTCGGGGATTTTCTCCCCTCGAGGACTTGGTGTTCTGTTGTCCTTACCTTCGTACAAAATAGTAGCCACATAGAACACGTACTCTACTGACATCAATTGGCCGTGAGTTTGTGATCCTTTGTTAAAGAAATTTGTAAGTTGTGTGTCATAGTATTCAAATAAATATAAATATAATGAGGTGATAAAAGTCATGAGATACCTCCTAATATCGTGCCGGACCTCCTTTCACCCGGCCTAGTGCAGCAACTTGACGTGGCATGAGCTCAACAAGTCGTTGGAAGTCCCCTGCAGAAATATTGAGCCATCCAGTCTCCACAGCTGACCATAATTGCGAAAGTATTGCTGGTGCAGGATTTTCTGGACGAACCGACCTCTCGATTATGTCCCACAAATGTCCAATACGATTCATGTCAGATGATCTGGATGGCATATCATTCGCTCGAAGAGTCCAGAATACTTCAAAGCAGTCCCAAACAATTGTGGCCCAGTGAGAAGGCACATGGTCAACCATAAAAATGTCATTGTTTTTTGGGAACATGAAGTCCATGAATGGCTGTAAATGATCACCAAGTAGCCGAACATAACCACTACCAGTCAATGATATGTTCAGTTGGACAGAGGACCCATTCCATTCCATGTAAACACAGCCCACACCATTACAGAGCCTCCAACAGCTTGCACACTGCCTTGTTGAAAACTTGGGTCCACGGCTTCGCTGAGTCTGTGCCACACTCGAACCCTACCATCAGCTCTTGCCAACTAAAATCATGATTCATCTGACCAGTCCACTGTTTTCCAGTCCTCTGGGATTCAACCGATACGGTCACGCCCAGGAGAGGCGCTGTGGACGATGTCACTCTTTTAGCATTCGCTTTGGTCGTCTGGCACTATAGCCCATTAACGCAAAATTTCGCCGCAATGAACTGACGGTTATTTCAAGCAGCGTTTCTTGTCTGTTAGCACTGACAAATCTAGGCAAACGCCGCTGCTGTCGGTCGTTAAAGTGAAGGCTGTCGGGCACTGCGTCGTCCATGGTGAAAGGTAATGCCTGAAATTTGGTATTCTCGGCACACTACTGGCACTGTGGATCTCAAAATACTGAACTCACTAACAATTTCCGAAATGTAATGTCCCATGCATCTAGCTGCACTACCATTCGGCGTTCAAATTGTGTTAATTCCCTCATGCGGTCATAATCACATCGGAAACCTTTTTACATATTTCACATGAGTACCAATGACAGTTCTGCCAATGCACTGCCCCTTTTATACCTTCCTTAGCGATACTACCCCCATTTGTACACTCATGCTCATAAATTAAGGATAATTGCAGACACAACGTGGCACTACACAAAACTGGCGGTAATGGCATAGGCACTTGGGGAACACACATGTCAAAGATCTGTAAGTCCACGGTATTGCTGTATAAGTTGAGAAAACCGTCCCGAAACACATGTGCTGCAAAGCGCCACTGTTTCCTGCCCGTGTACCCCGACATCTGTATTGGATATGATCACCACGCACACGTGCACAGGCCGCACAATGGGTTGGCATACTCTGGATCAGGTGGTCGAGCAGCTGCTGGGGTATAGCCTCCCATTCTTGCACCAGTGCCTGACGGAGCTCCTGAAGTGTCCTAGGGGTTTGAAGAAGTGCAGCGATACGTCGAAAGAGAGCATCCCAGGCGTGCTCGGTGGGGTTTAGGTCTTGAGAACAGGCAGGCCACTCCATTCGCCTGATATCTTCTGTTTCAAGGTACTCCTCCACGATGGGAGCTCGGCGGGGCCGTGCGTTATCATCCATTAGGAGGAAGGTGGGACCCACTGCACGCCTGAAAAGGCGGACATACTGGTGCAAAATGATGCCTCGATATACTTGACCTGTTAGAGTTCCTCTGTCAAAGACATGCAGGGGTGTACGTACACCAATCATAATCCCATCCCACACCATCGCAGCATCAAACTATGACCTCCCTTTCAAGGAGATTAAGGAGTTAGTATCTGGTTCCAGGTTCACGCCAGATGAAAACCCGACGAGAATCACTGTTCAGACTATATTTGGACTCGTCCGTGAACATAACCTGGAACCACAGTTCCAATGACCACGTACTGTTATCTTGACACCAGGCTTTACGGGCTCCCCTGTGACCGGGGGTCAGTGGAATGCACCTTGCAGGTCTCCGGGCGAATAAACCATGTCTGTTCAGTCGTCTGTAGATTGTGTGTCTAGACACAACTGTTCCGTAGCTGCGATAAGGTCCCGAGCAAGGCTACCTCCAGTACTCCGTGGCCGTCTGCGGACACTGATGGTGAGATATCGGTCTTCTTGTGGTGTTGCACACTGTGGACGTCCAGTACTGTAGCGCCTGGACACGTTTCCTGTCAGCTGGAATCGTTGCCATAATCTTGAGATCACACTTTGTGGCACACGGAGGGCCCTTGCTACGACATGCTGTATTTGATCAGCCTCCAGTCGCCCTAGTATTCTATCCCTCATAACGTCATCAATATGTGTTCTTTGAGCTATTTTCAAAACACAGTCACCATTAACAAGTCTGAAAACGTCTGCACACTTACTCGCTGCATCGTACTCTGACATGCACCAACACACCTCTGGGTATGTGGACTGCTACCAACGTTACCATGGGACGACCGCATGTCAAATGCACCGCATGGTCATACCCCGAGGTGATTTAAACCCGTAAATCGCTCACCAGGGCGTTGTTTCAATGTGTCAGCATTATCCTCAATTTATGAGCATGGGTGTAGATGTGCATATCGCTAATCCATGACTTTAGTCACATCAGTGGAGTTCGTAATGTTAAGTGTTATAGTATTCAGATAAATATAAAGAATATGATTGCCTGTCGTTGTACTAAATCGCAGGTCTAGTGTTCTCGAGTGCGACAGGAAATATTGTGGCTTTAAAAAATCGTTGTATAACATGGGTTTGTTTGTTTGTGAGACGGCTCAAAGGAAATCGGGCCTTTTCCTTAGCACGACGGTGGTTTCGGAAATTTTAGACGCTTGCCCCTCTTGGATGAGTTTCTGCGGACGTACGTGTCTACCATCCTTCCGCCTCACGCCGTGTCGCCACAGGAAACCGCACACACTGCGCGACCGTTTCCATGGGCAACGCGCTAGCGAAACAGTATGCACGCCGTGCGTGTCGTCCGACAAAATTTCCGCGACATTTGCCGCCAGCCGATGTGGAGAGCCGTCATTGGCGGGGTCGGATGAACACGCAAATATCTCGGGTCGATGCGGCGGTCTGCGCTTTATGAAGAATTGATTTGCAATTACGTAGAACAGTTGTACTGCGGAAAGAAAATACGAAAGAAGCCTTTAAAAAATGCTCTTTAGTGCGTTGTCCGTTCGGTCACGCTCTGTAATTCGTTGTCGCTCACTGTAATTAAATATCGCTTTTGTCAGATCTAAGACATGAAATCATAAAATGGCTTCAAGCAGAGAAGTTCCTGCCTTCTGGATAGCAGTAAGCGATCGGATACATTTCACTGTTGGAGATAAATTTTACGCTGCTTTATATTTTAATGAATAATCTACTATTTACTGAGTTATATAACTGTAAACGTAACTGAACCTAAGTTTCAAAATTTGCGATATCCAGCGGTTTAGTGTGAAGCCGGGTACTGTTTACAGCCTCAAAAGAAAAACATTGTTGAAGAATGTGCCCTTAAATCTACTTCTGAATTTATCAAAACATTTTTAAACATGATGTTTATTTAGAAGCTACGTGATTATGCAATTGCATTAACACGTTGCCTCGTCACAGCTTTGATTAAAAGAGGTAGACAGTTGTTGTGACACTGGACTCACACAGAAGATTTCTGAGCAGAGCTGTCAGATGGTTGCTTTGTTTCTTAACTTACAGAAAGTCTCACATGTTACTTTCATGTATGACGAAAGTATGATTGGAGGGTTGTAAAGAGGAACATAGTCAGATGCCCATACCTGACAGATCCACAGTTTCTGAATGACATTGTTCTGTTCCTTCGAACTTCATAAGCCCTTTCAAATAGATATACATGGAACGCGCCAAAAAATAAAAAAAATCAGGTAACTATATTTTGCTTGAACAGAGACACACAAAAATTTGCGGCATGTGAAAATGACTATATACTTGTTTCAATCAAAGACAATATTACAAAAAAATTATAAAATGAGACGTAGCTTTTACACGGTTTGAAAGAAACAGCAAAAATATTTTTATCCGAGAAACTCAGGAAGCTACACCTGGTAAAGGTGGACGCAATTGGAAGGAGGAAGCGATTGATTAGATTAGGGAATTGTAAAATGGAACCAAGAAATCCGTGGTCGATTGAAGTAATATCAAGTTCATTATAGAAAAGGAATAAGTTCAGAAAATAATAATGAAGTTAGAACTAATTAAAAATCAAGTGGCAACTGAACGTACAAAAAGAAAACTTGTCTCATTAAATAACATCTAGAAAATTAAGAAGTGGGAAGACAAAAGCATGCAGAAAACTTGGAGCTCTTCAATTAAAACCTAGAACAAAGTCTGTGCTAATCAGAGATCAAGACGAAGACAAGTAACGATGAATTGTCTACAAGTGAATTACAATGTGGGGAAAGAGGAGTGTCTTCTCTTCATGGACCAGGAATTTAAACAGAACTTCAATAATCAAAATATGAACAGGCTAGAAATGTGATTATCACAGCTGGACTGATGAAAAATGTAGGAAAGGAAATGCAGCAGCTTTGTTTAGCACAATTACTGGATGTTATGGGAAAGGAGATTTGCCAGCAGATTCCGTCAAGGTGTGCAATAACTATACCAAAACAGTAATAGCAGTTAGCTACACAAAATGCAAGACATCACCCGTCATCCCCCGCCTCCAGGACCCTCCTGAACATACACACATCAAAAAATGTTTCGCATCACCCTGGTTCCCAGAACTCCTGAAGATAGACGTTGACTGTCGATATTGTATCACAGACGCAGTCCCTCTGACTGTTCAGAGATGTCACTGAACCCGCCCAAAGATGTAAACAACCATGCATGAGCAACGCCTATTAGACGGAGGGGGTCCTACAGCCGATCAGTTTCAGTCATTCCACCAGGAAGGAGATACACGGCTCGTGTTGCCTGTAGTTCAACCATGCCTAGACGGTCAATACCGCGGTTCGACCGCGTCCGCATTGTTGCTTTGTTACATGAAGGGCTCTCAACAAGGGAAGTGCCCAGACATCTCGGAGTGAACCAAAGCTATGTTGTTCGGACATGGAGCAGATACACAGAGACAGGAACTGTCGATGACATGTCTCGCTCAGGCCGCCCAAGGGCTAATACTGCAGTACATGACCGTTACCTACGGATTACGGCTCAGAGGAATCCTCACAGCAATGCTACCATGTTGAATAATGTTTTTTGTGCAGCCACAGGACGTCGTGGTACGACTCAAACTGTGCGCAATAGGCTGCGTGATGCGCAACTTCACTCCCGACGTCTATGGCGATGACCATCTTCGCAACCACGACACCATGCAGCGCGGTACAGATGGGTCCAAGAACATGGCGACTGGACCGGCCAGGATTGGCATCACGTTCTCGTCATCGATGAGTGTCGCATATGCCTTCAACTAGACAATCGTCGGAGACGTGTTTGATGGCAACCCGGTCAGGCTGAACACCTTAGACACACTGTCCAGTGAGTGCAGCAAGGTGGAGGTTCCCCGCTGTTTTGGGGTGGCACTATGTGGGGCCGACGTACTCCGCGGGTGGTCATGGAAGGCGCTGTAACGGCTGCACGATACGTGAATGCCATCGTCCTACCGATAGTGCAACCATATTGGTAGCATATTGGCGAGGCATTCGTCTTCGTGGACGACAATTCGCGCTCCCATCGTGCACATCTTGTGAATGATTTCCTTCAGGATAACGACATCGCTCGAATAGAGTTCTCCAGATGTGAACACTATCGATCAAGGCTGGGATAGATTGAAAGGGGCTGTTTATGGACGACGTGATCCACCAACCCCTCTGAGGGATCTACGTCGAATCGCCGTTGAGGAGTGAAACAATATGGACCAACAGTGCCTTGATGAACTTGTGGATAGTATGCCACGACGAATAGAGGCATGCATCAATGCAAGAGGACGTGCTACTGGGTATTAGAGGTACTGGTGTGTACAGCAATCTGGACCATCGCCTCTGAAGGTTTTGCTGTATGGTGGTACAACATTCAATGATGTTTACGTTGTTCTCTATTCCAATTTTCTGTACAGGTTCCGGAACTCTCGGAACCGAGGTGATGCAAAACCTTTTTTGATGTGTGTAGTAAAAGAATGAACTATAGGCAAACTTCATCTATAAATTCGAAGAGACCTGTTTGATTTCATAAAAGGAACAGAAACTAGAGAAGTTATTACTGTATTATGTGTGTTGTTGGAAAGAGGGCTAGATATTAAAACAGAGATGTACTGGGTGCTTTGTTGACTTGGGGGAGGGGACTAAACAGCGAAGTTATGGGTCCCATCGGATTAGTCAAGAATGGGGAAGAAAGTCGGCCAAGCCCTTTCAAAGGAATCATATCGGCATTTACCTGAAGCGATTCGGGGAAATCACGGAAAACCTAAATCAGCCCTAAGCTATTGCAATTAGGAAAAACTATTAAAAGACCAAGGAATGATAAGGACTGGTGGCACTAAAATTAATCAAACAAAAGTAAGTTTTTTTTTATAAAAGTGAAGAACACAGTTAATGATCTAGTGGATAAGCTTCAACATGAACAAATGTAACGCACTGCCTATGAATAAACAGACTGACCGATTATGGTATGATTACACGATAGCAGAACAATCACTGGAAGCAGTCTCATCCACAAAACATGTAGATTGGTTGCTTGGTTTGTGGGATTAAAGGGACCAGACTGCTACGGTCATCGGATCCTTTTTCCAAATACTAAGAATACCCACAGAGAATAAAAACGATTAACAGAATAGACCACAGACGATACAGAACGAGAGAAACTTGGACAAAGACAAGACAAAACGAACTAAAATCACAGAGTGTGACGGTGGTTGGCCGACCATAGGATTAAAAAAGGAAAAGCCAACCACTTAGAAACACATAAAAAAATCAGTTTAAAACCGTAGGCCAAAGGCCAGAATGAACACAAAACAATAAAAGAAAACAGAAACACTCAGATTAAATGATAAATACCCCCTGCCCGAATAAAACGTAAAACTAAGTCAGCCATAGCAGAGTCATTTGTTAAAAGGGCAGGGAGCGTGTCAGGCAGTGCGAACGACTGCCTGAGCACAGCTAAAAGTGAACAGTCCAATAAAATGTGGACCTCTGTCAAAACGAAGCCGCAGCGACATAAAGGTGGGCCCTCACGTCGCAAGAGGTGGCCGTGCGTCATCCATGTGTGCCCAATGCGCAGCCGGCAGAGGACAGACTCGTTGCGAGAGACCCGCAAGGAGGAGCGCCACACACCGGTAGGCTCCTTGATGGCCCGAAGTTTGTTCCGTGAAGGCAGGACGCGCCATTCAGTGTCCCAAAGGTCTAGAATTTTGCCGCATAGGAACGCTCGCAAATCTGTCTCCGGGAGGCCAATGTCCACAGTTGGTGTACTGGTGGCCTCTTTCGCCAGGCGGTCAACATTCTCATTGCCGGGTATCCCAACATGGCCTGGGGTCCACACGAAGACCACAGAGCGGCCGCAACAGGCAAGAGTATGCAGGGTCTCATGGATAGCCATCACCAGACGGGAACGAGGAAAACACTGGTCGAGAGCTCGTAAACCGCTCAGGGAATCGCTACAGATAACGAAGGACGCACCTGAGCAGGAGCGGATATACTCTAGGGCACGAAAGATGGCGACCAGCTCAGCAGTGTAAACGCTGCAGCGAGCCGGCAAGGAACGTTTTTCGGAATGGTCCCCTAGAGTTAGCGCATAACCGACACGACCAGCAACCATCGAACCGTCAGTGTAAACAATGCCAGAGCCCTGATACGGTGCGAGGATGGAAAGAAAGCGGCGGCGGAAAGCCTCTGGAGGGACTGAGTCCTTCGGGCCCTGTGCCAATTCCAGCTGAAGGCGAGGGCGAGGCACAAACCACGGGGGTGTATGCAGAGGTGCCCGGAAAGGAGGCGGAAGAGGTGAAGCCCCAAGCCTGGAGAGAAGCTCTCGGACGCGGACCGCGATTGTATAACCAGCCCTGGGCCTGCGTTCTGGAATATGGACGTGCGACTGTGGGAATAGCAGCCGATAGTTAGGATGCCCGGGCAAGCTGAAAACATGGGCAGCATAAGAAGCCAGCAAACGTTGGCGGCGTAATCGCAGTGGAGGGACACCCGCCTCCACAAGTATGCTGTCCACTGGGCTGGTCCGGAAAGCACCAGTGGCAAGGCGTATCCCACTATGGAGGATTGGGTCCAGCACCCGCAACGCAGATGGGGATGCTGAGCCATAAGCCAGGCTCCCATAATCCAGACGAGACTGGATTAACGCCTGGTGGAGCCGTAACAGGGTAGATCGGTCGGCGCCCCAGCGGGTGTGGCTCAAGCATCTCAGAGCATTTAGATGCCGCCAACACGCCTGTTTAAGCTGCCGAATGTGAGGCAGCCAAGTCAGCCGGGCATCAAAAACTACATCCAAAAACCTGTGGGTCTCCACTACAGCAAGGAGTTCGTCGGCAAGATAAAGCCGCGGCTCAGGACGGACTGTTCGGCGCCGGCAGAAATGCATAACGCGGGTCTCGGCAGCCGAAAACTGAAAACCATGCGCGACAGCCCAAGACTGCGCCTTGCGGATAGCGCCCTGTAGCTGACGTTCAACATCTGCAACGCCAGTAGAGCTGTAGTAAAGGCAGAAGTCGTCAGCATACAGGGAAGCGGAGACAGAATTTCCCACCGCCGCAGCGAGCCCGTTAAAGGCTATTAAAAACAGAACCCTGTGGCACACCGTTCTCCTGGACGTGGGAGGAACTATATGAGGCCGCGACTTGCACGCGGAAGGTACGATACGACAGAAAATTGCGGATAAAAATCGGCAGAGGACCCCGAAGACCCCATCCATGAAGCGTAGAAAGGATGTGATGACGCCATGTCGTATCGTACGCCTTCCGCATGTCGAAAAAGACAGCGACCAGTTGCTGACGGCGGGCAAAGGCAGTACGGATGGCCGACTCCAGGCTCACCAGATTGTCGGTGGCGGAGCGGCCTTTACGGAACCCATCCTGAGACGGAGCCAGAAGGCCCCGAGACTCCAGTACCCAATTCAAGCGCCGGCTCACCATCCGTTCAAGCAACTTGCAAAGAACGTTGGTGAGGCTAATGGGACGGTAGCTGTCCACCTCCAGAGGGTTCTTTCCAGGTTTCAAAACGGGGATGACAATGCTTTCCCGCCATTGCAACGGAAACTCCCCGTCGACCCAAAGACGGTTGGAAAGGTCGAGGAGGCATCGCTGGCAGGCCACTGAAAGGTGTTTCAGCATCTGACAGTGGATGCCATCTGGCCCAGGAGCGGTATCAGGGCAAGCGGCTAGGGCACTGCGAAATTCCCACTCACTGAATGGAGCATTGTAAGATTCTGGGTGGTGGGTGCGAAACGAAAGGTTCCGACGTTCCATCCGCTCTTTAATGGAGCGGAAGGCCAGTGGGTAATTGGAAGAAGCGGAACTAAGAGCAAAATGCTCTGCCAAGCTGTTGGCAATTTCGTCGGAGTCTGTACAAACTGCTCCATTCAGTGAGAGCGCAGGGACGCTGACAGGGGTCCGATAGCCATAGAGGCGTCGGATCTTGGCCCAGACCTGCGATGGAGAGACATGGAGGCCAATGGTGGACACATACCGCTCCCAGGACTCCTGCTTGCTTTGGCGGATAAGGCGGCGGGCCCGCGCACGCAGCCGTTTGAAGGTGATGAGGTGTTCAATGCAGGCTTGTCGCTTGTGACGCTGTAGCGCCCACCGGCGATCTCTAATCGCTGCAGTGATCTCAGGCGACCACCAAGGCACAGTCCGCCGCCGGGGGGACCCAGAGGAACGGGGAATGGCAGATTCGCCGGCAGTAACGATGCCTGTGGTGACCGATTGAACCACCGCATCAATGTTATCATTAGAGAGAGGCTCAATAGCGGCAGTGGAGGAGAACAAGTCCCAGTCAGCCTTATTCATAGCCCATCTGCTAGGGCGCCCAGAAGAGTGACGCTGTGGTAGTGACAGAAAGATCGGAAAGTGGTCACTACCACACAGGTCGTCATGCACACTCCATTGGACAGACAGTAAGAGGCTAGGGCTACAAATCGAAAGGTCAATGGCAGAGTATGTGCCATGCGCCACACTGAAGTGTGTGAAGGCACCATCATTTAAAATCGAGAGATCGAGCTGCGACAATAAATGCTCAATGGTGGCGCCTCGACCTGTTGCCACTGACCCACCCCAAAGAGGGTTATGGGCGTTGAAGTCGCCCAGTAGCAAGAAAGGTGGCGGCAATTGGGCTATCAGCGCAGCCAGGACATGCTGCAAGGCAACACCATCCGGTGGAAGGTAAAGACTGCAGACGGTAACAGCCTGTGGCGTCCACACCCGAACAGCGACAGCCTCTAAAGGTGTTTGGAGAGGGACAGACTCGCTGTGCAGAGTGTGAAGGACATAGAGGCAGACGCCACCAGACACCCTTCCATAAGCTGCCCGGTTCTTATAATAACCCCAATAGCCACGGAGGGCGGGGGTTCGCATTGCTGGAAATCAAGTTTCCTGAAGAGCAATGCAGAAGAAAGGGTGAAGGCTGATAAGTTGTCGGAGCTCAGCTAGATGGTGGAAAAAACCGCTGCAGTTCCACTGGAGGATGATATTATCCATGGCTGAGCAAGGCGTGAAGGGACTGGGAAGGCAATTTACGCCGCTTGTTCACTCACTGCCACCGATTCAGTACCCATGCGAGTGACATCCATGGCGTCTGAGGGACCGGCGAGATCAAGGTCCTCAGCGGACGCCAGAATCTCGACCTCATCCTCAGACGCAGAGCTCGAAGGGTGCGGTGGGGTCGGTGCCACCGCAAGTTCTTTGGCCTTAGAGGTCTTTCTCTTGGACTTCTCTCGCTGAACCTTGGGTTTCACCGGCTGGGAAGGCTTCACCGATTCAGTCTCCGGGACGGAGGAGGACCGTGAAGCCCTACGCCCGGCCGCTGGTGGGGACTTGTGCCACTGTCGGCCGTCATCCTTCCCGCTGGTGGAAGCCTGGGAAGGGAGGGATCCAAGGGAACCCTTACGGGCGAGAGTAGTCGAAGAAGTTAGACGCTTCTCCGGCTGAGAAGCGGGGACGGACGTCCCCGATGGGTGGGAGGATGTTGCTCCTGAGGTAGGTGGTGCAGGAGCAACCGGTTGGGTAGAGCCCCCCACGGGCAATGGGGCAGGAGGAGTCGTACCGCTCATCGAGCTGGCTGGAAGCCTCGAAACTGATGGGGTTAGCACAGTTGTTGTAGCAGCTGCGTAAGAAGATGTCATTCTCACAGGATGGAATCTGTCATATTTCCTTTTGGCCTCAGTATAGGTCAGCCGGTCCAGGGTCTTATATTCCATGATTTTGCGCTCTTTCTGAAAGACTTTGCAGTCAGGCGAGCAAGGTGAATGATGCTCTCCGCAGTTGACACAGATGGGAGGTGGGGCACATGGAGTATTGGGATGTGATGTGCGTCCGCAATCTCGACATGTGAGGCTGGAAGTGCAGCGGGAAGACATACGGCCGAACTTCCAGCACTTAAAGCACCGCATCGGGGGAGGGATATAGGGCTTGACGTCACAATGGTAGACCATCACCTTGACCTTCTCCGGTAATGTATCACCCTCGAAGGCCAAGATGAAGGCACCGGTAGCAACCTGATTGTCCTTCGGACCCCGATGAACGCGCCGGACGAAATGAACACCTCTACGCTCTAAGTTGGCGTGCAGCTCGTCATCAGACTGCGAAAGTACGTCCCTATGGAAAATAACACCCTGGACCATATTTAATCTCTTACGTGCTGTAATGGTAACGTTAACATCCCCCAACTTGTCACGAGCAAGTAACCTGCGTGACTGGGCGGATGATGCCGTTTGTATCAGTACTGACCCAGAGCGCATTTTGGACAAGCCCTCCACCTCCCCAAACTTGTCCTCTAAATGCTCGACGAAGAACTGAGGCTTTGTGGATAGAAAAGTCCCCATCAGCTCTTGTGCAAACTAAGAATCGGGGCGAAAACTGTTACCGCCATCCTGAGACTTACGCTCCTCCCACGGCGTGGCCAGAGAGGGGAACGTTTTCGGATCGTACTTCTGAGCATTAAATTGAGCCCGAGAACGCTTAGAGACTGCTGGCGGCTGGCCGCCAGCGAGAGACGATGTACCACGCTTCATTGCGGGTCATCCGCCCTGATGCCACCTACTCCAAGGGCCCTCCCCACGGGCGCCACCCAGCCGCAGCAATAGCCACCTGGCAGGATGGCCATTGCCGGGAGTCCTGATGCCCCAGGGAGACGGGCATCTACTCCTTGGCATACGTGGGGAGTTAACGGCGCAGGCATCAGTAGAGCGATCCCTGTGTTGTCAGGGGAATACAACCAACAGGGTACATGGCGGCCCCACCACAACGGACTGGCTACCGTGCTGGATGTTAGGTGACATATGGTCCATGGTCGCCATCAGTGCAGAAAGTGGCACTGCACAGTGCAAGGTGGAAAGTGCACGAAGGAACGTATCCATGACCAAGAGATGGAGAGCGGGCAGGACTGCAATGCAACGACAAAGAAGCTGGCGAAAGGTCTGATTGCTAGATGGACACAATGCATCAAGTAAGGCGCCTTTCCCCAATCGGCTCGCTCTTCGGAAAAATTTTGAGAGATTGAGGTCAAACCGAACAGGAGACCATCACATACGGCCGAAAAGTTTGAGACTCCTTGTAGTCGCCTCTTACGACAGGCAGGAATACCGCGGGCCTATTCTAAACCCCGAACCCGCAGGGGGACAAAACATGCAGAAGTGTGCGTTTGGAGCGATTTAAAGTGAAACGACAACATTACACTAATTTTAGGTAAGGCAGACACTAGAATATGTGTCATTGGAAGAATCTTTGGGAAATGTATTCTAGATCACACGGAAGGTTACCAGCTAGTGTTCTTCCCACGAAGCATTCGCTTCCGCAATAGTAAAAAGAGGGACGTGACAGTGATACACAGAGTATACCCTCTGCTACCCACCGTAACGTGACTTGTTAAGTGTAAATGTAGATGCACAGATTTTAATAGCAGTTTTTGTGACTATGAACATTATTATTACAAGTAAATATATCTATGTAGAAATACAGAAATCCGTCGCAACATCATTTATACGAGGGTCATACTAAGCGTAGTTAGCAACAATTCTTAAATCTCTTAATATTTAATTTTTTAAGGGAACAATCGTCACCTTCATTTTGAAATCTCTGAAGAAGAGTTCGGGTGATGGTTATTTTCTGAAGATTGTGGTCGTCGGTCAATAAATGTGGGACCAAACGGGCACAAATTTTCGATAATCTAAGTTTTGAATGATTTCTGGCATTACAGCGTGTTCCACTGCAAGCATAGCAGCGATTTCATTCACTGTGACACATTTTTCTTCTCTAATCAGCCCAGCAACTCTTTCCTTGTTGCGTTCCGTGGATGCAGTTCGCGGACGACTGTTACGAGGCTCGTCTTGGATTCTCGTTCTCTCGTCCTTCAAATGCTTCACCCATCTTCTAACACTGCTAGCACCTATACAGATATCTCTACAGGAACTTTGAAGTTTGAGGTGCATTTCAGCAGCAAGTTTCCCTTTTTAACAAGGAATTCAATGACAGCACGCTGTCGAAACGAAACATCGCTGCCTCCAATTTGGAAGTACTGCCTATGATCACGTGATAGACGCTAATGGCGTCACAATATGGCAACATGTGATGGAAAATCTGTAGATTACGATACTGCAGTCGTTTAACTACATTGCTGGAATCTCAATTGCAACAATGGGTTGCTCACGACTTTCAGCAGGACTCGTATAAAGGTGCACTTCCTCAATAATGTGAAAGCAGAAGAAACAAGAGAAGACCTTACTGGGGTGAAGCCTTCGAGAAAAATATATTTTGCGAGACATCGAGACTACAACAATATGAAAAATTTGAGGATTCCAGAAGAGCAGCAAATAACATAATAAAATGGCCACTTCGACGACTTGTGTGAATAAATGAGTCAGCAAAACGTGCGACTTATTAGGAGTTCCTTGGAAGTTTTGTGCTGATCCCACCAGTCCTTTCATGTGTAAGGTAATCGGACTTATAAATGGTACCATGGTTCCGTTTAGTTAAGTTACAATACTTAACAAACTACATTAGTACAGCTGGACTGTTTGATTTTTTGTGTTCCTTAATAGAGTTGTTATTCTAGTCACAAATGTGGCTAGTTCTAAGTGAACACATGGATTGTTTGTAGCTGCCATGACACGTTGCAACTATCTCTGACTTAAATATTAGCAGATGGTTCAGGTTAAGTCATACTTTGTCCGACGTAATAGTAGTACCTAGTGGATGTGAATCAATAAATGAAAGGGACTCATATATGCAGATGTCCTCTTTGTTTTCTGTTCCAAATAATAACGAAGGATCAAGACTGTTTTCGTTAAGGATGTAGTTCATCGCGTTTTACACACAGTAACTAGCACTTTGAAATTTTTCTCGAAAACTTTCTCAAGCGAGACGGGACTTTCTCATGTTTCGTGATTATTCAGGGATCCTGTATCTACCAGGTATTAATGGAATGATTCCATCGGTAAGTGCGTTATTTCTGCTGGCCGTGTCTTTAGGACAAAGCAGCAGAGTGAACTTCCAGGCTGTGTACAATTTCAAGATAAAGACAGTGGAAAATTTGAGGTGTACCAGTCAAGAGAAGTTTATCTTCTACTGTGATTTCCTAAAGATAATGATTTAATAATGATCAAGAAGTAAGAAAATTCTACAAGAGAGTTCAGGAACTGAAGAAAGGCTCCCAACCACGTGCGGTATTCTGCAGTGACAAAGAAGGAAATTTTATAGGAGTAGAAGAACAGGTTCTAGACCGATGGGCCGAATATTTCAGTGAGCTGCTGAATGTTACTACAGAAAGAGAAGTTCTGGAAGAAAATGAAACAGAGTGATCAACCGTGGCAGAATATTAGTCAGGATGAAAGACCTCTACCTGTACCAACAATAGAGGAAGTTAGGAAGGCAATTAAAAGCCTAAGGAATAATAAGGCGCCATGTAACGACAACATTTCAGGAGAGATGATCAAGGATGAGGGTGAACATCTAACAAGATTGGTACATCAGCTGATAGTGGAAATATGGAAAAAGGAAGAGGTGCTAGACCAGTAGAACATGGACATTATATGCCCGATACATAAGAAGAAGGACAAAGTAAACTGTGAAAATTATCGCGGTATTGCTTTAGTCAGCGTGGTGTACAAAGTATTAGCCAAAGTCATTGCTATGAGACTTGCACCAATCACAGAAGAGTCTACCACTGCGGTTTTCGACGGGGCAGATTAACAAGTGACCAGGTCTTCATTATAAGGCAAATAATGGAAAAGTGTTATGAATATAATGTGGATGTACATCAGCTTTTTGTAGACTTTAAACAGGCCTACGATAGTGTCAAAAGGAAAAAGCTGTATGACACCTTAACGCAGATGGAATTCCCAAGTAAACTTACCAGACTGGTACAAATGACGCTCACCAGCACAAAATGCCAGGTAAAAGTAGAAGGAAAACTTTCTAAAGAATTGGCGATCAACCAAGAGCTAAGACAGGGTGACGTATTATCCACGCTACTCTTCAACATAGTGTTAGAGAGAGTGATACGAAGGGTGGAGACTGATAACCGAGGTGGCACTCTGTTTAACAGTATGCGAAATCTAGCTTATGCCGATGATGTGTGTATGCTGTCTAGAAGTTTGAAAGAAATGGAAGAAGGTTTTGGCAGACTGGAAAAGGAGGCAGAACAGTTGGGACTTAGAGTAAACAACACAAAAACACAGTATCTCTTTTCTTCCAGAAAAAAATGCTGTTGTTAAGGAGAAATATATTAAGTTGAACAGAGGCAATTATGAGAGATGTGGAAAGTTCCAATATCTGGGAGTGCTGGTCACAGAGGATAGCAGAATAAGAGAAGAAATAAAATCTAGGATTGCTGCAGGAAATAGAGCTTACTGGGCCCTAATCAAGATCCTTCAGTCACGTAGCCTGAACAGAAAATCGAAGATGACTGTCTATCGAACAGTCATAAGACCGGTGGTAATGTATGGCTCAGAAACATAGACGATGACTGCAGCAGAAGGAGACCTCTTGAGAAGATGGGAGAGGAAAATATTACGAAAGATTTTTGGATCGGGGCAGTGGAGGATAAGGAGAAATAAGGAATAGGAAGAACTGTGCAGAAATCCTGACTTGGTGACTGAAAATAAGCGTAAGAGATGGTTAGGCCATGTAGTGCGAATGTCAGAGGATCGAGCTGTCAAAAAGGTTCACACAGGAAATCCAGGTGGCAAAAGGAGGAAAGGGATGACTGGAGGATGTAGAAAATAATTTGAGAAAGATTGGAGTCAGGAGATGAAGGAAACGAGCAGAAAATCGCCAGGCTTGGCCTGTGACCATCAGAGAGGCCAAGGCCCTACATGGGCTGTAGCACGAAGGAGTAAGAAAGTGAGTGGTTTCCTAAATATTATTAATGCTGTTTACCGAGAAAGTGGTTCAAAACTCTCTGTGTTTCTCCTAGAAGACCCCAAGTCACCCGGAGAAGGGTGTAAGAATAACTCACGGGCACGCAGCCGGGGGACGTCTTCGACAACCACCAATATTTCGACGTGTGAGCACCCTGACATTTTAAAGGCACGAATGCAGTGAGAGAGTGCTGTGCGAGGAAATAGCACATGCTATACGCAATGACGAACTGGGGGGGGGGGGGGGGGAAGAGGAGTAGGTTATGGGAGTCACTATTCGCCCTTCCCCCAAATAATAATTTACTAGAAGCATTCATATTCTTACATACACCATTTTCAAAGTTTTTCAGCTAACTTTAGGAGAATAAAGAAGTTTAATAATAAATATCACGAAAATAGCGAGGAATTCCAGAAAATTACAAGCCGCTTTTATTGCAGTATACATTTCAGTTGCTTGTCTAAGGGCTTGCACACATGGATGGGCTTGTGGCATGACCGGCAGCAGAAAACATCTCACGCAGAAAAAAGGACTTATTCCCTGGGTTACCATACCTGCTATCAATGGTATGTCAGATACGGTTTGCGAGTGAACAAATGGAACCGGCAACCCACAGAAAGTTGAGTAAATCAAGAGAGAAGAATACCCCGGCCATCAGCTAACTGAAAGGCTGAATTTTCCACGCAAAGGCGAAAAGAAACGGCATTCCCTCCTTTTAAACACTCATACAGTCGTAGTCTGCAGGCCGTGTGACACGACTGTCACATATTGCTATGTTATATTGCTTTATTTTCTGGCACTGTTTCGTCGTATTTTATTGTGTACTTGACATGTGTGCTTGGGAGGAAAGCTTTGCAATTTTCTCGATACAGAGATGCTGTCCCAGTGTGGTATCAGCTGCTACTTGTCGGTAGGAAGGCGTCTGTGACCCTTGTTAAGAGAGGCGAGGATACACCACGTTGCTGGGCAGTAATCGTTGAATTTTAGTTGCGGCCTGCTGAGCGCTTTTGTAGGCACGTTGGTACATGCTCCTGCTCTGGGCAGTAGACGTCAGCCTGCCTGCTCAATAAACAAATCTGTAAGAAATTATGGCAGCTGTGGGGAAGGCGGATGGTCGTCTTCGATTCATTGGTAGAATTTTGGGAAGATGTGGTTCATCTGTAAAGGAGACCGCTTGTAAAACACTAATACGACCTATTCTTGAGTACTGCTCGAGCGTTTGGGATCCCTATCAGGTCGGATGAGGGAGGACATAGAAGCAATTCAGAGGCGGGCCGCTAGATTTGTTACTGGTAGGATTGATCATCACACGAGTGTTACGCAAATGCTTCAGGAACTCGGGTGGGAGCCTCTATAGGAAAAAAAGGCGTTATTTTCGTGCATCGCTACTGAGCAAATTTAGAGAACCAGCATTTGAGGCTGACTGCAGTACAATTTTACTGCCGCCAACTTACATTTCGCGGAAAGATCACAAAGATAAGAGAGATTAGGTCTCGTACAGAGGCATATAGGCAGTCATTTTTCCCTCGTTCTGTTTGGGAGTGGAACAGGGAGAGAAGATGCTAGTTGTGGTACGAGGTACCCTCCGCCACGCACCGTATGGTGGATTGCGGAGTATGTATGTAGATGTAGATGTAGACTGCTACTGCTGTATCCAGAGATTAACTGAGCATGACATGATTGCCTTTCATGTAAGTACATCAAAGGACAGGACTCCGTGCCACCACCCAACGAGTGTGAGAAAGTCGGTTGCTTTCGCTCCAAAATATTGGTGTATGCCGCGTGAAGACCGGTATTGTAGGAGCACCAGTGGTAGCGGTCATGTGTGCATGAGGTGTGCGCGCTTGCTTGTGTGAATGTGTGTGTTTTCTTTGCTGAAGGAGGCTTTGGCCAAAAGCTATAATGTGAAACAGTCCTTTTGTTGTGCCTGTCTGCAACTCAACGGGTCATCTTTCCGGTGGGTAGCAATCTATCGTTTTGAACGATCATAGCACTCGCTCATGTATTATTACAGATTTATTTTTTTGACCACCAGGGTGAGTGATTTCGATTTCCCCTTGGTCTATAACTTCGCTTGGTATTTTTTCATGATACTACGGCGTCAGAAAGATCATAACTTTCCGCTATTGTTGTTATTTAAATCCTGGGCGTCAGTGCCACGTTGAAAGTGGGTATAACGAAGTTTTACTGAGGCACAGTGGGGGGCGAAGGGACAGTAAAGACAGTGAGCCCCAAAACCGAACCCGATCCCGCATCTCATTCGTAATGCCTGAGCAGTCTGTAACAAGCAATGTCTTGATATGCGTCCAACTGTCTCACATCTACGGGTATAATAGATGATGCAAACCAAGTATGCTATGCCTCGTAATGATAAGCACTGCAGCACTCATTTGGAAGTCTGCCTGCCAAAGTTCCCTTTTGTCACAAATTAGTAACCACAATTCTGGAGAGTGACGTCGGGGTTACTATGAACTCAGTGAGCATATTTTCTTTATTCTCTTGTGTGATACAAATATACGGGGGTCATTCAACAAGTAACGCAGAACATTTTGTTCTCGGCTAATTTAAAGTTGAAAAAATGCGGAATTTGTTATCGTGGAATATTCCGGCTTCAGCCCCTCGAGTTTCAAGTTCCGACAGATGGCCGCGCTATACGTAGCCGTGTGTTCCAAGCAGAGGGCTGTCATTGAGTTCTTTGTGGCGGAAAATCAGTGCATCAGCAGATACTTATAGACGCTTGCAGTATGTCTACGGAGATCTCGTAGTGAACAAAAGAACGGCGAGTCGTTAAAGGCGAGGTATCTGTCCTCATCGCAACACGGTCGCTCACATCTCCCGCGTGCCAGCCGACCGCACCCAACTGGACGTCTCCCGAGAGAAGTCGCAAAACTTCCTTGGACTGTCCCTCCTCATTCACCGTACAGCACGTATCTCGCACTTTCCGACTTCCATCTGTTTGACCCGATGAAGAATGCACTTCGCGGGGGCCTTAGTACGTGGGTGATGAGTTTATTGACGCAGCAAGAAGCTGGTTTCGACGTCGACCCATGCGGATATACTCTGTAGCCAAAAGAGTAGGGAAAAATATTATGTTTAGGAATATTGAATAAAAATAAATGGTTCAAATGGCTCTGAACGTGGTCATCAGTCCCCTAGAACTTAACTACTTAAACCTAACTAACCTAAGGACATCAGAAACACCCATGCCCGAGGCAGGATTCGAACCTGCGACCGCAGCGGTCGCTCGGTTCCAGACTGTAGCTCCTAGAACCGCTCGGCCACTCCGGCCGGCGAATAAAACTAACCTGCATTTAGAAAGAAATGTCTTGCATCACATATTGAACATCCCTCGTATTTAAACTGTATCAGAATAATATTAGCAAGGAGTAACTGCAGTCAAACTAGCTGCGTTCCAAAACAAGCATATTTTACGAAACTTAACTGATTTTAATTTATTCAGTTTCCCTTCTTGTAGATGCCACAAGCAAGTGCAATTATTTTATAGTTAGTAAATACAGTTAACATAAATAAATTTCCCAACACGTGGCTTATAACAAAAATCATTGTAACTCTCCTCTACCTGCAAAGGTAAGGGCACAGGCTCGTTTTGATGCACAGCTAAGGATTTGAGGAATAGCACTGCAGTTATTTTATGCGATCTTTCTTCTCTTATTTTCTTGTGCTAACAGTTTCGTTAGCACAATATATATATCTAGTACCCTAAACATCCAATAGAATCTGTTTTATTTGTTTTAATCTTCGTTGTCCCCAAACTTTCCTCCCTAATATTTAGGTAGGTAATCTTGAATATTTCAGCAGACACAGTTTTAACTTATTTCTCCTCCTCGTGTATTTGTAGAACGTTTTCATTCCTCACTTTTTGTCCATCTCCATCCCTAACTAGCATCCTGACGTGCCAAACACAAGTGGTTACATCATGTTGACATTTGTTCTAACAACAAATCCCAAATACTTTCAGTTTCTTCTGCTTCCACAGTAATACAGTGGACGTCTTACTTTCATTCAGTGCTGTACAATTTCATTAGCTCTTTCCCGAATTGTGTATTTATTTCTCCACTTGTCATGCCATCTTTTTCCCCAAACGGCAAATTTTTTCTATTTATTCTTCCACATTATAAACAGCATGTCAGTTGATCCCTTTCTGCCACTCGTCTTTTTTTTTTACACACACGCTGTGGCACTCCCACATTTTTTCTGTTTTCTTTACTACCCATCACTGCCGTGTACTCCCTCTGAACTGATTACTGATCTGTTTGGGATCTTGAAGAGGAGGGGGAGAGAGACTTATCCAACTTTCTGCGTGTAAAGAGTTACTGTCATTCATGCGACGTACTATTTTAGATGTGATTTCAGCGTTTTACAACACATATCTTCATGAGATACAGACACATTGTGTATGTGTGTGTGTGTGTGTGTGTGTGTGTTTAGCAGAGAGTGTTTAATCCACTCTGCACGACTTAATATTTTATGCGTTGATAATCGCCTTGTTGAGCGCCCTGATGTTACATCTTTTATACTACCCTTGAAATCTTACACACTGTTAGAGCAATACTTATGGAGAAGTACGGCAAGTAAAAAAAGAGAGACATAGAGAGAGCTAGGGTGATACACGTGCGTATGATAAACCCTTTCTCTCGAAACTACTTCTCTCCTTGTTAAGTCCTCTGTGTTACCACGGACGACGTTTCACCTATCTCATTTGTACTAACAAGGGAACCTCCCCATAGCACCCCCCTCAGATTTAGTTATAAGTTGGCACAGTGGACAGGGCTTGAAAAACTGAACACAGAGCAATTGAGAAAACAGGAAGAAGTTGTGTGGAACTATGAAAAAAAAGAGCAAAATATACAAGCTGGGTAGTCCACGCGCAAGATATGCAACATCAAGGAGAGCTCAGAAACACCGTGGTCCCGTGGTTAGCATGAGCAGCTGCGGAACGAAAAGTCCTTGGTTCAAGTCTTCCCTCGAGTGAAAAAGGCTAATTTTTTTTATTTTCAGACAATTATTACCTGTCCGTCCGTCCGTCCGATGCGATCACTTTTTTGGGAGTGATTATCACATCCACAAGAAAACCTAAAAAGGGCAAGGTAGAAGAATCTTTTTACCCATTCGCCAAGTGTACAAGTTAGGTGGGTCGACAACACATTCCTGTCATGTGACGCACATGCCGTCACCAGTGCCGTATAGAATATATCAGACGTGTCCTCCTGTGGAGGAATCGGTTGACCTATGACCTTGCGATCAAATGTTTTCGGTTCTAATTGGAGAGGCAAGTCCTTTCGTCTACTAATCGCACGGTTTTGCGGTGCGGTCGCAAAACACAGACACTTAACTTATTACAGTGAACAGAGGTGTCAATGAATGAACGGACAGATCATAACTTTGCGAAAATAAGAAAGTAAACTTTTCACTCGAGGGAAGACTTGAACCAAGGACCCCTCGTCCCGCAGTTGCTCACGCTAACCACGGGACCACGGCGCTACTGAAGTGAGACTAACCTTGATGTTGCCTATCTTACGCATGGACTACTCAGTTTGTATACTTTGCTTATTTTTTTCATAGTTCCACACAACTTCCTCCTGTTTTCTCGATTGATCTGTGTTCAGTTTTTCAAGGCCTATCCACTGTGCCAACTTATAACTAAATCTGAGGGGGGGTGCGATGGGGAGGTTCCCCTGTAAGACTGCAGTACACGCGAGGTGCCTATTTGCTTCCACCGCCCCGAGTGGAACGCGTAAGTTCTAATAAATGTTCACCAACCTGCAGTTTTCTATAATTGTTGCCCCCGGCGCAAAAAACAACACGAAGGTCGTGAATCCGTTATCTTGAGGCTGTAAGAAACTCTTAGCGAGGAACTGTCATTTTAAAAAAAAATTAAATTTTCACTCAGTTTGTTTATACGGGATGCCACTAGCTTTTTACTGGCAGAACTCGAGAAACTCCACAATTAAATTCCACTTCAGAGTCATAAATAATTTCCATTTTTCAACAAAATAATGAACTGCGCATTTCCGTAATTGCTGTCACACTGTTCTCACCTATATGTTCCAAATAACTAATAAAGTCTTAACACCAACTGCGGCAGACAAAATGTCTGTCCTCCGGGGCTACCCAACCAGCTCTCACGTTTACACACCACAGACAATGCAAATTACGTCTTAACTGATACCGCAGCAGATAATATGTCTGGCCACCGACACTGCCGAACCAGCTCTGTTCTTGCAGCCGAACCACTTTACCCGCCATCCAAGTTAGGCGAGATCCGAAAATCAACGAAGTACTTCGTCTGCCTTTTCGTTTAGCACTTGTTTATTATTTTGCTGGTTACTAATACTTGCGAAATAACGGATTGAGAGCACGCATTTGAGATATGCTTAATTTGAAATTCAAGCAAATACGCTGTTTAGTTTGTCTAATATCAATAACAGAAAGCCGGCCGTTGTGACCGAGCGATTCTAGGCGCTTCAGTCCGGAACCGCGCTGCTGCTACGGTCGCAGGTTCGAATCCAGCCTCGGGCAGTTAAGTTAAAGTAGTTCTAAATCTAGGGGACTGATGACCTCAGATGTTAAGTCCCATAGTGCTTAGAGCCATTTGAATTTTTGAATAACAGAAATTATCGTTTTGGCGCGCAACTTCCGAATGCAGGAGCCAATCGCGGAGGAGGACCACAATTTGGGCGGTCTTTTCACGATACCCGCACCGAACCAACCATCTAAGATCGGCATCTCACACCACATTACGTCATCTTGCCTCTGCTGCCTTCCCCATTGCTCTAAAACGAGCGTCTTGTACGTGAATATGATGACTGAAACGCCAGAAATATTACAGAAGGAGAGTGGAAATTATCTTGCATATGTTTTTGAAGCGTGTTTCTTTATTGTGCTGAATCTTTGTGTAGGACATTGTACTCGATTGAGAGTTAGACATATACGTATCGTAGTATGTTGATTAACACCTGAAGAGACGAAAAGGGAAAAAAATGTTATTGACGACAGCTTTGCACAGAGACTCTTCATGGTTATGATAATGGTCTGACTTGGGGAACTGATAGGAACTATATTGTGGTAATTATGCCACGTTTAAACCACATCCTTCTCAAAACACGAGAAATCCTTCTACTGTTAACATATCTCTCTCAACGGGAGAACACCTATGAAATTTATACTCAATACACTAGGAGCTTCAACTGTTAAATGCAATGGTGCTTTTACGACAATGGAACTTTACGAAGTGTTGGAAATCTACCCGAAGAGTTATAACATTCAGCAACATTTCTCCACCGTTTGTTTCCATGGTAGGGGGAAAACCGACTCTTCATTTGCTTGCCAGTTTAAATTACGGTGACATCCGCCGGAGAAGATGGCCGGTCTAACTGTGAACCGTAAATACAGCAATCAACAGACAGCATATCCGATTAATGAGGGACGAAACGTATACGGAAAAAGTCCTGTGGCGCATTATTTCATCCGTGGTGATATAAGACGAGCTTTTTTGTCATTTGGGCCTGTAATGCCGCCAGCAATTTAAAATAATTTTCTTTTATCGTTTCGACAGTCCGACAACGGACAAGCGAACGCTTCCTTATGGCTGCAAAACCCGAGCTTCGCTTCGTTTGTGGCTCCGCCACGTCAAAGCGTCCTGAATAAGTCAAACGGCGTTATTTTCCGTAATTAGAAGGACATTTGCAGCCGCTAAAATATTCCGTCCCAAGAGCTGCAAATACTTTCCTCCGGCTAATTGTTATGGTACTCGGTATAACTGACGACTCGTCTGTGAGAAATTATTCAACACGCCCGTTATAGCAGATCTAAAGCACGCGAATGACGCTCCGCCGTGTCGTTAATATTGCAGACGGGAGTGAACCAGTTTCCTGGTTCCAGAAATACTGCCCCCTTCCACCTTGTCGATAGTTTAGCCGGTGTGAATACATTTGTTATTTGCGTTACTCTGTGAGAGAAATAGCGCCAGGCATAAACGTGAACTGATAAAGCTACTATACTTCGCTATGAACATGATTTTAGACATCAATAAGGCCAAACAATAAGGTAGCTTAGAAGTGGATATTGCACAATACTATAGAACGGAGCAATGCATACGAATTACCACTGGTCTCACGGATTCACAGATTTTTGAGGAACCTTTTGTCTCGACTTCAAGGAAATCTGACCAGCCAGCGAGAAAAACGACATTAATTCAACATAGAAAGTGTACTGATGAATGTACAGTAAAAATGTTACACATGAAAACGCTTAACGAGGAAATTCCGTTGATAAGAAAGGATTACTATGGTCTCGAGAAAATGCTTTGTAACTTCAAACATTTTGTTTTAACACGACGAACAAAGCTGTAGTAGCGGCGAATGCAGATTCACAGCTTGTCTTTGGGTACTGTCGTTGTCAAAACATTTCAAACAGTCTGGAATTCGTTTTGAGTGCGTCGAAGTAGGTGTACTGTGGGCTAACATCTGTGAATTTTATGTCAAAATATTTCTGCGTTTTTGTTGTTTTTTGTTTTAAAATGCAGATACCGTAAATTTGTTTTTTAAGCGCAAAGATGAAGAAACCTGGACGTAAACGAAGCGAAATTTCGACTTAAAATGAAGATGGAACTGCCTAAGGGAGATGATGAAAATCGGAGGTCGCCAACGAATACTGTAAATAATTTTCCATCGATAAAGTTGCGCTGACAGCGGTAATTAAAATTACACGAATGTTTGAGTGCAGTATGTTTGAGGAAAACATTTGAAAGCGGCTAAACCCGATGGCGTGGAGTCTGCGTTGATTGTATGGGTGAACGAAGTTAGGGCTCAGAATGCTCCCATATTAGGACCTTTATTGCTGATAATAAACGAAAAACTGGCAAAACAGGTTTTTCCTGCAAATCCAGATTTGTTGAAAAGTTGCATGAAAGACAACGGCTTAGCGTAAAAAATGTTTACTTACTACGGGTACTAACTGGTTGCATATTACATTGCATTCAATACACGAACAATACGACGCGAGAGAAGTTTTCAACACAGACAAGAGTGGCTTAACGCTGTTTGGGCCTACCCCATGAAGGTTTATTCGCTTAAGGGACAAGTAGTGTTCAGTGAGGGAAAATTCTTAGGAAAGAATTAAGGTATTAGTAGGATGCAACTCGGATGGAGAACCGTTATAATCTGCGGTATTTTAAAACATAACAACATTACCAGTCGAATACACAGTGAACAAAGCAGCATGGATGGTGATCGCTATGTTCACCAACTATATTCTCAGTTTCGAAAAACATAGCAGATTTCCCCAGAAAATATTAACATGCTATATAAAGACTTTTAGTTCACAGTACGTACCTACAAAACTAAAGTTCAACAGGAAAATTTGCTGAGAATGTAATGAAGAGTTGTTTTTTTTTTCCATGCACTGTTTAACATGAAATTATTTTCACAGGAGAAAATTATTTTGTTCCCTGTAGTATCGTGCAAAACAAAAATGTTCAAATGTGTATGAAATTTGATGGGACTTAACTACTAAGGTCATCAGTCCCTAAGCTTACACACTATTTAACCTAAATTATGCTAAGGACAAACGCACACACCCATGCCCGAGGGAGGACTCAAAACTCCGCCGGGACCAGCCTCACAGTCCATGACTGCAGCGCCTAAGACCGCTCGGCTAATGCCATGCGGCATCGTGCAAAACGTTTTTCACAGTATACGACACTGTAACAGGTTACATCATCGGCATAGTGACAAACCAAAAACTGAAGGCAGTAAAAAAAGGAAATTCCAAGTCACAAAACCTATTTTCAGTAGCCTCAGAAGATATCTAGTCTTAAAATACGAAAATCAAGAGGGAATACATGGTAATGGAACGTATTTGAAATTACTTTCCTTTTGCTGATCACACTTTACCTCTGATGAAAAACGTATGGAAGCGAGTTGCCTAGAAGCGCAAGAAAACAACATTAAAAACAGTACTTTGGCCAAAATACACATAAGCACCAGAACACTTATTTTAGGACTAACAAATGGAAATGAAGTAATTAGGTAAAAGGACAGGAGGACTTTGAGGAAGATATTACAACATAAAACAAAATGGAAACATTTAAGTTAAAAAGTAACACGGGAATATACAATTACGCAGAAAAAAAAAGGATGGGATTATAAAAAGAAGAATGATGTTTTAGAAACACATCCAGACAGACGAACAAAACTGAACGAATTTTGAGAAATTATGGGGAAAACCCAACTAAAGAAAATGCAGGAAGACCTAGAAGAAACTGCCACATACAAACAAATAAATTTAAAAAGAAATAAATAGAATTCAAATTAGGAAGGGAAGTTTTCCACGAAGAAAAAAGCAAGTTTGAGAGTAGAAGTGAAAGTCATACAACGTAAAAATATAAACTTCAACTCTGTCTACAGACCCTGGCAGGCCAATCGTTATCGTCCGATCGCCGTGTCATCCTCTGCCAATGGCGTCACTAGATGTGACATGGTGGGGAGTACACTGCTCTTCCGGCCATTGTCAGTTTTCGTGACCTAGGACCGCTACTAATTGATCAAACAGCTGCTCAGTTTTCATCACGAGGTTGAGTTAACCCCGTTACAGCCCTGCCACCATGGGAAAAAAAAGACATACAGCACCGGGAAACGAAACCTGATCTTCCCGCGTAGAAGTTATCCGCGATGACTACTCAGCTACGGAGGCGGACGAAGTTATCTAACAAGGCTAAAAAATGTACAACCAACACACAGCGATGAAACTTTTACATTTGAACAATGAGTCACAGGCCCAGCTGAGTGAGTGTGTCCAGCACCATTGAAAACAATCAGCGGTTCTGTAGCATAAGAAACAAATAGGAGAGTAAAAATGTCCCGGAGTCCTTTTGTTGACTAAGCTCCCAATGTACTCAAACCTTTCCTGGCTTCAGTAATGGTAAGCGAGCAATCGAGACATGACTGTCAGGGATTAGCTGCACAGACGGGAATGCAGAGAAGGGGATCAAGAAACAGACTAAATTGAAGGATGTGAATATTACTGTAATTAAAACGAAATGGATGTGAGCTGTACATGTAGCCAGGTGGATAGGTGTACACACGTAGGGACTACAGAATTCCCCTCTCAGAAGAGAATACATGTTCCGCGTTTGCTGCAGACAGTTCTGCTGTGCTACAGATAACAGATGCATCACCACGTGCAAGTGAAATGGCGCGGCAACTGGAAAAGTATGCCAACGAACTGCGCAGAACAGTACGATTCTTCGAGGCAAAACGTCTAAACTGCACACGTATTCATCGTGAAATTCTGGCGGTATACAGAACAAACGCAATGTCGCCTCTAGCCGCTGTGAAATGGTGCTAATGATTTGGACAAGACCGCACAGACGTGGGTGATGTTGATCGGAAAGCGAGGCCATCAAAATCGACCACAGAGGACATGGGAGAAAGATTGTAGAGGCAGTCGAGGAAGAACACATGGGAGTAAGGTATTTTCCAGAGATGAAGACGTTCTGCGTTTCTCGGATAGCCCCGTGACCAAGGGTCGGATTTCTATCGTCGAGGAATTCCACAATGAGCAGACCGCTGTTTACAGGAACTTGGTGACTATGTTGAAAAACAGTGTCATGCATCTGTTTCACTTGGCAGCGTAGTGCAGTGAAGGTACTTATTCTGTTATAATAATATGTAACTTAACGTTTTTTATGTTTTCGTACTGCGAGTACTACCTCAGTATGGTCTTGTGTTGCTGAAACGACAATGTTACGTCATTTCCCACGTAGATGGAGCAACAGATTTTTTGCTGGCTCCCTAGAGATGATCGAGAGAACTACGTAATGGAAAGTGGGTAAATGACACTAAAAAAAAAGGTGCAGGAATAACATGTATCCGTAGACCGGCAGACTTAGAAGTGGATGTGAAAACGTTATGATTTTTTTTTATTGGCAGAAAGGTGCCTAATCAACTTTGTGGATGATACGGCCTGTTTCAGAACACAAACAAAACGTGCTTATTATTAATTGAGCCTCATATCGTGTTCAGTGGATACCTTCATGAAGGAGACCCTCCAGCGATGTGGAATGAATCAGTTTATTCATTCATATGCAGAAGCAGCTAGAGCAGGCAACATCAGTAACGTATACTACCAACGAATTGTGGTACTGTTAATGTACCCATGCCGATGATTTTGGGAGTTAGTTCTTAATTAGTCTATAACCTTTTCTCTATACTAGAAGTAAAACAGCTTGAATAATCAGTTCAATCTTACAGTAAGATTATTTTTCTGTTACTAATATGTCGCAACTTCCACAGAGATTTTCTTTGCTCAGTGTATAAACAGATATCACAGTTAACAATAGTCGCGACACTCCGTCTCGTTTTCGTTACCCATAACGACAGCAGCGCCCAAAGCGACCAGCAAGCGACACTTCTGAATACGATATCGAATGAGTACGAATACTAACGTGTATATTGATATGTAGCAGAGTTTTTACAACAGGGAGCGTGCGCAGTGCCATAACAATCGACAATAACTAAAAAATGACATCACAATTGTCATAATTCAGTTTGCTAAGGACCCTGGGAGATACGAAACGGTACATTACAGGATATTTTATTTACGATTCTCTTGTAACCTACAGACATTTATTGATTAATGTCGTTTTCCTGTACTAACAAAAAAATTGCTAGTAAACACCGAAGACCTGACATTCTGCAGAAAGACATCGTGAATCTACATGACTACGCAGTATTTTGTTCGCTATATATTAAGCCAAATGAGTGGATGTGGATTGTAATACCTACATTATTTATCGAATTAAATAAGCCACCATAACTGTAGCTTAAAGGAGAAATACACAGGTGTGATAAACATATATTCAAAAGCAACTAAACTGTTTGCGAACACAGAAAAAAATCAAATCCCACAATTGCTGCTAAATCTGAGCCACAACGGCAAGAATCTTCAACACATTCGCTTTTGAAGCAAAAGTAATTACACGTACAAAAACGTTCGTATTAGAAAGACGAGTGAAGAGTATGAATGGACGAATCATTAGACTCTACAAAAAAAATTTTAAGTGTCAAGGAGAGTGCCTATGATTATAAGAACAAACAACAACTGAAGTATATGCTTCTCATGCATGAAATATCAACACATATTATTTTGCTTTCTGCGGAGTAAACTGCAAATATACTTATATTCTAAAGTATTTCTTCATGGATAAGTTGCAGCTTATGTTACTGAATCAGTGCGATTCGGCTGTACTTACATGATTTTCACGATTATTCAAATCTATTGGTAATTTACTAACACACGGATCCCAAAAATATAACAACTGTTTCGCTAATTAAGTAGGAAATAATTAAAAACAAAAATTATCCTTACGAAGCGTGTGACTGCTTTCTCACTGCTTGGATCGCCAGTGTTGCTCCACGAGTCAAACAGTGACAACTTTCGCGCCAGGGGTGTCATGACCGTACATGTTAGACTGTGGTTTTTATCTCTGCTCAATAGGAAATGAGAAATGTCTTTGCTTAGTGGCTACTCTTTGTTATGTTAACAAAAACATCGAATGTAACGCACATGTCTGAAGCAAAATCTGGATCAAGAACATTATTAAGAATTTTAAAAAAATCATGTTTTACGTGCAATAGTGATTTATTTAGGATGTGTGTGCTGTTACACTGCGCCAACTTATCCCTTGCCTGGAAAAGCATAACGACCATGGCAAGATAAAGTACCGTCCACTGGAACATAGTAAGTGTGTACAACTGCTTTACCTTATATCTAAATAAACGCAGGCTAATTAACATACAGCAATCCTACTGAAAAATCTGACGAAAGCAACCTGCTGTCCTTTCGTAGACGAGTTCCCTGGAAGAGGCTGAGGACGTGCATTCTAGGCATCGCTATCCTGAATGATATTCTACTAGTGTCTTGTTATTCAGTCTATTGAAACCGCTGTCCACTCCAACATATGTAAGTGTATACAACTGCTTTATTCTAAATAAATACAGACACTTTATCATGGTTTTACTATCGAAAGAACATATAAGGTAACGTTCTATATCGAAATATTCTTGCACATGCTAGAGCTGACGACATGCTGCTTATGAAAACGTTAATGTACTTGAAAACCTTAGCCATCTGAAAATAGGCATGAATGCCCAAAATTGGTTATACACTGAAATAAAGCAATTTAAAATTATTTGTGGTTGGTCGTGTTATACACCAACAAACATTAACGGCTACGGAGTTCGCGAGGTGCAGCATAGGTAACAGCAAACAACTGCTGTGAAATACACAGTGCTCCTCATCTGCTACAACTCGTCTAGTGTTTTTATCTAGTACCTTCAGCCGCTAAACATTCACCTATCCTCGTATGGCCGAAATCAAGATCTGTTTTATATCCCTAAGCCATAAACTGTCGAAGGTGTGACTAATGAAGTATTCTTTGACGTTGTTTAGGATATCCACGGATATTCAATTTACTGCTTGATGTCGTGACGGTTGTGTGTTATAGACTAAACATCAGACATTAAACTCAGTTATGATATATAAGGAAACTACCCTTACTCGTAATATTGCAATTTTTGTGACTTGCTCAGTTCATTCCAAAATGGCTCTTGATATTAATCCTGAATACAATTACGTAATCGTAAACTCCGTCCATAGGCTCAGGATGGACCATTGGTACTGACCGACTGCCGTGTCATACTGTGCCAACGGCTTTATTGCATGGGGTCAGCACAACGCTCTCCGGACGGTGTTCGTTTTCGTGACCTACTACTACTACTACTACTACTACTACTACTGTGTCAAGTAGTTCCTCACTTGACATCACGCTTCGAGTGCACCCCGTTCTCGTCCTCCCGCCAAGGAAAACTCCCTGGCCGTACCGGGAATCGAAATCGTGTTCTCCGCGTGACAGTCAACCGCGTTGACCACCTTTTGGCTTATTTTCCCCATTATTGTGCTCGTCATTTCGTCTCGGCGGACATCAAGTGACACCCGTTCAAGTTCATTGTTGAATGTTCCCCTCAGTTTTCTTTATTACAGAAGGTAGACAGCCCTCTGACCGAATACGATAAACTTCCTTGCCGGCAGTTGACCCAAATCCCATTTGTATACATGAAAAGGTAGGTTCTTGAAAAGGCTACCTTAAAGTCTTCGCCTTTCCGCTCACTGCTTTAGAATAAATAATTTCTGACCTTAGCTGCCTTTTCCCAGAAGATTATAGATTTTTCGAGTGAAACTATGCTCTCAATTCCGTCCGCAGGTCAACACAGTGACGGAAGTCCCTGTGCTCAAATCAGACGGAACTGAACTTCTCGGCTAACGTGTCCACGTACTGATGCCATACCAGATTATGATCTATCTGGATGGGTTGGAGACTCATCCAGTGTGTGACCAGTGATCACTACTTCTGGTATTCGTTTGGAATTGTGCACTGTGAGTCCTGGCTGTGCTACGAAGCAAGGAAGGAAAATTAAAATTTAACGCCCAGCCGACAGCAAGGCCGTCAGAAACTGAGCACAAGCTTGGATTACGAAAGGATGGCGAAGGAAATCGGCTGTGCTCTTTTGAGAGGAACCATCCCGGCATTTACCATGATCAATTTGGGGAAATAAAGAAAACCTAAAGCTGGATATTCGGATATCTCAGTATCAGTATGCTAGGATCATCATCTAACGGATGTAAAAATACATTTGACCTCTTACCAACAAATAATCCTAATAATAACGAGCGTCAAAACGGATGCAAGGAGGTGATTTGGTGTCACAGAAGCGTACAGGTCGACGTCGTCTGTTGGCTGACAGAGACCGCCGACAGTTGAAGAGGGTAGTAATGTGTAACAGGCAGTCATCTATACAGACCATCACACAGGAATTCCAAACTGCAGCATGATCCACTGAAAGTATTGGTTAGGGGGAGGTGAGAAAACTTGGATTTCATGACCGAGCGGCTGCTCATAAGCCACACATCACGCCGGTAAATGCCAAACGACGCCTTTCTTGGTGTAGGGAGCGTAAATATTGGACGATTGAACAGCGCAAAAACGTTGTGTGGAGTGACGAATCACGGTACACAATGTGACGATTCGATGGCAGGGTGTGGGTATGGCGAATGCCCGGTGAACTTCCTCTGCCAGCGTGGGTTGGGTTGTTTGGAGAAGGAGACAGACAGCGAGGTCGTCGCTCTCATAGGATTGGGGAGGACGAGGAAGGAAGTCGGCCGTGCCCTTTCAAAGGAACCATACCGGCATTTGCCTGGAGCGATTTAGGGAAAACATGGAAAACCTAAATCGGGATGCCCGGACGCGGGATTGAACCGTCGTCCTCCCGAATGCGAGTACAGTGTGCTACCACCGCGCCACCTCGCTCGGTCTCTGCCAGCGTGTGTAGTGGCAACAGTAAAATTCGGAGGCGGTGGTATTATGGTGTGGTCGTGTTTTTCATGGAGGGGCTTGTACGCCTTGTTGTTTTGCGTGGCACTATCAGAGCACAGGCCTACATTGATGTTTTAAGCACCTTCTTGCTTCCTACTGTTTAAGAGCAATTCGGGGATGGTTATTGCATGTTTCAACACGATCGAGCACCTGTTCATAATGCACAGCCTGTGGCGGAGTGGTTACACGACAATAACATCGCTGTAATGGACTGGCCTGTACAGAGACCTGACCTGAATCCTATAGAACACCTTTGGTATGTTTTGAAACGAACGTATGACTGCGAGAGTGGAAGCTGTCCTCAAGGCTAAGGGTGGGCCAACACCATATTGTATTCCAGCATTACGGATGGAGGGCGCTAAGAACTTTTAAGTTATTTTCAGCCAGGTGTCCGGATACTTTTGATCACATAGTGTACCTTTTCAAAAAAAAAAAAAAAAAAAAAACGAATTTAGCTTGACGGTTTCCTGAGAGACAATCTCCACTTCTTTCAAATTAACAATGTAAGTGTAGACCAGATATGGCTTGAATTCAAAAAAATAGTATCGACAGCAGTTGAGCGATTTATTCCAAATAAATTAACAAACGACGGAGATGGTCCCCCTTGGCACACAAAACGGGTGAGAATACTGTTCCAGGAACAACGAAGAAGGCACGCGAGGTGTAAACGAATGATAAATCCCCACGGTTCACAAAACGTGTGAGAATACTGTTACAGAAACAACAAAAAAAGTACGCCAAGTTTAAACGAATGCAAAATCCCCAAGATTGGCCACCTTTTACAGAGACTCGGAATTTAGTGCGGACTTCATTGCGAAATGCTTATAATAGTTTCCACAACGAAACTTTGTCTCGAAACCTGACAGAAAATCCAAAGAGATAATGTTCTTACGTAAAATAAATATGCTAGCGGCAGGACACAATCAATGCCTTCTCTGCGCGGTAGCAATGGAAATGCTATCGATGACAGTGCAACTAAAACAGAGTTACTAATCATTGCCCTACGAAATTCCTTCACCAAAGACGACGAGTTAAATATTCCCGAATTCGGATCAAAAACAGCTGGCAACATGAGAATCTTACAAGTAGATAACCTCGGAGTAATCAAGCAGCTTAAATCACTTAATGAAAACCAGTCTTCCGGTCCAGACTGTATACTAATTGGGTTCCTTTCAGAGTACGCTTATGCTATAGCCCCATACTTAACAATTACATACAACCGCTCGCTCGACGAAAGACCCGTACCCAAAGACTGGAAAGTTGCTCAGGTCACACCAATATTCAAGAAAGGTAGTAGGAGTAATCCAGTAAATTACAGGCCCATATCATTAACGTCGATATGCTGCAGGATTGTGGAACATATTGTGTTCGAACATCATGAATTTCCTCGAAGAGAATGTTCGATTGACACACAGTCAACATCAACGCGGACTTAGAAAACATCGTTCTTGTGAAACACAGCGAGCTTTTTACTCACACGAATGGTTGACTAATATTGACAAGGGATCTGAAAACGTTTCCGTGTTTCTAGATTTCCAGAAGACCTCACATGCGCGTTCTAATCAAACTGCGTGCCTATGGAATATCGTCTTAGTAATGCGACTGGATTTGTTATTTCCTTCCTCGCAGGTTACAGTAATTGACGGAAAGTCATAGAGTAAAACAGAAGTGAATTCTGGCGTTCCTCAAGGTAGTGTTACAGGCCCTCTGCTGTTCCTTATCTATGTAAATGATTTAGGAGACAATCTGAGTAGCCGTCTTAGATTGTCTGTAGATGATGCTGTCATTAATAGTCGAGTAAAATCACCAGAAGATCAAAATAAATTGCAAAACGATTTAGAAAAGCTATACGTACGACGCGAAAATTGGCAGTTGACCCTAAATAATGAAGTATGAGGTCATCCAAGTTAATGCTAAAAGGAATCCGGTAACTTTCTGTAACACGATAAATCAATCAAATCTAAAGGCCATAAATTCAACTAAATACCTAGGAATTACAATTACGAACAGCTTAAATTGGAAAGAACACACGGAAAATGTTGTGGGGAATGCGAAACAAAGACTGCGATTTATTAGCGGAACACTTCGAAGATGCAACAGATCTACTAAACAGACAGCCTACACTGTGTTTGCCTGTCCTCATTTGGAGTACAGCTGCGCGGTATGGATCCTTACCAGAGAGGATTAACGGAGTACATCGAGGAAGTTCAAAGAAGAGCAGCACGTTTTGTATTATCGAGAAATAGGTGAGAGCCGACCACTGTGACCGAGCGGTTCTAGGCGCTTCGTCCGGAACCGCGCTGCTGGTACGGTCGCAGGTTCGAATCCTGCCTAGGGCATGGATGTGTGTGATGTCCATAAGTTAGTTAGCTTTAAGTAGTTCTAAGTTCTAGGGACTGATGACCTCAGATGTTAAGTCCCATTTGAACCAAATAGGGAAGAGAGTGTCACGGACATGATTTGAATAGGACATCATTAAAACACATGCGTTTCTTATTGTCGCGGGATCTTCTCACGAAATTTCAGTTACCAACTTTCTTCTCCGAATGCTAAAATACAGTGTGTATCAAAAATAATCATCCTTTTTTTTTTTTTGAAAAATCAAAACTATTATGTTATTTGATGCGTGTGCGTGAACAACGTACTGTTGGAAAGGGCAAATTCCTTAGTTTTACATTGTTTCCACAAGGTAACAGCAGTGTGCGCCCACTTCAGTTCCAGTAAAATTGGTGTCGGGACAACAAAAGGCGCTTTGTGTTCTACATTTTGCGCAGTGCGGTTTAGTAATAACTGTTCAGCTTGACTTTCGTAATAGGTATGGTGTGGATCCTTCTACAGCACAGAGCATTAGACGATGGCGTGAACAATTCCGAGGAACAGGTTGTTTGTGTGAAGGCAAGTCGCCGGGCCGTCCCCGAGTGTCTGATGCAGACGTCGAACGCATCCGTCATAGTTTCATAAGGAGTCCGCAGAAATCCGTTCGCCGAGCAGCTCGACAGCTCCCCTGATGTCCGCCTGGCGTGGTATGCGTTGACGTTTACACATGAAACCATACAAAATTCAAATACTGCAAGCTCTTCGTGAAGGTGACCAACAACAACGTGTGGAGCTCTGTAATCTCGTTCTTGGCAAGATGCGGGATGGAAGTTTTCTTCGACGCTTAGTGTTTAGTAACGAGGCAACATTCCATTTAAATGGTAAGGTGAACCGTCAATGTGAGAATATGGGGTACGGAACAACATTAAGTTGCATAACATGAGGGGGACTCTCCAAAATTTCATGTGTTTTGTGCAGTTGCATGGGAAAAGGTGTATGGTCCATTTTTCTTTGTCGAGAACACTGTTACAGGAAGCAGAATCTCGTTATGCTTGAGAAGTGTCTTTTCTCACAGATGGAGACTGATTTGAACGATTTCATTTACCAACAGGATGGGGCACCGCCACACGGGTCTTTTAAATCAAAGGATTATTGAACGATGCATCGATCGCACTGGACGAAATGATACAGCCATACATTACTGGTCTCCAAGTTCACCGGACAGACTGTACTTGATTTTTTTTGGACATTTATAAAAGACTGTTTATGTGCCTCCGTTACAGGAACAATGAATGAACTCAGACATCACATACTAATAAAATCAGCTGTGGAGTTGTAACTCAAGACATGGTCGCTGTGAATACCGCGGGGCATAACTGAAGACCTATAAAAAGGTACTATGAAAAAAAAACTTTTTGAGTTTTCCGTTCATCATATAACAAAATTCATTGCGTATGTTTATTAGTTTCAGAAATACAGACGCGCCAAATCGGATGATTCTTTTTGATACACCCTGTTTTTCGTTGATGTCGACCTACATCATAATAAAATAAGGGAAATCAGAGTTCGCACAAAAAGATATAGGTGTTCGTTTTTTCCGAGCGCTGTTCGAGAGTGGAATAATAGAGAATAAAATGTGAAGGTGGTTTGATGAACCCTCTACCAGGCACTTAAGTGAGATTTGCAGAGTATCCATGTAGATTTAGATGCAGAACATCAGTTTTTCAAGTGCCGCACAGCGTCCCAGGTAACACGTTTATGAAGGCAAGGAACAGAAGCCAGCCAGTCACCGAACCTCCTGGATATACGAGGAATGTTTTATCATTGTGAATTTCATCTTATTCCTGTAGTATCATGTGTAACTATTGTATGATACTCTGTTTTTTGTTGTTAAGATAAAACTCCAAGCACGGGGAATGCCTTCAACGACATACCAGTTTTTGTTTCCCTGATAGAAATCTGTGAGAAACACAACTGAAGGCCTTGGCAAGGTTGGTTCAATATCATGTTGTATGCTACATTCTAAAACGTTTTTAATGACACTGGAAGGTGGGAGTTGGTTCTGTAATTGTTTATCTTCACTTTCGTAGTCCGCCTGGTTAGCTGGGTGGTAACGTGCTTGCCTTCTCTGCACTGGGCCCGGGTTCGATTCCCGGCCGGGTTGGAGATTTTCTCCGTTCGTGGAGTGGGTGTGGTGTTGTCCGCATCGTCATTTCATCCTCATCATCGGCCCCAAGTCGCCCAACATGGTGCCGACTGGAATAAGACTTACACTTGGCGGACGAACCCGAATGGGCACTCCCAGCCAACAATGCCATACGGTCATTTCATTTTCACTTTTATAAGTTACGTACTACATACTTCATTCTTTCAGGAAATATATCTTGATTCATCGTCGACTGACTTCAAAGAGTGAAGGGAGCGGGGGGGGGGGGGGATTTACCACTCGTACTTTTTAATGACCTAATAATTTTTGTGATGTAACATGATTTAACAGAACTGATGTCTAAATGAACCTCATAGATGTGCTTTCGGTGGTTCATTCTTTTGTCCCTGCGCTTTTGTCTACTGTTAGGACAAACTTGTTAAACTAAGTAGCCAGTGATTTGAATTTAATATCATCGATCTCTCTACTACCGTCATAATGGATTTGAATATCAACAATGCTCCAAATTCCATTTGGTTCGTTCTTAAAAGTTTGTATTTTTGTGGATAATACATGATTGTTGGCAATTTGATGACAAGTATTCTACGGTATTGCTAGTAGTGTCCATTAATTACGGTAAATAAAACTCTCTCTTTCTGGCAGAAGATACCTAGATCTCATATGTTAGCCACTACTTCTTATGGCTTCGTCTGTAATTATTATTTTTAAAGGAAATAGGTTTCATAGTAGTGTAAGTTCATTTCTCATCTACTATGTCTAGCTGGTAAACTTCTTCCCTTTACTCATCCTGTAAATTCTTTCTGAATGGGATAACTGAATAAGGTATACAATTCTGTGAGACTGAGTAAGCTGTAAGGTTCTTGAAACTGAATAAATTGTAAGATTCTGTAAAACTGTATGTTTCCCTTTTGCAGATGAGCTTTATCGATAGGATTCCTTAACGCTGCTATTTGACCACTTCAGTCAGGTAAACATTTTGGTGCTCGCACATGTTTAATGAAAGACGACTGGATTTACACTCCTGGAAATTGAAATAAGAACACCGTGAATTCATTGTCCCAGGAAGGGGAAACTTTATTGACACATTCCTGAGGTCAGATACATCACATGATCACACTGACAGAACCACAGGCACATAGACACAGGCAACAGAGCATGCACAATGTCGGCACTAGTACAGTGTATATCCACCTTTCGCAGCAATGCAGGCTGCTATTCTCCCATGGAGACGATCGTAGAGATGCTGGATGTAGTCCTGTGGAACGGCTTGCCATGCCATTTCCACCTGGCGCCTCAGTTGGACCAGCGTTCGTGCTGGACGTGCAGACCGCGTGAGACGACGCTTCATCCAGTCCCAAACATGCTCAATGGGGGACAGATCCGGAGATCTTGCTGGCCAGGGTAGTTGACTTACACCTTCTAGAGCACGTTGGGTGGCACGGGATACATGCGGACGTGCATTGTCCTGTTGGAACAGCAAGTTCCCTTGCCGGTCTAGGAATGGTAGAACGATGGGTTCGATGACGGTTTGGATGTACCGTGCACTATTCAGTGTCCCCTCGACGATCACCAGTGGTGTACGGCCAGTGTAGGAGATCGCTCCCCACACCATGATGCCGGGTGTTGGCCCTGTGTGCCTCGGTCGTATGCAGTCCTGATTGTGGCGCTCACCTGCACGGCGCCAAACACGCATACGACCATCATTGGCACCAAGGCAGAAGCGACTCTCATCGCTGAAGACGACACGTCTCCATTCGTCCCTCCATTCACGCCTGTCGCGACACCACTGGAGGCGGGCTGCACGATGTTGGGGCGTGAGCGGAAGACGGCCTAACGGTGTGCGGGACCGTAGCCCAGCTTCATGGAGACGGTTGCGAATGGTCCTCGCCGATACCCCAGGAGCAACAGTGTCCCTAATTTGCTGGGAAGTGGCGGTGCGGTCCCCTACGGCACTGCGTAGGATCCTACGGTCTTGGCGTGCATCCGTGCGTCGCTGCGGTCCGGTCCCAGGTCGACGGGCACGTGCACCTTCCGCCGACCACTGGCGACAACATCGATGTACTGTGGAGACCTCACGCCCCACGTGTTGAGCAATTCGGCGGTACGTCCACCCGGCCTCCCGCATGCCCACTATACGCCCTCGCTCAAAGTCCGTCAACTGCACATACGGTTCACGTCCACGCTGTCGCGGCATGCTACCAGTGTTAAAGACTGCGATGGAGCTCCGTATGCCACGGCAAACTGGCTGACACTGACGGCGGCGATGCACAAATGCTGCGCAGCTAGCGCCATTCGACGGCCAACACCGCGGTTCCTGGTGTGTCCGCTGTGCCGTGCGTGTGATCATTGCTTGTACAGCCCTCTCGCAGTGTCCGGAGCAAGTATGGTGGGTCTGACACACCGGTGTCAATGTGTTCTTTTTTCCATTTCCAGGAGTGTAGATTCAAATTATCTTTTGTCCTATGAATTAATGTATCGGTTGTGAAAACAATGTGCCTTAAACTGCAGTTTTTTCGCATGTCAACATGGACAAAATATATCTGTTTGGCCGAAGCCATAACAATGTGTTGTGGACTGACAAGACAGCCAGTCCACAGTGACGGGTAACCGAAAGGCACGCGCTTAAACTCACGCAGGCTGGCGTGAGGTCTGAAACAGGATACGTAATGAATGCTATAAAGAAAAGTACGTAGCTGCTGGAATACTTAACTTTAATCCACAATTGGTGAACATTGGTCTTGTTGATACAGTATATGCGTCATTAGATACATAGCAAAGGATAAATGGCGCCTTGCTAGGTCGTAGCAATTGACTTAGCTGAAGGCTATGCTAACTATCGTCTCGGCAAATGAGAGCGTAATTCTCAGTGAACCATGGCTAGCAACGTCGGCTGTACAACTGGAGCGAGTGCTAGTAAGTCTCTCCAGACCTGCCGTGTGGCGGCGCTCGGTCTGCAATCATTGATAGTGGCGACACGCGGGTCCGTCGTATACTAATGGACCGCGGCCGATTTAAAAGCTACCACCTAGCAAGTGTCTGGCGGTGACACCACACAATGATATTTTGTTTTTATTATGTAGGTGATAGTCGCGCAATAACGTTACGTCATTTAGTGTCTACTCGCTCTGTCGAGTAGTTGTGGTTTTACTTCTCTTTAAATTTGTTTCATTAAATGACTAAGCTCTTGCCAGTCACGATCTCGCGTCGAGTGGAAGCAAAGTCCATAATAATTAAATTTGTCTATTGCATTATTACAGAATGGACAGCTTATTGTCCCCAATGAAAATTTTTGCATTCATTTGCTAATCTGATTAATGCTGAATGTATATAACTTGTTCTAGCCAATATCTGTGTTGTTTTAACTCACTAGTAGGTACGCCACCACAAGACACACGATAATGCAAATTTAAGGTTGATATTATTACATGTAAGTTACTTCACTCTTTTCGTCGGAATTTTAATTAAAATCCTTCAGTTTAATGTGTCCAGTTGCAACTAAAATGGCCACTACCAGTGTTCATGGCCGAACCAGTAAGTTTGGCAGGCAAAACATCGTTATGTGTTGCCCTAGTAGGCAAAACTGGTTGGAGGACGCCTTGCTGTTAAGCAACAAGACGTTACGTAAGAACACGCATTTTTGACGATTTTTATTTGCGGGTTTATACATAAGACCGAGATTTTGGATTCTATGTCAAATTTTATCCTTTGCAAAAATTACAATACTGTATTAACAACCCACAGTCACTAAAGTTAATACTTCGTTTACGGGAAATAACCAAAAGTCCTGCACCAATGTAGTCATAAATTCGGTTTCCGACGATGTACTCCTGTTTTGACTGCTAATCACGCAGCGATTCGAGAATTACTCCGAAAGCGCCGTACAACTATCGTATCAGAAACTCAGTGGTGAAATAAAAACAATCACTAAAGGCCACATACTACAGTTCGTCAATAGAGTTAATTATACGTGTCTGACGAACCATCTACCAAAGAGTTATATTAATTGTCCCAAATTTGTCCATCGGAACGGATCTAATACAAAGGGAGTAATAGTAAACATGGGGTATTACGACACATTTTTGATGCAGTTGAAAAAGTAGATACTGTAATACCAAACAGTTAATTCCTCGTTCATTAAAAAAAAGTGGTTATTGGAATATCATTATTATTCATGAGGATCAGAATGTGATATATGCCAATCGATGTGTCATTTCTATGCACCAAATACCAAAGTTTAGAACGCACTCGTGGCTGCTGCTACTTACTGGTCACTACTGTTGGGTGTGATGAGCGCCATACTTCAGCAAAATTGGCAATTTTCCGTCAACAGGTCCGCTGATATACGTTTACTGTCTCGGGCAACGGCGATCTTTCTGGAAAGGATGCACAATTTGTATATGTAAAAATGTAAGGTTTTAGCAGTGTCGTCTTTTTCACGATATAAATTATTACAAAACCTTTGTTCGCTCGATTCTTAAATACTTCTTGTCTATCTGTGTGTGTAACAGAAATGCTTCACTAACTCTAGAAACAGAGATATCTCAGAAAAAAATCATGTAAATCACGGAATGAATTTAATTTAATACACTCTCCGTCTGACATTGAGAGACGGCTTACGTAGAAGATCGTCGACATACATTCAGATATGCAGCTGACCATGCACCTAGAAAGTTTTAAATAAGTTAGACCAATGTAACATCGATTCACTAGACTCGTAATGCAAGGTTGTAAAGTTGAGGAATAGACGATGCCGCATAAGAATGTGAGTCGATGTGTATTAATCTTGCGATAATTTTTGCAAAACATCTTCCCGCTATTTCTACATTAAATACAGTACGATGACAACGACAATAATAAATTTAAACATCGACAATTCGCCACGTGACGTGAGGTAGACGAAGAATGACGGGAGTCCAACTTCCATTGGTAAACATCGACTTTTTCATTTTTAAGACACACAGAACAGAAAACAATACACGTGGGTTAAACATTTCCGTTATCGAGCACTACATCATTCTATTCCTAGGCGAACTTATCTCTGGCAAAATGGAAACACGAAATCAAGAAACACTGATACAGACAGAGCTAATCGCCAAATCTCATGTGATGGTGTTGCTGTTACACTTATGAAAACATCGAGTTTACAACACACTGTCACTTCACTGATCTTTGAGATATGGAAACTAAAGTTTTCTTTAACTGCACGGTTGGTTATGTTTAAAAGGAACTTCATACTCACGTTCGTACTGCAACATTTACAGCTGTGTTGCTAAACGCCGCCACAGACCTGCAGGCAGAAAATATGTACACACTCTTACACGCATACCACAAAGTAAACATGTATTTCCACTTAAACGTGTGATGCAGCACATCAACAATTGTGGTGTCACCGCCAGACACCACACTTGCTAGGTGGTAGCCTTTAAATCGGCCGCGGTCCGTAGTATACGTCGGACCCGCATGTCGCCACTATCAGTGATTGCAGACCGAGCGCCGCCACACGGCAGGTCTAGAGAGACTTCCTAGCACTCGCCCAGTTGGACAGCCGACTTTGCTAGCGATGGTTCACTGACAAAATACGCTCTCATTTGCCGAGACGATAGTTAGCATAGCCTTCAGCTACGTCATTTGCTACGACCTAGCAAAGCGCCATTACCAGTTACTATTGATGCTGTAAAACATGTACCGTCAAGAGCGATGTTCACCATTTACGGATTAAAGTTAAGTATTCCAAAAGCTACGTCCTTTTTTGCTAGTCTCATTTCATAGACCTGTTCCAGACCTCAGGCCAGCCTGCGTGAGCTAAAACGCGTGCCTTTCGGCTTCCTCTCATAGTGGGTTGGTGTCTTGCCAATCCACAACAACAATAACAGCAACAAAGGAAATAAAGACTTTTATATCTAGGAGAAATATCGTACCATTGTTGTCATAAGATCTACATGCATCTTACCAATCAACATGAGAAGTGCCAGATGTATGTATTTCTATAATCAATTCGACAGATCAAACGAATGAATCAATAAATAGCTGTTGTTGTTGTTGTGGTCTTCAGTCCTGAGACTGGTTTGATGCAGCTCTCCATGCTACTCTATCCTGGGGTAAATCGTATAAATGTAACCAAAAATTAGGACATGTTGTCTACATCTACCTCTATACTCTGCAAACCACTGCGAAGTGCATGGCCGAGAATACCTCCCACTGCACCATTTATGAGGGCTTCTTCCCATTCAATTCAGTATGGAGCGCGGAAAGAGAGAGTGTTTAAATCCCCCGTGTGTGTAATTAATCTGCCCGACACATTTCAAGCCTGAATGCCAAATATAAATGTGATTTTTCTATTTGATATCTGAGAAATGACATAATTGACAATCTTTAACCCTAGCTTAAATGTACACAGTCAACAACGTGATCCCCCTCGACTAATGTGTGAACAGAAAACTAAAAAATGAAAGAAAGTATGTGTAGAATGGCAATAATGCCGTGAACACAAATCTGAATGAAGTGAACTATGGACAGCTCTCCGCACTAACTAATAACAGTGATCGAATAATAATTAGGAAGTATGAGCACTTAGTTGCAATCATAATTGCCAAATTAGACTGTTTTTATTCTTTTTCTTCAAGTTCGTTGAAGTTTGAAACTCAGTTTAACCGATTATTAATGAAGGATGAAAAATATCCCACTTACTTTCTATTCGAAATAGATGGTCTGACTTCTAGGGCAAAATGTTCATTTAAATACAACGCCGAGTCCCGCTTTTCTTTATTTTTGGACCAGGTAACCGGTATTCAACAAACTCAAGTGGCAGACGCCAAAAGGGAGGCGTTGCGTGTGACGGAGAGGTTTGCTGTTGAAAATACCGAGAGCGGATGAGACGGACAAAGTACACTGATGGAAAAACATCCCAGCACCAATAAACAATAAACGCAGAGTGATGAAATTCCGGGAATGCATTTGCCTAGGTAAGATATTTGAGCTATTAACGTTTCATGATCACAGGTTAATTTAAGCGCGAGAAAAGCCACTGCAAATGTGAAATGCTGGTACGTTAATAACGTTGAACCCAAGCATGCAAACGTGCATGCATTCTGTCATACAGGTGCCTGATACCAGTTTTTTGGTTGAGTTCCAGGCCTGTCGCACTTGGTAGGGTAATTCGGGAACGGTTAATGCTGTTTGTGGATGACTCTGGAGTTGCCGTCCGATTACGTCCTATGCATTCTCACTTGGTGACACATCTAGTAATCGAGCAGGCCAAGGCTAGATGTCGACATTATGTGGAGCATATTGGGTGACAACAGTGGTATGAGGGGGAGCGTTATCCCGTTGGAAAATCCCTCTGGACTGCTGTTCATGGATGGTAGCAGCCGGCCGGTGTGGCCGTGCGGTTCTAGGCACTTCAGTCTGGAACAGCGTGACCGCTACGGTCGCAGGTTCGAATCCTGCCTCGGGCATGGATGTGTGTGATGTCCTTAGGTTAGTTAGGTTTAAGTAGTTCTAAGTTCTAGGGGACTAATGACCATAGATGTTAAGTCCCATAGTGCTCAGAGCCATTTGAACCGTTGGAAAATCCCTCTGGACTGCTGTTCATGAATGGTAGCAGCCGGCCGCTGAGGCCGAGCGGTTCTAGGCGCTTCAGTCTGGAACCGCGCGACAACTACGGTCGCAGGTTCGGATTCTGCCTCGGGCATGGATGTGTGTGATGTCCTCCGGTTAGTTAGGTTTAAGTAGTTCTAGGTCTAGGGGACTGATGACCTTAGATGTTAAGTCCCATAGTGCTCAGAGCCATTTGAGCCATTTGAATGGTAGCACAATTGGTCTAATCACCCGACTGACGTACAGATTTGCAATCAGTATTCGTGGGATAACCACGAGAGTGCTCCTGCTCTCAAGGCAAATCGCACCGCAGACCATAACTCGAGGTGTAAGTCCAACGAGTTCTCACTACCGTACTTTATCAGTCTACCTACTTTTCAACATTCGTCTGTAGCAGCACATCTCAATTGCTTCAGTTCTCTTCTGTTCCGGTTTTCCCACAGTGCATGTTTCACTACCATACAAAGCTGTATTCCAGCCGTACATTCTCAGAAATTTCTTCCTCAAATTAAGGCCGGTATTTGATATTGCTAGACTTCTCTTGGCCACGAATGCCTTTTTGCCATAGATAGTCTGCTTCTGATGTCCTCCTTGCTCCGTCCGTCATTGGTTATTTTCTGCCTAGGTAGCACAATTCCTCAACTTCATCTACTCCGTGACCGTCAATCCTGATATTAAGCTTCTCGCTGTTCTCATTTCTACTACTTCTCATTACCTTCGTCTTTCTTCGATTTACTCTCAACCCATACTGTGTTCTCATTAGACTGTTCATTCCGTTCAGCAGATCGTGTAATTCTTTTTCACTTTCACTCAAGATAGCTATATCATCAGCGAACTGTATCACTGATATCCTTTCACCTTGAATTTTAATTCCACCCCTGAACCTTTCTTTTATTTCCATCATTGCTTCCTCTAAGTACAGATTGATCAGCAGGGGCGAAAGGCTACATCCTTGTGTTACACCCTTTTTAATGCTAGCACTTCGTTCTTGGTCGTCCACTCTTATTATTCCGTCTTGTCTGTTTTACGTACTGTATATGACCCGTCTCTCCCTATAGCTTACCCCTACTTTTTTCAGAATTTCGAACATCTTGCACCATTTTACATTGTCGAACGCTTTTTCTAGGTCGACAAATCCCATGAACGTGTCTTGATTTTTCTTTAGTCTTACTTCCATTGTTAACCGCAATGTCAGAATTGCCTCTCTTGTGCCTTTACTTTTCCGAATGCCAAACTGATCGTCATCTAGCGCATCTTCAATTTTCTTTTCCATTGTTTGTATATTATTCTTTTAAGCAACTTGGATGCATGAGCTGTTAAGCTGATTGTGCGATAATTCGTGTAAGTTCGTTACATAGACCCATGCAATTGTCTGGAGCATTATTACAGAATTAAACGCTTGTGCTCCGTGGCTTCTTTTCTGATTAAGCTACAACTATATCTTCGCATAGACTCATACACAAACACCAAAAATGAAAGAGATGAACATTTTGAACGGTCACAAACCACGTTTCTCGTGTTTTACGTTCTGCCTTATGAAAAGTACACTGATTAACCTAAATATCACGAATACTGCCCACAGTGGGACTGAATGCCTCCAGTTCGCGTTGCGGGCACGTGACGCGCGGAAAGTGTACCTGCGGAGCAGAGACGATACGGGCCGCATATGGGGAAATCCACTCGCTTCAGCGACTCTGACAGGTAGCTGATTATGGCCCGGCGCCTGTGGACGAGCACCTCTGAAACAGCGAAGCTGGTCGCTTGTTGCCTGCCACTGTCCAGCAAATCTGGAAATTTTTAAAAAAATGATTTCATATTCACCATGAGTGTGCAGCAAGTGTAGTTTCTAGACCATCAGCACGAATCTAGTTTGTATCTCATCCATCACGTACCGATTTTTTGTTAATATTGACCACTGGCGTGTTTTCAGCATCAGCAACCTTAGTAGAATGACGTAAGGTCGAAATTGCGTTAGTGGATACTGTTGTCTAGCAAATAGTACCGCCGCATCGAATACGAAGTCATTTAAAAAACTCTACGAGACTATCATCCCACAATAAATACAACTGCATAGCTATGGAAAGTGGTTGAAGGATGCTCGAAACATGGAGTAGGCGAGAAGGTGGTGGACGTCCACACCTCTTGATAAAATGTGGAGATCATATGCTTGCCCGCTCTGCAAAACAGACGATCTGTGGAGATCTGATGACAGAGTACGTACAGTGTTGTCACAGGTACAATTGTTTCGAAGCGCGTCGTTCAGTGCACATTGTTGAACTCCACAGTAGAAGTATTTCATGTTGATCCAAGCCGGTGTTACAAGATACATCTAACGTGTACAAGCCAAGTGTACAGGGCTTGCCATGTAACGGCTGATCGGATGAATCTGCGATTTTAAGATACAGGTTATCTGCCAAGGAGAAATAGGAACCGTTCTATTCTGCCGTGGATCCTCGTATGCGCAGGTGTACTCGCGCATGCGCAGATCGCAGCATTTCGAGCAGGCTTGTTATTGTTTTCTCGTGTGTCAACAGACGAGAAGTGCTTCACCACTTTAGGACTGTTGGCTATTGCGCGAGACACACTGCACCTTTTTCAGTCAGTAATTTTTTATAAACAGTAATAAAACAAATGAAAATTCTCTTTTTTTGTATTGCAGTTCAGAAAAGCTGTATATCTAATGATAGCGTCTTACTGCAGAAATAAAATGAAAGTAAGTATAAGCGCGCTTATTGAGACACACAGCAAGGAAAGGTGTCATGTGATCCTCTTGATACGCTGTACCATAATAGGGAATGTCTACAGATTTTAATTCTGAGTTTATATGTTTGTGTAAAGTGGTACAGGAAATTTGTTTTCGATATGTATAATATCGCCTTAATTTGTGAAAGCACCGCACGTGCTTGGTTTGATTGCATCTATTATATTATTTCAGCATGCCAGAAAGGATAATGTTAAGAGAACAACCACGAGGGTCAGAGCAGTTGTACCGGCTGCGACTAGTGACGAGCGTAAAAGTCGTTCTGCGTCTTTGCGGTCGCACTACTGTGAAATAGCCCCTCTCATTACTGTGTCACTTGCGCGAATCCTGTCACTTTACGATCGACAGCAGCTTGTCAAAACAAGGCACATCATTCTGATGCAGTTCATAAATTCCTGTACATCTGCGGGCCTCAACTCCTTCATTAACAGGGAGTGTATGTCCCTGCCTTCATCCATTCTTCCCAGCCAGGGTCGAACGCAATTCGTAGTCGTGACATTACGTCGTCGTTCTGCCCTTCTCCTAACGACTAAGGCGGACAATGTCAAGGCAAATTCGCGTAGATAACTTTGTCCCCCATGTCTAAAATGCTGGGAAACGTAAACATACATAATCATTTGCTTTTACCAGCATGACACAAAACGAACAAAAATGGTTCAAATGGCTCTGAGCACTATGGGACTTAACTTCTGCGGTCATCAGTCCCCTAGAACTTAGAACTACTTAAACCTAACTAACCTAAGGACGTCACACACATCCATGCCCGAGGCAGGATTCGAACCTTCGACCGTAGCGGTCGCGCGGTTCCAGACTGTAGCGCCTAGAAGCACTCGGTCACTGCGGCCGGCCAAAACGAGCACTTTAGTTCATAATTCTTTATAATCATAACATAATTTGATTATAGCTGTACAAGGTAATGATACGAGTAACAGCTAGATACATACGAAGGTGAAATTTCAGTATGAGTAAATAGCAGCTTTACAAAAAATATCAGCGTTCACACTCAACGATGTAACCGACTTTAACAAGCCTGTTGCAGACTTGTATACGGTAGTGTGTCGTGTAATGTTGGCTTTAGTTACGATTGCAGTTGGCATGAGATCTTCCAGACAGGGCCAGGGATCAATGAAAATGTGTCGCTTAGTCGGATAAACTACGTTTCTTGTTATACAAAGTCGATGGTCGTGTCCAGGTAAGCAGTCATCCAGGACACTGGCTGCTCGAAACACACACACTACAGACGCAGGGTGATGGGGGCAATATTATGCTACGGGGTCATCCACGGGACCTGTGCTAGTAACCGAAGACGCCATGACAGCTGTGGACCATGTGAACACTACAACTACCACCTGCATCCCATCATGCTTGAAGTCTTCCTCACCGGTGCTGGCATCTTCCAACACGATAACTGTCCATGTCACATGGCCAGAATCGTGGTACAGGTATTAGGTCAGCATGATAATGAACTCAGAGTGATATCTTGGTCAGAAATGTTGCCTGACCTGAATTATCGTGCACCAACCCCGCACCTCCTAACCATTGGCCATAATTCTGGGCAATTGGTCAGCAGTGCGAAGACATCTGATGCCACATACCTCCGAAAACCTTTGTAGAACTTATAGAATCCTTGCCACACAGAATCTCTGCCGTATTGCTTTTCAAAGGTAGATCAATACGCTATTAAGCAAGTAGTCATAAAGTTTTGGATCGTCAGTGGATTTTCCGAGCATTTAACTCTTCGCCTGATGTAAACTTGTCTAGCTACGTCAAGGAATTCGACAATAAACGAAATTTTTCCCTTGTAATACCCGAGGGTTAAAATCTACATTGTTCATCCTGGAACTATTTGACAGCTAAAAGCCTCCAACACAACGAAAACTGTCAGCAATTTTTACAGCAATATTAGAACAATAGCGATATCTGCTTGTCTCTCATTTCACCGAGGGATTTACTGAAATCTAAAGCTTTATACCACGCATGTGATTCAGTTTGTGCGAAAGGAAGCTAATGAGGTACAGGAACATAAGTCCAAGATCGAGCGTTTCGTGCCATAGTCCTATCATCGAATATCTGACGCATAGAGTGACAATGGAATATTCAAGTCGGTAGAAGGTGTAGCTACTGCCCGTTTACTGACAGGAAGTGAATCGCTCTTAAATGAGTAATGGAGTCTCATCACTGCCTCCGAATGTGGGTTTCTGCATTATAAAGCGTGTGGTACGCACGTGTAGCGGGAATGCCAGTATGATTAAAGTTCTCCACTTCGTGACAACTGTCCTCATATACGCGGAAGATGCGCAGTGCCATCGGGGCTTCCTGGAAGCTACTAACCTGGTAGCAGCATGACGATAAATATGAAATCCTGCCGATGAAAACTGAAAATTCCATATAATTCTATATATATGACTGCAGAGCTAGGTCGTTAAAAATTCTTACTACTACTGATGCTCCAACTTCCGACTGTGCCGCAACGATACGAGTTCGTGAACAAGAATGACAGCTGACAATAGTAATTTAAAACTCTTTTCTCCCCAACAGTCCACAGGGTTAGAAATGCAGAAGGTCGTACTATGTTCGTTTCCTTTTTCTGTCGGTACCACCAGTGGTCTCCTTCGCTCACTCTCCGTTGCTTATAGCAGTGAGAAAAGTAATGTTGCCTGTCAACGTATAATCGAATGCTTGTCGAGACATCAATGTGCACAGAATTCATTATGTTCTCTTGAACTATTCAGATAAAACAACGCTACGTCTCTACAGTAACTAATAGAAGAATCTATGTTGCCAGCGTCAAGGGATGCATGTCAGATAAAAATTTTTGACAAGACCCTGAATATAGACTGCGGCCTGCAGCTAAGCACGGCTTGGGACAAGCCATCGGAAGGTTGAAGCGGGCGCGGCGGGCACACAACGAAGACATTACCTTACATGGCGCTGGAGCGAGCACCAGTGACGCCACAGAAGGCGGCGTGGATATATAAGGACGTTACCAACAACCAAAAGCAGTCATCACTTGAAAGTGGCCGAAAGTACTCGGCCGAAACCCCGTGAATTTTTTACCATTTGACGCAGTTGGAAACTCGAGATAATTTGGTTAGTACATGTCGCCTCAAAACCTTACACTTGTATAAATGCCAGTTTTGTCGTTTTTCGTATAAATTACATAATCTGTTTTACCTAAACTGCAACTGCCACATTGCAATATCTATCCTTTTACTTAAATGAAGTATCTTGTAGTTTTTGTCCCATCTGTCATCGATTGCATCAGGATAGATTTCTCAGTGTATATATTGCGAAGCATAAACAACCCACTAATTACAGGACTAGACTATAGAAAACGTTCACATGCGCAACACTTTAAACCGGTGTTTAGGAATTATCTCAACATTATTAATGACTATTTGTTTCCTATCACAGCCGTCATCCTTTCCGTAGGGCAAGGCATTTTTCAGCAGAACAGTACCACTATGTCCGATTCATGCAACACTGTATTGCATAGGAGGAGGATGAAACATAAATGCAGTCGTATATTTTATATTCGCTTGATATCAACCCGATGAGGAAGTACTGGGAAATCTTGCAGAGTTCAAATTTCAGTTCGACATGAACCTATTGTGAGCAGACATCTGGTGTAATCCATCTGTAACCAAACAGCATGCGTTTATATAATCCATGCCAGGAGGAAACATAGCTATTTTGAGTGCCTAGATGGAATAGACACTGTTAGGCGAGAGGGGTTTCAAGCTGGTAGGATTTGATCTCTTGTCTGCTATGAAATCGTTACAAACTGTGCACATAATCTGTGTGGATACGAATGCGGAAGGAATTCGGGAGTGTGCGTTTCAAAGGAACCATTGCAATACTCACCCTAAGTGAAAGAAAACATTGGCCCAACAGGGACGTGAGTCCAGTTCCTCCCGAATGCAAGTCCACTGTCTTAACCTCTACCTTGGTCTGTAAACTAATAGATCACTATAATGCAGATTCTGTTCTCTTTTTAATAATCTATTTAATGCGAATTTGAATTGTGGGTTCAAATGGTTCAAATGGCTCTGAGCACTAAGGGACTTAACTTCTGAGGTCATCAGTCCCCTAGAACTGGGAACTACGTAAACCTAACTAACCTAAGGACATCACACACATCTATGCCCGAGACAGGATTCGAACCTTCGACCGTAGCGTTCGCGCGGTTCCAGACTGTAGCACCTAGAACCGCTCGGCCACCCCGGCCGGCTGAATTGTGGGCCTAGATATCTTGGACTCCATTGTACTAAGCAAAAGAGTATGCGTTTAAAAAAATAGTACATATTTTCATTTAGACAACTTTATTTACTTCAAAAAGGGAAGGCAGTTCGAAATTAGAAGGGTCGTTAACGCCAAAGTCGCTACAGAAGAAGCACTAGCGCAACTCGAGAAGGATTAGGGAAACAATCAGTTGTGGGCTTTCGAAGAAATCATCACTGAAATTTACAAAAATTACGTGAACCCTCATCATAACTGGTTACACGTGAATTTTGGGTCCTCTTCTCCCGTTCAATATCTTAACAAATGCGACAACTCGCTCACTTCGCTCCAGGATCTCGCCAGATGAAAAAATATTTACGTATTGCGTGCTGACATTGATCGATATCGGTATTAGGAGCCGTCTATAGAGTTTTAAGGGTCCCTCATTACATGGGGGCCCTTTATACACTCCTGGAAATTGAAATAAGAACACCGTGAATTCATTGTCCCAGGAAGGGGAAACTTTATTGACACATTCCTGAGGTCAGATACATCACATGATCACACTGACAGAACCACAGGCACATAGACACAGGCAACAGAGCATGCACAATGTCGGCACTAGTACAGTGTATATCCACCTTTCGCAGCAATGCAGGCTGCTATTCTCCCATGGAGACGATCGTAGAGATGCTGGATGTAGTCCTGTGGAACGGCTTGCCATGCCATTTCCACCTGGCGCCTCAGTTGGACCAGCGTTCGTGCTGGACGTGCAGACCGCGTGAGACGACGCTCCATCCAGTCCCAAACATGCTCAATGGGGGACAGATCCGGAGATCTTGCTGGCCAGGGTAGTTGACTTACACCTTCTAGAGCACGTTGGGTGGCACGGGATACATGCGGACGTGCATTGTCCTGTTGGAACAGCAAGTTCCCTTGCCGGTCTAGGAATGCTGGAACGATGGGTTCGATGACGGTTTGGATGTACCGTGCACTATTCAGTGTCCCCTCGACGATCACCAGTGGTGTACGGCCAGTGTAGGAGATCGCTCCCCACACCATGATGCCGGGTGTTGGCCCTGTGTGCCTCGGTCGTATGCAGTCCTAATTGTGGCGCTCACCTGCACGGCGTCAAACACGCATTCGACCATCATTGGCACCAAGGCAGAAGCGACTCTCATCGCTGAAGACGACACGTCTCCATTCGTCCCTCCATTCACGCCTGTCGCGACACCACTGGAGGCAGGCTGCACGATGTTGGGGCGTGAGCGGAAGACGGCCTAACGGTGTGCGGGACCGTAGCCCAGCTTCATGGAGACGGTTGCGAATGGTCCTCGCCGATACCCCAGGAGCAACAGTGTCCCTAATTTGCTGGGAAGTGGCGGTGCGGTCCCCTACGGCACTGCGTAGGATCCTACGGTCTTGGCGTGCATCCGTGCGTCGCTACGGTCCGGTCCCAGGTCGACGGGCACGTGCACCTTCCGCCGACCACTGGCGACAAGATCGATGTACTGTGGAGACCTCACGCCCCACGTGTTGAGCAATTCGGCGGTACGTCCACCCGGCCTCCCGCATGCCCACTATACGCCCTCGCTCAAAGTCCGTCAACTGCACATACGGTTCACGTCCACGCTGTCGCGGCATGCTACCAGTGTTAAAGACTGCGATGGAGCTCCGTATGCCACGGCAAATTGGCTGACACTGACGGCGGCGGTGCACAAATGCTGCGCAGCTAGCGCCATTCGACGGCCAACACCGCGGTTCCTGGTGTGTCCGCTGTGCCGTGCGTGTGATCATTGCTTGTACAGCCCTCTCGCAGTGTCCGGAGCAAGTATGGTGGGTCTGACACACCGGTGTCAATGTGTTCTTTTTTCCATTTCCAGGAGTGTATATTTAAGATGTTAAAAACCGTCGCATGTAGAAGTAACTTCGGGGATTTTCCAAGGGTTACAGGGTAATTGCTGTTCACGATATAAATAAATGTCGGATCGATAATATTGGAGCTCCTCGAGGCTGTTAGTAAATGATGCAGTTGTATGTAACAGAGTGACGTCAGAAACTTATGGCAAAATGCTCAAAGACCTGTAGAGATCGAAGCTTTGGTAAAGGACTGACTGTTAACCTTGAACGTAAAGAAATGTAACTTGTTACGACTAACCCAGGTCGAAAGATCCGTTATTGTGCCATTCCATGATTGGCGAAGAGTCAGAGACAGCAAAGGACTTGGAAGAGCAGTTGAATGGAATGGACAGTGTCTTGAAAGGAGGATATAAGATGAACATCAACAAAAGCAAAACAAGGATAATGGAATGTAGTCTAATTAAGTCGGGTGATGCTGAGGGAATTAGATTAGGAAATGAGGCACTTAAAGTAGTAAAGGAGTCTTGATATTTGGGGAGCAAAATAACTGATGATGGTCGAAGTAGAGAGGATATAAAATGTAGGCTGGCAATGGCAAGGAAAGCGTTTCCGAAGAAGAGAAATTTGTTAACATCCAGTATTGATTTAAGTGTCAGGAAGTCATTTCTGAAAGTATTCGTATGGGGTGTAGCCATGTATGGAAGTGAAACATGGACGATAAATAGTTTGGACAAGAAGAGAATAGAAGCTTTCGAAATGTGGTGCTACAGAAGAATGCTGAAGATTAGATGGGTAGATCACATAACTAATGAGGAAGTATTGAATAGGATTGGGGAGAAGAGAAGTTTGTGGCACAACTTGACTAGAAGAAGGGATCGGTTGGTAGGACATGTTCTGAGGCATAAAGGGATCACCAATTTAGTATTGGAGGGCAGCGTGGAGGGTAAAAATCGTAGAGGGAGACCAAGAGATGAATACACTAAGCAGATTCAGAAGGATGTAGGTTGCAGTAGGTACTGGGAGATGAAAAAGCTTGCACAGGATAGAGTAGCATGGAGAGCTGCATCAAGCCAGTCTCAGGACTGAGGACCACAACAACAACAACAGTTGAAATAGTAACAACAATAAAATCTGAGTGTTACCGCCCGGAACGACATAAAGTGGAACGACAATATGAGACTAGTTGAGGAAACACATGTCAGACTGAGATTCACTGGAAGGATCCTAAGGAATCGTAATTCACTCAGGAAAGACGTACCACCCAAAAATATCACCTACTGATTGTTAAGTATCGCTCGTAAGCCGGCCCTTATCTGGTTGGATTAACAGGACACGTAGACATCCAAAGAATAACGGCACGTAACGTCACGGGTGTCTCATTTGTGAGTGCGTCACAAAGATTTTCATAAAACACCAGTGTCAGATTACAAAAGAGAGATGTTGTTCATCACGGAGAGTTTTCTGTCAAAATTTCTGGAGCGTAATGTTCCAATAGTCATTAAGAGACATATTACTTACTTCCACGTACACCTCGCGAAACAACCATAACGAGAAAATACTAGAAATTCAAGTTCGTACGAAGGCTTACCAACATTCATTCTTCCCGAGCATCATTCGCAATTTGATCAGGGAAGTGATAAATCGTAGGGATAACAAAAGTACTCCCGCCACACACCGAAAGATACGTAGGATGGACAAAAATATGGGAACACTACACACATAACACATTACCATGCCTAAAACGGTGTAGGAAAATCTACATCTACATGGATACACTGCAATTCACATTCAAGTGCCTGGCAGAGGGTTCATCGAACCACCTTCACAATTCTCTATTATTCCAATCTCGTATAGCGCGCGGAAAGAATGAACACCTATATCATTCCGTACGAGCTCTGATTTCCACTATTTTATCATGGTGATCGTTCCTCCCTATGTAGGTCGGTGTCAACAAAATATTTTCGTATTCGGAGGAGAAAGTTCGTGATTGGAATTTTGTGAGAAGACTCCGTCGCAACAAAAAACGACTTTCTTTTAATGATTTCCAGCCCAAATCCTGTATCATTTCTGTGACACTCTCTCCCATATTTCGCGATAATACAAAACGTGCTGCCTTTCTTTGAACTTTTTCGTTGTACTCCGTCAGTCCTATCTGGTAAGGATCCCACACCGCGCAGCAGTATTCTAAAAGAGGACGGACAAGCGTAGTGTAGGCAGTCTCCTTAGTAAGTCTGTTACATTTTTCTAAGTGTTCTGGCAATAAAACGCAGTCTTTGGTTAGCCTTCCCCACAACATTTTCTGTGTGTTCCTTCCAATTTAAGTTGTTCGTAATTGCTATACCTACGTATTTAGTTGAATTTAGGCTTTTAAATTAGACTGATTTATCGTGTAACCAAAGTTTAACGAGTTCCATTTAGCACTCATGTGGATGACCCCACACTTTCCGTTATTTAGGGTCAACTGCCACTTTTCGTACCATTCAGATCGTTGGAATTCTAAATAGTATCCAGTCGTCTCGGAATGGATAAATACAGATGCTATACAGTTTTCAAGGTAATCTTCTACCATTCTTATTGCAAAATAGTGGCAATTCCAGGGTAACGATGATGTAGTGGATAGCAATCATGCGCTTTTTCTCCAGAGTAGAACACAAACGCTCCGTAATACTAACAATATGATTACTGCGGTGGCCAGGGGAGAAGCAACAATTCGTCCTCGTGCTCACAAAACCAGCCCTGGACGATGCGAATTGTGCGAATAGGACCCTGCCATTGTGCAACACAGCATCTCCATCGGGAAACCTGATCAGCCAAATGATCACATAATACTTGGCATTAATGTGACTTTTCAAAGAAACAATGGGGCCACGTTATGAGTTGCATAAATCATCACCGAACCCTTGTCAAGTGTCACTCCTGACACGTAAAATCTGTTACAACTTGTGAACAGTGTAAAACAAGACTCACCCGATCAAATTACTTTCTTCCATTACCCCGTAGTCCAGATTTTATGGCCTCGGCACCTTGCTCTCCGGTTACAGGCATTCGCGTCACTGAGGGATGGTTTTCGAATTATAGCCCGCCCTGCAATTTTGTGCTTCTAGAGCTGCTTTCGTGTTGCTTTGGTGCTAACAGGGGTCCCCACTGCGACATTCAGTTCTGCAGCGACTTTACAGCTGCCGTTCCCTTATTTTTCGTCACAATCCTCTTCCCTCTTCACTGACCGTCTGTCACGACCACTTAGGACACGCTTTCGTCCGCGTTGTGTCTAAGCACTTGATGTTTCTCCGCTTTACTTGTATCGGTATAAACTTTTGATACGTTGCCCTTTGAAACATCAGACGCGCTGGCTACCTGGTTACGGAAGCATCCATCATACGAGCACCAACAATTTCCGTCGTTCGATTTCACTTAACGCGAACTTAATGCACTGACAACCGCACAGAACATTGTTATGACCACTACTGACACTTGCAACGTCTTGATGACATTTCACAGGTGCCATTCGTGGTCAAATACAACAGCTCAACCTTCAGGCGTGGCTAACACCTGCATTTATGCTCAAATACGCATTTCCCGCGGTATTCCCACATTTTTATTCAATCCCTGCGGCTTGTGGAATGCAGTTGTAGATTAAATGTCATGAAAGGCAAATAATTTCACTTACTTCACATCATACTGATCTGAAACGATTTAAATGTTCAATAAGGACCATTCGACTACAATATCCATACAGTAGTTGAACTCAAGTTTATACGCGCTCATGTGGTTATAATTTAAAACTCCGTGAGCGTCCCAGTGGTGTAATTCTATATCCTTTGGATATCCATTTCCACACCATTCGCAATTTATTAATATTTATGTTGTCATTCATGAGATTTTGCCATTCAAAACAGAGTCCATCTTTTGTACTCAAACTGTTTAAGACAATGGAGATCAGAAAACCCCCGAGTTTTCTGCTCGATGAGTTTCGGTTTCTCGGCCTTCGTGCTGGAGCCTCAACTAAATCGATTTCCTTCCTCAGTTAATGGACAGTTGGTTCGGGTTTGTGAAATATATTTTAATATGGCTAAATTTATTAATCCCGCCTCCGAAGCGGCGTGCACTTCGGGCAGGGAGAAGGGTGCTTATCGACATTTTAATCTGGGCTTCCACCCCCGCGTGCGACGGTCACGAAAAGAGGGTGGAACGATGGCAGTATTACACTCCGCCACTGACATTTTAATCTCTCCGAGCTTTCCATAAATATCACTTCACAACGTATCAGGGACATAATGCACCGTGGAAACAAGGACTAATAGCTAGAATGGAAATGAGTCACATTCTCGCTTGTTTCCACCTGTTTTCTGATCTCGGACAACCTCTCGTTTTTTACATTCGCCGGGAATAAACTCTGGCACCTGCCGTCTGAATTAGTAGCGCCAGAAGCCAGGTAAACTTTCGACACATCCAAAATACCGCTAACACGAATTACTTAAAGCGGGCATTTAACGGCTAGCGTGCACGGCAAAATTCCTGGCGCATTCACTTTAAAAACGTAGGGAAATTAGGAGCAAAATACGATTTTTACGCTTGTCATCACACCGAGTTTGAGTCTGATGTGACGTAAAATTTGAAATGGCCAACCTAACAAGCGAAATAAAATGAGAAATCGTATTGGAGATTATAATTTCCCGAACAACACTGCTGGCGGAGTCTTCAGTAGCGGGAAGGAATAATTATTTTACTCCTCCAGTAATAGTGAGCAAACAAAACTTCGTACTGCTACCAGTGAACAGTTACAGCGAAGTTGGAGCAAGAAACGTCTGCGTCTACTGCTAAAAGATCTAAGAGAACCTTTGTATTTAGTAATGACGCCATTTTTTTAATTCTGTAAGATAATTTCCAGACAATTTACTTTAAAGTTGGATTCATGTGGTAAATACAATACTAAAGTGACAGAAGTAACTTAATGTGGAAGAGAAGTGAGGCGTTCGTCTGTTACAGATAATCGAATAAACCTAGTAGAGCCTATATACTATCTCGTATGTAATTCTCGTTGTATTTACGCCTAATTCCAGCTCACATGTGTACCATAATAAGGAAGATAACAAATTCTACTAGCTCATACCGATTCCACACCGTTAATACGCATGTTGAAAAACTGAAGGCCAAATAAATAAACATTAATAGTTTGTTTCAAAACATAATTTAGCTGCCTATTAATATCACGAAACGGAAGGACGGACTTTGGGCGATGTCGTTCGAATTCGAATTCATACTGAAATATGGGGCAATGGCCACTTTACTTCAGCGATGTAGTAAAAACTGCCAACAATTTAAATCTGGGTGGTCGGCGGGGGTTTGGTTCCCACTGCTCCCTAACACGATACATCTTGGAATAGGAACTGGTAAAGGAGCTAAAGTTCAAAGAGGTGGCCTACGTTAGGGATAGCAAAGGACTTCGAAGGGCAACTGAACGGAATGAACTTTATCTTCAAAAGATGTTATGACATATCATATTGGAATTTTGAGCGCAGTTCCGTGCTTGCAGGAAATAATAATGGATTCAGAATTTCTCCTTTTCGCACTGTTGCAGGGCTTGCAGAAAATAATAATGGATTCAGAATGAGTCCTCCTTTTTGCAGTGTTGTTATTAAAGCAAAATAATAATCGTGTACCTGCAAAAAGGCGGACCCATCTTTAATCCATTATTGAAAATGTTATGATATTAACTTTAAACAAAATTAAGGAAAGGTAAAGACGATTTAAGTCAGGCGATGCTGGGATATTAAGTTCACTGCGCAAAACACAAATCCTGCCCCCCCCCCCCCCCCCCCATTGTGACATCATGCTAATACCGTGTAACACTTTCTCTAGCCTCGATGATCAACGGCTTCAATTCGGCTGGGAAAAGAGGCCACAATTTTCTTCAGGTGTGCCGCATCCAGCTGAAGTCGCTCATTGATTTCTAGATCCCGCATAACTACCGTACTGCGGGAATTTTGACTGTTACTTTTCAGTATAACCTTTATTTGTCTACATCGCGAGTTCATAAAATGATATGATATGACTGGTTTGGACTGTGCTATCTTCAGATCATAAATTTCGTTACAGAGAGTAACACGTGATATGTTGCACAATCAAGTACTGGCTCATTAAAACTTAATTACTCACTTTTAATGGTTGGTTGGTTGGTTGGTTGTTTGGGGAAAGAGACCAGACAGCGTGGTCATCGGTCTCATCGAATTAGGGAAGGATAGGGAAGGAAGTCGGCCGTGCCCTTTTAGAGGAACCATCCCGGCATTTGCCTGGAGTGATTTAGGGAAATCACGGAAAACCTAAATCAGGATGGCCGGACGTGGGATTGAACCGTCGTCCTCCCGAATGCGAGTCCAGTGTCTAACCACTGCGCCACCTCGCTCGGTCACACTTTTAATGCTTCGGTACTTGCTTGTGCAGCATGTGACGTGTTACTCTCTGCAACGATATTGTCTGATCTGAAGATAATTGCTAGCACACTCGCAACCGATCATATAAATTTATGAACTCGCGCTACACACAAATAACGGTTATATTGAGAATTAAGACCGCTTTTCCACATTCTAGACCTTTTCATCAAGCCTTATAATTTTACGTTTAATTCGCTGCTCCAAATATTCCTAGGCATTTTCTATGGGATTAAAATCGGTGGATTCAGCAGGCCATTCGAGGGGTGGTGTGGTGTCTGGGTGTTCCAGGAAAGGTATACGTGGAGCCCTATAAACATGGTCGTTGTCATGTTGGGAGACAGAATCTTCCACAGCACATTCATCATGAGTATGGGGGAGGTAGGACGTTACTTGGCCGGCGAGTATGTTGAAATAGCCCGCCCGGTTGGCCGTGGGTTCTAACGCACGTCTTTCCGGGCGGAATGGAGCGCCTGGTCCCCGGCACAAATCCGCCCGGCGGATATTTGTCGAGGTCCGGTGAACCGGCCAGTCTGTGGATGTTTTTTAGACGGTTTTCCATCTGCCTCGGCGAATGCGGGCTGGTTCCCATTATTCCGCCTCAGTTACACTATGTCGGCGATTGCTGCGCAAACAAGTTCTCCACGTACGCGTACACCACCGTTACTCTACCACGCAAACATGGGGGTTACACTCGTCTAGTGTGAGACGTTCCCTGGGGGTTCCACCGGGGGCCGAACCGCACAATAACCCTGGGTTAGGTGTGGGGCGGCGGAGGGGTGAAGTGGACTGCGGTAGTCGTCGTGGGGTTGTGGACCACTGCGGCTGCTGCGGGGACGGAACCTCTCCGTCGTTTCTAGGTCCCGGGTTAACATATAATACAATACATACAATGCTGAAATAAACGACATAGTACACATTAACGGTCACATGAATATGTGGGCCCATGTCATGATACGGAAAACAGCCCCAAAACATCACAGGACGACCTCTGGGCTGAAATACGCCCTTCACACACCACTGGTTAAACGCCTCATTGGGCTGAGGTGCACCTAACTCCTTGTATCAACTGAAGAATGCAAAATCGCCAGCTGTTGGACGACACTACACGCCTCCGGTCGCTATCCAATTTCTGTGTAGTTTTGGCCGACTGAAGGATTAATAATACGAAGTGCGACAATAAAATAAAGAGACTGATTTTATCCTCCGGCAGCCGGTGTAGCCGAGCGGTTCTAGGCGCTTCAGTCTGGAACCGCGCGACGCTACGTTCGCAGGTTCGAATCCTGCCATGGGCATGGATGTGTGTGGTGTCCTTAGGTTAGTTAGGTTTAAGTAGTTCTATGTTCTAGGGGACTGATGACTTCATATGTTAAGTCCCATAGTGCTCAGAGCCATTTGAACCATTTTATCCTCCATAGGGCGGTAACTCCGCAGCCTGCTGCCGGAGGCAGTGTGCGACCTTGGTCGTTCCTCACCACACCTACCTGTGGCGTGCGTCCTACAGTGATTTAATCAGGAGTAGGAGCCAGAAGAGTGAAGACCAATGTTTCCTCCTTGTCACAACAATGGAATCTCGAAGTACTGCGCAGCGGTATGCCACCTCGTTGTGTGCGGAATTCCGTGAGAGTGTCGCATTAACGTATGGGAAGCTTCAGCAAGCTTATGGAAAAGACGTTTTATCAGAGGCACAAGGGTTTCAGTGGCACAAAATGTTTTCTCAGGGCAGTACTAATGCCGAAAATGGGCATAGCAGTGGGCGACCATCAACAGCACGAACAAACACAAAATGGGCCTATGCGAGTGAAAATGATTGCAAACGAACAGAACATTATTCAGGAAACTATTCGTCTGATACTGACTGAAAATCTGCAGCTGAGAAAACGTTGCGCCAAAATGTTTCCCTAAAATCTCATACAGCAACAAAAAGATCGACGAACGACTGTGGTTGCTGATCTCTTGGAATAAGTGAAATTCAACGCAAAATTTGTTAACCGATTTATCTTCGGTGAAAAAAGCTTTTTTTTCAGTATGACCGAGAGCCCAAGCGTCAACGTTCAGAGTGCTCGAAGGAATCGCCAAGACCAAAGGAAACGACCACAACGAAGTCAAAGGTGAAATGCATGCTTGTGTGTTTTCTCCACAGGTATTGTGCTCAAAGAGTGATTACCTCCAGGCCAGACAATAAACCAATACTCCTACCAAGAAGTTCTTGAAAACTGCTAAAACTGATCTGTAGTGTACGTCCGCACATTGCTAACAAATAGACCCAGCATCACAATGACGTACCATCCCATACCGCATTGTCTGTTGGGCAGTTTTTGACGTCAGAGTCCAGCAGCTGTAACGAGAGCATTTGATGGTAAACCAGAAGATGAGTTTCAGAGATGCTTCCTACAATGGAAATGCAGATAGAGTAAGTGCCTGCAGCCACAAGGGAGTTACTCTGAAGGTGATACCAACACAGTCGATTAAAAATGTGAGTAAAGGTGTCCTTTTTATCAATCTCATGACTTTGTTGTCGCACCTCGTATGGCCGTTGCTTGCAATTGCCCCCGTAATTTGCGCTGGGAAAGTGGCTGAAGTGGCATGCCTTCACTGACAGCAACAGTTCCTGCCGGGCTTAAAGCCGACTGTGCTTGACAAGGCATGGCATTCGTCTCCGCTCGCTGTCGGTTAGGACCTTTTGCGACTGGTCTTCTTACGCCGTGTAACATAGCTTTTGCTGACAGGTTGGAGGGTCCGTATTGATACGTCAATAAATTGAGCAGCTTCATTCATGATGTGGTCATGGACACACCCAAACACAACAGTTCTTTACTGCCGTTCTGTCACGACTTGGTATCGAGCCGTCTTACTGTGGTAATTCCATACAACTGACTGGCACATACATACCATTCTGTCATTTACGGCCGGCCGCTGTGGCCAAGCGGTTCTGGGCGCTTCAGTCCGGAACCGCGCTGCTGCTGCGGTCGCAAGTTCGAATCCTGCCTCGGGCATGGATGTGTTCAAATGGTTCAAATGGCTCTGAGCACTATGGGACTTAACATCTGTGGTCATCAGTCCCCTAGAACTTAGAACTACTTAAACCTAACTAACCTAAGGACATCACACACATCCATGCCCGAGGCAGGATTCGAACCTGCGACCGTAGCAGTCGCGCGGTTCCGGACCGAGCGCCTTAACCGCGAGACCACCGCGGCCGGGCATGGATGTGTGTGATGTCCTTATGTTAGATAGGTTTAAGTAGTTCTAAGTCCAGGGGACTGATGACCTCAGAAGTTAAGTCCCATAGTGCTCAGAGCCATTTGAACCATTTTTGTCATTTACATCTGCAGTGGAGGTTCACATGACCACGAAGCACCAGCTCTACTAGCACCTTCTAAAACAAGAAAGTCTGTGCACCGCTCTGTGACGTCATCACACGTGGTCCAAGCCCAGCTCACAGGCCTCAGTGCAGTCCGTTTGGTTAAAGGACCCGGAAGTCAAAAAATCGGGAAGAAATCGATTTGAAATCTTTGGTGATTTATGGAACGGCAACATTTTTTTCTTTGAAATGACGTAATTCTTTGATATGTAACATATTGCCGAGAAGTTTTCAATGGTTTCAAAACAAAATGATATTTTCTGTTTATATGTATAGACATCTTCTGCAGACGATGTTATGTATCAATCATTATTGTTTTTTCCCGTCTTGAGAGTACTGCAGTTTGGGAAGATTTCACCAGAAACGTTTCACATATATTTATAAAGCATCTTCTGTGATCATTGGTGTCTGTTCTTCTTTTTTGCATGTTTTGAAGTAAACTGTTTTTCCCCATTGTTAGCGGAGGTCAGAGTCAGAAAAAAACATGTTTTCACAATTCCGGAGTGTGGAACCGGTATAAGTACTGTTCGATTTCTATTTAAGCAGCTCTAGTGAAGTTTACAAAACTAAAGTACAAAATTCGCAAATGCCCCAAAAGCTACGGTCGCAGGTTCGAATCCTGCCTCGGGCATGGATGTGTGTGATGTCCTTAGGTTAGTTAGGTTTAAATAGTTCTGAGTTCTAGGGGACTGATGACCTAAGAAGTTAAGTCCTATAGTGCTCAGAGCCATTTTTTTACCCCAAAAGATAAAGCGGGTTTGTAAAATCCGAGAAATCGTGGAAGGTATGTGTGCAATTATGTATTTTAGACCCCAACATCCGATAGCAATGCAGGAAGAGGCAGTGAATGTGAAAAAATGTAAACGAGGGGACAAAACACCAGTGGACACGGAAGGTACTTCTATGTAATTGCAGTAGGTGTAAGACAGGAAAACACAATACTAACTGCAAATGATGAATTGAGTGTTCTTTGCAGTTCGTATAAGACCACTTGTTCATAAACGTTGTTGCCAGCAGGTTATGACAGGCCTACTTTATAAATTTCGTGGAATTCGCTTTTATCGTTTAAGAACTTATAGAAAATAAAAACTCAGTCTTGACTTTGAAGAAGGAGTAAAGTTATCCCTGTGATAACCATTTCTTCCTAGTTGTTTCATCCTCCAGAAATTTAAATACAGTAACATTTTGTCCTCCGTCGTAATTTCTTCACATTTCGTCATAGAATAATGAACGGCATTTTATCAATAAAAAGAAGATCGAATATACACAAATCGTCCAACCTAATGCCAACAAAGTAAGCAAAGTAAACAAAAATAATTCATATTCAACTACGTAGTAGTTAACACTAAGGAAGTAGCTCAGTAACGATAAATAGAGTGCCAGCGAATGTTCGTAAGCTTGTGTTTACGTACGACGCCATGTTCGGACGTCACATAAGCTCTGTTTTTAGGAGGTGCTGGTTCTACGCCTTATACAGTGCTCCAAAACGACCATTGTGCTATTTTAAGGGAGTGACTTAACATTTTTTTCCGTTGAGATTAGCTTAGGAAATGATGTTAAAAGTAACAGAGGAGCTTTGCGACTTGATGTTTTGGCAGCAAAATAACTGACAATTACAGAGGTAAAGAAACTGGTAATATCAAGAAAAGGTTTCCTGTAGAAGAAAATTATGATAACACTGAATATAAAGTTAAGTGATAGGAAATTTTTTCTGGAGCTATTTGTCTGAAGTGTAGTATTTGTCTGAAGTGTAGCCTTATATGCAAGTGGACGGCAAAGTGGACGCATCAGATTGAAACAGAGGCATCTGAAATGTGGTGTAATAGGAGAGATAAGATTATAAGCCTATATCAGATAGTCAGTGAAGAAATTGAAAACATCATGTTTATTCATAGGTAACGCGTCTTACACAATTAATGACACCAAACGTCACATTAAAAGGAAGTTGGCCATATTTGCACCACTTGGAAAATCACTGTAGACATTTGTGCAGCTTTCCTCAGATAGTATTACATTGTAGACGTCTGCATCTACATGCATACTATGTAAAACACAGGTTCATTTTTTGCGTGTTGTCTAGGAAAAGTCTAAAGAATTGTTAGCGTTCGTTTACTTTGCTGCTTTTGTGATACGTTTAGGTACAGAATTCTCGCTCCGAAGGCCCCTGTCTACAGTACTGATTCCGAAACTGGAACGCCTAGGAATCAATTTCATTAAACGGATTATTTGTAACGCAAACTGTCCTTTGACGCTTCATGCTCCGCTGTACAATTTGACCTGCCTGGCTTTGGTGACGAGGAATATTTTCACGGTCACGCCTCCAGTGCCCGAATATTGTGCAGAGGGAGAACCAAAGTCCGGATGGTTCCAGCAGTTTTCAGCGCATTGTGGCCTAAGGCGGGTACAAAAACGGCTGTCTAGTAAGAAATAAATGAACTATTAATCTGTTGCAGTGATCGTCAACTTTTTCGTTTTGAAACCAATACTGACTTCGTAGGGTGACACCTCGCTGCTTAGAAAAAGGTGAGCAGGGGGGCTATAAAGTGACCACTGAAGACAAATTGAATTTTCACGAATCCAGGGTTACTGTTAGAAGCTTTCCACTTACACATTTCGAATCTACATGTCATAAGATATCACACCAAATATTTTTAAGTGAGAAAGAAAATAACATATTGAAACTACATGCATTTTCATGAAGTATTACATAGCGACCAATTTTCCGTACCGAACCGGATATTGTGGCGAGTGCCATCGCAGTGGGATCTTATGTTCGTTTTCCTGAATGTCGGGTACATTCTCTAGGCGTCTTCAGACCCTACTATATGAAAGAAAACCAGGCGGCTGTAGCAGGCCTTTTTAAACCGAGCTTTTGTATTAGGCCAAATATAAGAGAACAGTAACTGTTTGAAATAATATAACTTTATTAATCAAAAGTGAAACGAAGGGATAGAGTGGTGTGTGACAGCTTCGTATATGAAAGGGTTTAAAAGTCAGTTTCATCTGTTGTCATCCGTGTTTTATGGAAGTAACTAACTGTTATTGAGGTAAACACCTCGCCCACTTTTTCCGACGCGTAGCGAGTTCACTTTTCCTGGACGGGCCAGATCGGCATTAATGGTCCACAGAAGAAACTATCAAATTGAAATAAATGACAAGGAACTATTTTGTAGGCAAAAGGATATTGATGTGAAAAAAAGCTTCCTCTGTGAGTCTCACTGACAACAGTGATGTATTTTAGAACTAGTGTGAGTGCTTCTCGGCAGGCAGCAGTAGTGTTCAGGGCAAAAAATATCCAGTGGCCACTTTTCCCATCCTGGCCACCTTACCACACCTTCCTCTACCACGATATTCTTATTAATTGGTAACCTACCCAAATTAGTACTTTATATTAATTAATAACAGTAACTGTAATGCCAGACTAAAAATGTTTACTAAGTGATTTGAATGTCACGTTTACACTTATCCATTGCATTATATTAGAACAGTCTTAATTTGAAATTATATTATTTGCTACAAATACATACAACATTTGATGATGACCGTCTCTGTAATACGCATTCACGAATTCATGTTGCTTCCGTTTGACATTTATACCATAGCAGCTGATCGGTAAGAGTTGCGCGAGCTGAAGAGTTGCCAGTATTGGAAGATAAACAATTACTCAGCTCACGGCCGAATTCACAACTAAAATTAAGCAAATCTTAAAATATGTTTGTCTCTGTAAGTATGTTTGTTTGTTTGTTACGCAGCAAGAAAAATACACTCTTAAGAACCCCTTAACGTTACTTGACGTTTTTGGATTCTGCCGTCAGTAGCCGGATGTAAATCATAAAATAAGGCTGAGAACCATGGGCCGCATGAACACTTACTCGGGCCGCATGCATCCTGCGGGCCGCAGTTTGACGGCTCATGACGTACTGAATTATGCGCTCTTCTGAGCTTTTCGTCACATGTTGGAATATTTGTAAACGTTTTGGTGCAAAAACATTACGAACACTGAGCACTGCGGGCACCTGAGGCCGTTGGGGATGTGTGTGTGTAAGCGGAACTGAGACAAACGAGGAATCGTTCTAGAGACGATACGCAAGTCCACTGACATGTGTGGCTTTGAGACACGGCGGCTGAGAACGAACACCTGAGAAACGGCGGAGCTGGTTGGCTGTTCGTGTGCTACTGTCGTGACCGTTTGTGGAAAGTGGTTGAAGGGCGCTGAAACCACGAAGAGAGAAAAGATGTTGGACGTTCACGCCTCGCCACAGAACGTGGAGGCCGGAGGTTTGCCCGTTAAGCAAAGCAGGCGGTGTGTGGCAGATGTAACAGTGTTGGTGGTGGCACAATTATTGAGGAGTACAACGTTCAGCGGACATTGTTGAATACGGAGCTGCACAACCGACCACACCTATGCGTTCCCATGTCGACCGAACAATACCATCAATAATGATTGCAGTGGGCACGGGAACTTCCAGACTGAACCGAGAGCACCAATGAAAATGTATGTGCCTAGTCGAACGAATCACGTTCCTTTTACATCAGTTCAGTCCAGATACGCCGTGATGAGGCAAACAGCTGATCGGAACGCGAACCGTACCACTAACACAATATGGTTGTGGCGGACATTTACCTGTACTTCCATGGGATCTTTGGCGATAATCGAAGGCACCATGACAGCTGAGATGCACGTGAACATTATTGTGGACTCCTTGTATCCGTCCATGCTTCATATCTAACCGGAAGACGACGGCATCTTCCAGCAGATTAGCCGTGTCAAAGGCCAGAATCGTGGTCCAGTGGTTTCAGCAGTCTGATAGTGAACGCACGTGTCTTGGCCTCCAAATTCGCCTGATCTGAACCTGATGGAACAGATGTCGGGCGCTATCGAGCGCTAGTTCTGCGTTCACAAACGATCGGCCCGCAGTTTTTGAGAATTACGTGATATGTATGCGTAGTCATCTGTTACACTTACCTCTGGAAGCCTACCAAGGACTCGCCAAATCCATGCCGCGCATAACAGTATGTACATACATATGTTTTGATGACATTAGCTTAATTCCTGTCTCGATTCATAGTGGGTCTGGGATCCAAACGACGCCTGTTCTTTCGGTCACCACATATCTATTTAAGGCGATGACGGCTAATGATCCCTTCAGGGTAGATGCACACCAAGCTCTAACTCGTATGGGAATGGACGAGATGTTGCGAGTAATGAGTCTAATAAATAGGGGCATTACATCCGCTGTGTGTGATATAAGCTGAGAATCTGGGTCACGGATACGGCACGAAAGCAACAAGAAGAGCTAACAAGTTGGGCAGGAAACCAGATACAGAAAATGAAATGAAAACAACAGCTTACGGTGGTGCCCTTACCTTACATCAAAGGCGTCAGTGCTCGATTAGGCGGTTGCCGAGAAGCCATTAAAATAGTTTGCTGGAGTGGCCGCAGAATCCAGGATTCAATAGCATCTGTTAAGGTTGCAGCCCTCAACGCCACAGCAGTATACGAGATACAGTGTAAGCGCTGAGCCGCTTGCAATGGGGCCTAGAAGGCTTGTTAGCATCCGCATAATAGAACATAGGTGCTACGTTCGGTTGTGGCAGCGTAACGGATCGGCACTAACGGGGCACCGTCGCGATTGTGGGCAAGCTATTAAGGTTCAAGGAACACGAAGACTTGCAAAGACAGCCGCAAATGCGCACACGAAATCCTAAAAGAGCCTGACGCCCTCAGCAGGGAAGACGGATTTAGGCTCCCGGCGTCTTGGCTTCCATCAGTCGTGATGGGTCGCGTGTGATCTCAGGGCAGCGGCCTCACTGAACAAGACCACAATCGTCTAGAGGAGGCAAACAGCGCATCCACAACTGAAGTCCTTTCTCCGCAACTAACGAGAGGAAAACACAGCCGCCACAAACTAGCAGACTACCAACTGCAAGCAACCTGTGTAAATCCCAAGTAGTCTTCCACATATTCCCTCTCTATTTCCTAAACTATCTTACAAGATAGCATTTGTAGACTTAGACAAAGCTTGTGACAATGTTGACTGGAATACTCTCTTTCAAATTCTGAAGGTGGCAGGGGTCAAATACAGGGAGCGAAAGGCTATTTACAATTTGTACAGAAAGCAGATGGCAGTTATAAGAGTCGAGGGGCATGAAAGGGAAGCAGTGGTTGGGAAGGGAGTGAGACAGGGTTGTAGCCTCTCCCCGATGTTATTCAATCTTTATATTGAGCAAGCAGTAAAGGAAACAAAAGAAAAAATTAGGAGTAGGAATTAAAATCCATGAAGAATAAATAAAAACTTTGACGTTTGCCGATGACACTGTAATTCTGTCAGAGACAGCAAAGGACCTAGAAGAGCAGTTGAACGAAATGTACAGTGTCTTTAAAAGAGGATATAAGACGAACATCAACAAAAGCAAAACAAGGGTAATGGAATGTAGTGTAATTAAATCAGATGATGATGAGGGGATTAGATTAAGAAATGAGCCACTTAAACAGTTGATGAGTTTTGCTATTTGGGGAGCAAAATAACTGATGATGGTCGAAGTAGAGAGGATATAAAATGTAGACTGGCAGTGGCTAGAAAAGTGTTTCTGAAGAAGAGAAATTTGTTGACATCGAATACAGATTTGAGTGTTAGGAAGTCTTTTCTGAAAGTATTTGTATGGACTGTAGCCATGTATGGAGGCGAAACATGGAAGATAAATAGTTTAGACAAGAAGAGAATAGAAGCTTTCGAAATGTGGTGCTACAGAAGAATGTTGAAGATTAGATGAGTAAATCACGTCACTAATGAGGAGGTACTGAATAGAATTGGGGAGAAGAGGAATTTATGGCAAACTAGTCTAGAAGAAGAGATCGGTTGGTAGGACATGTTCTGAGGCATCAAGGGATCACAAATTTAGCATTGGAGGACAGCGTGGAGGTTAAAAATCCTGTAGGGAGATCGAGAGATGAATACACTAAGCAGATTCAGAAGAATGTAAGGTGCAGTAGTTACCTGGAGTTGAAGCAGCTTGCACAGGATAGAGTGGTATGGAGAGCTGCCTCAAACCAGTCTCTGGACTGAAGACCACAACAATAACAATATCATCTAAATCCACCAGTCGTATTTTAGGACCAATAAAATACAATGAATGTGACGCGGTGATCTAGTGATACCATTAGCAATGGATATATTGAAGCACTCACTCTTAAACTAAATGCTCTGTGCTTTACGGAAGGCCTCTGCAACATAGCCTAAATTCTGTTATTTTAGTGTTTTAAATTTACGACGTAGTCTGAATTAGCAGTCACAGCTGATCATATTTGAGATGCTCTGTTTAAACGCTGGGAACGCATTCTCGGAATGTGCAATACTCTTTCCTCTCTATGCTGGTCTGTCAACATCTCTTCTTTGACCTTCAGGCTCATATATGTCAGTGCTTGCTCAAGACTGCTGTTTCTTTCCCAGTGACTGGTTCTGGATCGAGGCTTTATAAGCTATGGATTCCTACTGAAGGGGCTGATATACAAAGTGTTTCAAAACTACATGGACAAACTTCGAGATGATCTAGAAAGCATGTTGAGGAACAAAATGAGAAACCCTTGTCCGCAGACGTCATCCAACCGTGTTGTAGAGCGTCGAAGTTACAGACGCCGGTGCCTCTCCTTCGGCAGCAGGCGTGGTTCGCGGAGAGACTGCAAGCAGTTCGAGATTTGTGGTTTTCGATATCCGGTGATCGCGACTAATGGCCGTGATCGCCAGTGGAGCAGATGGAGCTAGCTCCTGCGTAAACGGGCGTCTTCTCTTGTGAATGCGACGCTTTGTTGTCGTGGTGGTATTGGACACAGGCTTCTATCCGCAGTGTATTGTCGCCCAGAATCCTCTATACCGTCTCCTATGTTTTGCGGTTCAATATATTGGATATAACAGACAGAGAACAACAGCGTCGCGATTAGGTTGGCGAACGTCAGCAATCGCCGTCTACTCCGCTCGAGTGTGCGGCAATCGGCCGCATTACGAGAATAACGGCAGACATTCCGAGACTTCGGCGCTTTTATTGAATTTAAAGGACAGGAACCATGGATACAAGGAAACGAGAATGAACCATACGTGTAGACACTGTGGCAGGCATCAGAGAACAAAACTCGAGGAATATGCATAACCGTTTATTCAGTTTGTATAGGGAATTAAATATATTTTACAAACTAAACAACATGTGAAACAAACGTTAAAAACTAAATGTTCCATTGCGATCGAAACCGTTTTCTTCACTTGAATTAGCTTATCGTATAATTCGCACTTCTCATAACAATAATTTCATCACTTATGAATTAAATACAATTATAGTATGTGCTCAAACTTACTTCCTCCAGTGTCAAATGGTTCAAATGGCTCTGAGCATTATGGGACTTAACATCTCAGGTCATCAGTCCCCTATAACTTAGAACTACTTAAACCTAACTAACCTAAGGACATCACACACATCCAAGCCCGAGGCAGGATTCGAACCTGCGACCGTAGCGGTCGCGCGGTTCCAGTCTGAAGCGCCTAGAACCGCTCGGCCACCAGGGGCCGGCTCCTCCAGTGTCGTAGCATGCCTGACATACGCGTATCACTGAGTGCCGCACTTACGCATAGATATTAGACATGGTGCGAACAACCTCGCACGCTCCATGTAGCTTCACTACTAGGTCTTCCATTGACTGCACCGGGGTTTCGCATTTCACATTCTCTTAATGGTCCTACAGGAAGAAGTCAGTGGGTTGAGATGCGGCGACCGAGGCGACTAAGTTAGGGGCCACCTCGACTAATCCAGCGATCCCCAAACATCCATCCGATCTGGGTTCTGGCAGCTCGACAGAAGTGTGTGGGTTCCCCTTCGTGCTGGAAACGCATACTTCGACTGACTGCAGTGGCACCTCCTCTAGTAATGCCGATAGCACTTCCTCGTTGAACGTTGTGTCGCGAGAGAAGCAAGTAGGGGCCAATCGAGTAATCGTGGACCATGCCGGCCCAACCATTGCTGGTGAAGCTTTCTTGATAACCTGGGTCGGCGGCGGCGTGAGGGTTCTCCTCTGTCCATATTTGGCAGTTGTGGGCGTTGAACAACTCTAGCGGGTGTAGGACGCCTCGTCTGTGTACAACATACACGCGGAATAATATGGCTGCCTGGCGCAACGCTGCAGGAACCACTGCCCTAACTCCACACCCGGAGTATGGGCGTGTGCCAATAGCGCCTGTACGATATTGCAGTGCATGCATGGCCGAAGGAACAGGCACTGCAGCGACTATAAGCGTTATGAAATATATTAAATGTATTCGCAGTAGCGAATATGGACAACCATCATAACGACAATGAAAATTTGTGCCGGACGGGACTCGAACTCGGATTTCCCGCTTATCACCAGCGGTCGCACTAACCATTTGGCTATCCGAGTGCTGCCCACGGCCAGACCCAAACTTCCATATGTCGTCAACCATTTGTCTACAATCTGTACTCGTACATCCGTTGCGCGTATATTCCCGTACTGGGAAGACATTCTACTTGAAAGTCGCTTGTCCGGCAAAACTGGCCGCAAGTTATTTGAATATCAGCGTGCTGCCCATTCTCGCTGACAGTTGTTTCAACGGCTGCAAGTAAATCTTCCATGGTTTTGACTGGCTTCGGAAATGCTTAGGCATCTTGAAATAGTATGTTCTTAGGAAAGAGCGATGTTGGTATGGTTAATAGACCTCCGTACAAAAAGCTCCGAGACTGATTAGTTTCATGTCGTATAAACGACGTCGCCGGAATAAATCTGGTGGCAGCTTGAACTAACAACTATAAACATTTTCTGTCCCGAGTTGGCCCACATCGTAGTGAACCAGCATGACTGCTGTCCGTCTTGATTGCATTAATTTTTTAAAATGACCGGTTTCGTTTCAACAAGAACCACTCTCACATCTACAGACAACAGTAAAATAAATAACCAGCAAACATTCTACGAAAATACATGTTTTCATAGCATGCCATAATGAAATACCAAATGTGACGGAACGTACTTGATTATATCGGTTACAAGAATTTACATGCTACTTCACATAATAAAAATATGTTTTTCCCTTTATTGTTATTTCAACCCCTCACGCCCAACCTGGGTGGGGAGTGGGCTGTTGTCGGTACAGGCAACCCCTTCTTCAGTCAGTTGACAGTAAAAATTTAATTACACGAAAAAGAAACAAGAAACAAATAAGGGAGATATTTATATTCAATGTAAAACATTTCAAGGGGAAAAATAAAATGAAATTTTTTAGATATATGTGAGATATGACCTCTTTCACTAGTAGTTAAAAACAGTAATAATAAAAGGTAAAACTAAACACATTGAAAAAACATTTATAGCCTGAAGCCAGAACACTCATATTTAAAGGAAGCAATTTTCTGTCACCAAGAGCCAGAAGGTCCCATACTCGGATAGTGAATCTGTTGTTGAAGGGGGAAATGTTGGACGACGAGAAAGGTAGGAATCCAGTGGTATGAGGGTGGAGCACTGGTGTGTACAGGTGGCTGTTCGGAAAGAAGAAGGGGTGGAGTAGAGGGGGGGGGGGAACTGTTGACACTAATAATTGTTGGGAAAGAAAAGCAGAAAGAAAGGGGTGGGGAAAGAAAGACAGATGGGAAGAGAAAAAAAGGGGTTAGGAAATGTAAGGAGGTGAGTGAGAGGAAGCCCTGATGAGGTGGAATGAGTGGGGGGGGGGGGGGGGGGTAAATGTTCGAGTGGAATTCATGATCATGTGACGCGAGATGGTTGAAGTTCTTTTGGGAGAATGGTGGAGGATGTGTGGGTGCAGGATTGGTAGAACGTCTTGGTAAAGGCGCCACAGCATTTGAGGATTGGGAAGTAGGAGGGAAACGATAGAATTATCGGAGTCGTGTTTGCAGATGTTGTAGATTGGTCGGAGGTGGTCAGTGTGAGTGAAGAGAGGCGGGAATTTGACGAGTTGGTAAAGGATCCTTGTGGGATAAGGAAATGGAAGCAGAAGGCGAGGCAGAGTGCATGGCGTTTAAAAATTGGGAGGGGCGAATATCTATACAGCATTTGCATAGCAAAGGATGAGGCAGATCAGAAATTTGTACATATGAAGGACAGTGGAAGACCGTGATACCTGTGTTCGGTCAGTTAGTAGTTTTAGTCTGTTGTGGAGTTTCTGATGGATGGTTAGTAGGTGAGGTTTCCACGTTAGTTGCTGGTTGTAGGTTAGTCCACGGTATTTTAATGTGTTGGATAGCTGGATAGGACAGTCATAAATGGTGATGTAAAAGTCGTGGAGGTGAAAAGTGCAGGTGGTGCGTCCTATAGGTATTGTCAGGGTTTTAGAGGATTTGATCTTAAGGAGCCATTGATTACAACAGAAGGTAAACTGATAGAGGTTGATTTGGAGGGATCGTTGAAATTTCTGGAGCGTAGGACAGAGGGTGAGGAAAGCCGTGTCATCAGCGTACTCAAAGAGGTGAACGGGACGTGTTGATTTGGGCACTGCCGAGTGTATAAGAGATAAAGGAGAGGAGATGGAAAGGAGCCTTGGGGCACTCCTGAAGTGGAGTGGAAGGTATGGGAATTTGTGTTGTTAACAACGACATAGGAAGGGTTACTGGAGAGAAAGGGTGCAATAAGGCAGTCACAGTTGAAGTGCATAGGTCTGGTGTTTGAAAAGGAGATCAGAATGCCATATGTGGTTGATGCTTTCTCTAGGTCAAGGGAGACAAGGACGGCGGGTATACAGCTGTTAAGCTGATAGGATATGGGTGAGGTTAAGAGTCAATCATCAGCGGAGAAGGAGGGTCAGAAGCCTTACTGGGTAATAGGAAGCAGTTGGTGTTGGCGCAGATGTCGCTGGATGCGTCGGGATAGAATGGATTCGAAGATCTTGCTAAACACTGAGGCAGACGGGCTGGTATGAGGAGGTATCGGTGATGGGTGTTTTCGATTCGAGGAAAAGTAGCCTTCTGGAGCTTTTCCACAGGCCAGGATAGTAGTCTGTGGAGAGGATAATGCTATACATGGTTGTAAGGGTGATGAGAAAGGAGATGGGGCAGTGTTTAAGGTGTCGATAGGTAATACGATCGTTTCCAGAGGAAATGTTGCATGAAGTATTTGTTTTATGTCCCATGATGTGATTGGAGGGTTAAATTCTGTTTATGGTATGTTGTTCAGATAACAGAATCGTGGGACTGAGCAGTCTGTGCGTTCGTGGGCAGTAGGACATTGGGAGTAATCTACGTGAGGATTGTCAGGGCTTGTGAAGGTATCAGAGAGATATGGTGCAAAGTGATTATCTTGGTCATGTCGTCAGGTAAGTGAAGATTGTGTAGTGAAGGATGGGATGGGTACCAGTAAGTCGGTGGAATGATTTCTATTACATGGAAGGGTCAACTGGGGGTGTAGCATTGAATCAGATGCATGAGTGGCGCCAGTCCTGGCGTTTTTGGCACTGAGCAAATTTTAATTCCGAAGATTGCAAGAACCGACAAATGTGAGAATTACCGCACAATCAGCTTAACAGCTCATGCAACCATGTTTCTGACAAGAATATATCACGGAAGCACGGAAAAGAAAACTTAGGATGTATTAGACGAGGGTCAGTCAGGCGTTAGGAAAAGTAAAGGCACAAAAGAGGCAACGCTGACGTTGCGGTTCATAATGGAAGCAAAACTGCAGAAAAATCAAGACATGTTCATAGGATTTTTCGCCCTGGAAAAAGCGATTGACAATGTCAAATGGCTTAAGATGTTCGAAATTCTGAGAAAAATTGGTGTAAGCTTTAGGGAAAAATCGGGTAACATAGAATGTCTGCAAGAACCAAGAGGGAACAATGAGAGTGGGGGACAAAGAACGAAGTGCTTGGATGAAAACTGTGTAAGACAGGGATGTAGTTTTTCGGCCCCTACTGTTCAATCTGTACATCGAAGAAGCAATTACGGAAATAAAAGAAAGGTTCAAGAGCGGTATTAAAATTCAAGGTGAAAGGATGTCAGTTATAAGATTCGCTGATGACATTGTTATTCTCAGTGAAAGTGCAGAAGAATTATATGATTTCCTAAATGGAATGAACAGTCTAATGAGTAAAGAATTTGGACTGTGAGTAAATCTATAGTAGCAGAAATGAGAACAGCGAGAAACTTATCATCATAGTTGGTATCACGAATTAGATGAAGTGAAGGAATTCTGCTACCTAGATAGCAAAATAACCCACGACGGACAGAGCGGGGGGCCGGCCGGAGTGGCCGTGCGGTTCTGGGCGCTACAGTCTGGAACCGAGCGACTGCTACGGTCGCAGGTTAGAATCCTGCCTCGGGCATGGATGTGTGTGATGTCCTTAGGTTAGTTAGGTTTAATCAGTTATAAGTTCAAGGCGACTGATGACCTCAGAAGTTAAGTCGCATAGTGCTCAGAGCCATTTGAACAGAGCGGGGGGGACGTAGAAAACAGGCTATCATTGGCAAATAGGGTATTCCAGGCCGAGAGAAGTCTGCTAGTATCAAACATTGGCATTAAGTTGAGGAAGGAATTTCTAAGAATGTACATTCGGTGCACAGCGTTATATGGCAGTGAGGTAAGAACGTGGAAAAACCGGAACAGAAGAGAATCGAAACATTTCAGATGTTGAAAAAAATTGTGTGGACTGATAAAGTAAGAGATGAGGAGATTCTATAGAGAATCAGAGTGAAAAGGAATATGTGAAAAACACTGAAATGAAGACGGGAAAGGATGGTAGGATATCTGTAAAGACATCATGGAATAGGGAGCTGTAGAGGCTAAAATCTGCAGAGGAAAACAGAGATTGGAATCCTATCTGGCTGTCTGGGGTTTCCATTAGACATTCCTATTGGCACGAGAGTAATCGTGGACAATTTTCCGATGGAGAAGGATATGGGGTGCAGGAGGACAGATAGGTGGTCAGTTCCAACTGGGTTGAGGACTGCAGTGAGGCGTCCAAGGAGATTGGGAGGTGCTAGGACATCTGGGGAGAGGGGGGGGGGGGGAGGTGTTGCTTGCAGGACGGGTATTCTGTGGAATGAGGATAATGTTGTGTTGGAGGTAGTCTGTAAAATGACGCCACCGCCAGAATTCTGCAGGAGACCTACTATGAATGTTGGGGTCAGTGACAATAATATAGGTGGAAAAGCTACGGTTGATGTAGTTTAGAAAACGATAGGGGATAGGATTATTAGGTAAGATCTAGGTAATATCATAGGTAATAGATCGTGTTTTGAAAAGCTGCCAAGGCTAAGGTGTTCTATGGGATTATTGAGTAAGAGTTGTGGGCGAGCAGGGTTGTTTTTGTGGTGGCCGACTGCAGCTCCACCGCTGGCCAGGGGGAGGGGATTATCTTTAAGATGAAGGATATAATGAGAAATTCAGATGGTGTGATATGGTTGGGGGACACTTCATTAAGGATGAAGGTATGTGTTGGAACGGGGTGTGCACGAAAAGGGGCTTGTTCATGGGTATGTAGGGGGGGGGGGGATCTTACAATTGTATGTAAGGTTGTTATTATAAGCAAGGCATTTCTGGCAACAATGGGACTGGAGGGGGATTTGTAGGGACTGACGTTATGCTGGTAGTTGTAAATCAGGTCTACGCCTGTGAGGAGCAGGTCGGTGGAGGGGGCAGTCTGTGTGAAGACTCACGTGAGGAAGTGATCAGTAGAGGGGCAGACACCGTGAAGACTCACATGAGGTAGGTGGGACCAAAGTAATTGTGGATATGGCGAGATGTCTAAAGCAAAATGAGAATTTAGTTGAGAAACCACCTCCTCTACTGTGATCTCAGCGCCAGTTTTTGTTATCATGGCAGTGGAGGTGGGGTGACAGCGAGGAGGCTGGGCTGGGATTGTTTGGTTGTGGGAGTGGTGCTCAAGGGAGAGAGGGGAGCACGAGGGCCAAAGATAACACATGGTAATTTGAGGAGGAGGTTGGAGTGAAATTTGGAGTTGGTAGTTTTGATGAGGACAGAATCTTTTCAGCGGATGATATAAGTGATGGGAATGTGAGGATGAATTTTCGTATTTATAGAGTAAAGGATTTGGCATTTAGGAATTTGGGGTCAGGGTTGGAAAGAGGGAAAGTGAAAACAGGTGAGGGAGAATGTGGAGGGGGAGAGAAGAGTGGTTTCCACGGATCTGGTAGGACCGGGAGTTGTTTGTGGTTTTTTGGTTGTGGTGCTAGTAGTGGTGTCTGCATTAGGGTGCTTCTGTGTTTTTTTGGTGATTGTGGGCTGGGGCTGTGGTTGGGGAATTGGAGGAGATGGGATGTGGCGTGGTGTGTGTTCTTGCAGTAGGCTCGAGTAGGTTCAGTCACATGTTGATCATAATGTGGTTTCAGGCATTGCGACACCAACCAAAGAATGTGGTAGATGACTTGGAAGAGTCACAGGAAGGGCAGGGTAGGCAATGGAAGCGACTGTGGATGGGGACGAACTATTGGGAAGGCAGGGTGAAAGTAAGTGGCGGACCATAGGAAGTGCTCCATGTAGTATAGTGGGAACAGAGGAGAGGTTGTTGTAAACGACGGAGCTAGCAGGTGTGGTCAAAGGAAGTAGGGGACAGAAGATCGACGGACGATGGAAAGACAGCTGTATGTGACAGGGACGGCGACGAGTAAGTGGTGACATGCAAGGAAATGATTTACACACACAAAAGAAATTTGCGACGACACAAGCAAACTATTGAGATGAGCGCACACGTACGCAAAGCACAGGGGAGTGGCTCCTGGAAGTCTATGCACAGGAAGAGTACCAGCAAACGGAACTAGAGACTCCTAGTCGGTTGGTGCTGGTGGTTGAAATATGGTTTGGTAGAATCCACGCAGTTAATATAGCCGACAAGGCTTCCGCCAACGGGTGACATCTGGAACATTTGTCACATGTGAATAAAACATGTTCTCTCACACTGAATTAATAATAAATATTGCTTGTATGGTGAGCACACTGTTCTTGGAGTACTGTGGTTCGTCAAGGTTAAAAATACTATAAAACAATTCACAAAATTTTAACATTTGAAAAGACGACAGCGTCCATATCCATGGCGTTGCTGTAGGTGGCTTGCTTCCTCATGTGATCCCTGTTTTGTTGTTGTGCCGTGAGCCAACTATAGTTGGAGTCACAAACGATGTCGGTTGTGTGTAGGCCTTTTCTGCACTTCTACGTTATGCGTTCTCTGACAGCCAGTGGTGTTCATCAAAGTTCTGAGCGTCCTGCTGTTAATGTATGCAATGGGAGCATTATACGCGATCGTAGTGAGTTATTTAGTAAATTTGTATTCCTTTTGTGGCGAGAGGTGGTGAGCATCAAATTCTACACAATCGAGCGAGACACATTATTTACAGGATAAGCGCTTTTGTTAAGCGCAAATCACGTTTATGGGCGTACCACTACTGTTGCTTGGAACTGACAACAATGCTCCCCGTCCTTTTGTCAACCTGCGCATGCCGTCGTCGTCCGTGAATCTAACTACAGTCGTCTGCTGACTGCCGCCGTGGGCAGAGGGCTGCGCTCGCACGCTTGGCGGAAATCAGGCGCAGCAGACATGTTACAGCTGTCCAACGCTCTTTTTCTCGTCTAACGCCTTGGACACAGACAAGCCCCGTAAGTGGCCATAAATGTTGAAATAAGAATTATGGTTGAATTCGTTCAACTTTTTCAGAATTGGATTTGAATCTTGCCTATTGTGGGCATAAATTTCCAAGACGTTAAGATGTAGTTCCTTTTGAGCTTCATGTAGGTTCTCCAAATTTTGCTCAATGTTAGTGATTGAACGCTTTAAGGCTGTCTATGTGCCAACGCTGTTTTGTTTTAAGAGTATGTGCGCTCCCTGAAGTTCTTTCGAAGTTCCTCCTTCTTCGGCCTGTGTACTGTTTATTGCAGGCATTGCATTTGCTCCTTTAAACACCTGATGACTCCTGAAACTTATTCCTTCTGTTACGGATTATGTGGCGGAGCCTGAATTTTAACATTTTATTTGTACGAAAACGTATTTTATATTTGCGTTACGAAAACATCTCGGTTTTGCCGGAGGTCTTGCCATTGTAAGTTAGAGACACGTATATTTTATTATTACCCTTAGCTGTTACGTCACTTCTCCTTATTTGTCTTAGTTGCTTCTCCTTTAACTTATAAATTTTCACCTCACTTATGACCCTGTACCCATTCGCCACGATCAGTTGCTTCAAATTATTCTTTTTCTGTTTTCTGCTGGCTTAGAGGGAATATTAGTAACCTGTATACCATTGTATTGGAAAGTGCCAACTTGTGTCGTTGAGGGTGCACGAGTGTTCGTTAATGACAATATCTGTACATGTATGTTTCCTGAAAATGCTAAATTATGTCTTCTGTCATTAGTGTTAAATCCAAGTGGTTTATGTTGGGTACCTTCTTCAAAGTGTATAGTGAGTAAAATGTTTGGGTGCTGACAATCCATTTTGTGTGCTACGTTTTCGATGTAATATTTGTCTCTTTTGTACAATAAAATCGAATCATCTACCTATATCCTGTAATATATGATTTTCTCTTTAACATCAGAATTTTTGCCAAAAATTTAGTTTCCAAGCAATTTATAAAAATACTGGCCAAGGTTCCAATTAAACTCTTACCCATTTCCAGCCCACCCTTCTGCTGGTAAATTTTGTCATTGACTCCAAAGGAATTGAACGGTAACACTAGATGCAACATTTCCGCTAGTTCATTGACTTCTCCTATTTCTACTTTCTTGTATGTGAGAAAATTTTTTTGATGATTTCTAATGCTTCTTTCACGGGAATATTTGTACATAAATTTATGATGTCCAATGAAGCTGGTGACGCACCCTCTGATATTTCTGTTTCTTCAGCAAATTCATAGCTGTTCTTTAATGTTAAATGTTCGGCAAAATTTATAAGATGCATTTAATCTATTGTGTGAGCTCATAATTTGGGCAGCAAGTGTTACTTCAAATAGGGCATATAGATTTTTCCTGTTTATTTAAAATTATTTGCGAGCGTAATTCTGGGACTCGCGGGTTCATTACTTTGAGTTTTAACTTTCCTTCCTTTGTAGACGGAAATATGCTGTTATCTACTTTTTTCCTTAAATCCTTATGAAAATTCCTGGTTGGATCTACCTTGAAATCTATTACTTTGTTTTCGCCAAAAAAAAGGTTATCAGTTCTGAGGATGCTTCCTGTCGAACTGTGACCGTTCATTTGAAAATCAGTGCTTGCGGATTTTATCTTCAAGGTTTTATGTATTATCGTTTAGCGAATTGTAGCATTACGTGGCTGGTCGCAGTGAGATTAGTCTTTGACTTCTTGAAACTGACCAACTCATTTATATAAAAATGGCATTAGAGTTTTGACCCCTCCCTTGGATCAATTTCTGCCAAAGCCCATGCCTGTGTCCCAATTTCTACAATTTTCTTCACACAACGTAAGGCATGTGAAACTAAACGTTACACGAACTTTTATTGCAGTAACTCACCGAAAATTGGCGGCAGGCAGAATGATTTGCGAAGCGGAAGTGACAACAATGGAGAGCCGACAGTGCCAGAACAGTTCCCATTGGTGGATTGCTGGCGGGAGCAGTCCATCCGGACCGATGTAAATGCGAACTATAGTCCGATTAAAATCGGCTGCTGATAGGTTAAAAGCAACATGCAAACACGGCGGGTCACTTAAAAAGTACTCTAGTGTCGTTACAAGTAAAGCGGAGCAATGTTGAGAGCGGTTGCTGTCGTTTATCACGGGAACGCGAGATGCTCTGTCCGCAGCTCATTATAAGTGACCAATGTCTAAACTTGCGACAGATGACACGTTTTCTGGCTGTCAATTTCCACTCGCATCCTAACCTAACCACAACCTCGTGATGTGCAACGTATCCGAGAAAACGGCGGTCGACAACCTGCAGCAGAACTATTCACCTCGCTGGTTTTGTTCATGGCGATTAAAGCTAGCCTCTACGAGCAAACTCATGACAGAAAAATTTCAGTTGCAGCACTATAAGCGAACTGTAATTTCTAGCTTTCATTGGTTGCCTGAAAATATCATCACACTGTCTACACGAGCTGACTTGATAGAAGCCTGTGAGAAATCCTGGTTGGCACTCGATTACAGATTATAGGTGACACGGGCAGACTTCAAACGAAAAAAGAATGATAGGACAAAAAAAGAGCATATCAATATGATAATGAAAATGACACAACAAATGGTTAGAAATAAAAAAGTGACAATCAGACCAATTAACTGAACAAAAATAATACTCATTTTGATAAACATTTGAAAATTAAAAATGTTACATCACCTGCCGAGAATCTAACCCTCGATCTTTTTGCACGCGAGGACTATCCGCACCACTGCCGTACGCCATCACTTCATATTATAGCATTTATTTCTCTGTAGAACCACTCACAACAAGCTCGGTTTCATGCAATGCCGTATGAATCTTACCTACTGTCGGCGGATCTCTGTGATGATGATAACTGAATATGAGAAAGTACCGCGTCTTGTGGGAAAGGATTGGCTAGTGCTGTGTATGAAACGTGCGTATTTCCTTACCAACGTTTTGTGTGTGTGTGTGTGTGTGTGTGTGTGTGTGTGTGTGTGTGTGTGTGTGTGTTTGGTGTGGCTATGATGTGTGATGAATTACGAAATAGAAGGGGGCAAACCCAGGATTCGGATTCAAACACATCAAGAATGGACAATGAAGTGGAAGTGAACTATTTGTTGAGGTAGTTCGGTAACGGCGAACAGATCAGGCGTGTGTTTGAGCACTCTAATTGAAGGAACCCAACTACAAACTTTTGAAGTTTCAATTGAACATGAAACAAAGTATTGCGTGTTATGGGAAAGGATCCAGGAATAATTGGACTATAGATTAAATGGCCAACGGTCTTGCCGCAGCGGTAACCCTGGTTCCCGTCAGATCACCGAAGTGAAGCGCTGTCGGGATGGGTTATCACTTGGATGGGGACCATCCGGTCTGCTGAGCGCTGCTGGTAAGCGGGTTGCACTCAGCCCTTGTGAGGCAAACTGAAGAGCTACTTGATTGAGAGGTAGCGGTTCCGGTCTCGTAAACTGACATACAGGTGGGAGAGCGGTGTGCCGCCCACATGCCCCTCCACATCCGCATCCATTGGTGCCTGTGGGCTGAGAATGACACGGCGGCCGGTCGGTACCGTTCGGCCTTCAAGACCTGTTTGTGCGGAGTTTTTTTATAGTTTAAATGAGACTGTAGGTATTAGCACTGATGGTGGACACGAGATGCACGTGGACATTGCTGTGAGGAAGAGAGTCGAATTTCATTAACAGAGCTCGCAGCGAAAGCGTGTAGTCGGCAATGCCAACGAGGCGCCGAGAGTGGACCCTACGGTGGCAGTGAAGGATGGTCGGCCGCCCCTCGCTTGGCGGCCGGAATGAGCGGCCGTAGCGAATTGCGTGGGCGGCCGAGGTCTGCGGGGACGGGCGACAGCGCGGCGCCTGCGACTGGCGGAACACGCGAATTTCAGATCGATAGTATCGACAGGCCGGCGACGCCATGAATCAACAAAAGCTCGCCGACGCCGGTCGCGGACTGGCGGCACAACGCACGCGAATTGGCCGTCTCGGGCGCCGCGCGACCACGTGTTGGCGCCGGCAGCGAAACGCGCCGTGGACGGCGAGAAGACGCGGGGGGTGTCGCGGGCGGCCGATCGACCAGCGGCGAGGCGAAAGCTCCGGCAGCGGTGCGAGAGCGCGCCTGTTTACTGACACAGCCGCCGCGTACAAGGACTACCTTTTAAACTTTTATAAAAAGAAAAAAAGGCAGTGTTTTGTGAAATGATTTGTCTAAAAGTATGAAATAAGCAGAATGGGGAAACATTGCACATTTGAATGGTGCTCGAAATCATGTACAGCAACAAAAATTATTTTTACAAAAGAAACATTTAATTGTGAAAATGGTAAATAACATATAGAAATGTTTGATAAAGCACTAAATGCACTATATCTTCAAGTTTTATTCCCGCCGAACACTGCCAGTTTCCGATATCGCGCCAGGTGACATGCGCGAATCAGTTACTCCAACAGTCATTATGGAGACGGATAACGGTGCAGAGAGTGCGAAATGTTTATGGCTCCACGAATCCAAATCTGCCACTATAGTTCAGAAAAAATTCAGGAGAACCCCTGCAAGCCTCCACCTCAAAGGCAAGTTGTTGTTAATTGGTAGAAAGGTTTCACCGAAACTGGCTGTGTATTGCAAAAGACGCCAGGTCGGGATTGGCCAGCAGCCTCTAATGCAGCAATCGAACAAATTGGGCAGTCTTATATGCGTAGTCTGGATAAATCCACGACCTGCACCCAGACTACGAATGTAACACTACTGAACTTGCTCAATTGGTGCGTCAGAGACTGCTGACTGACCCTGGCCCGACGCCTCATGTGATACACAGCCAGTTTCGGTAAAACGATTGTACCAGTTAACAATGTCTTTGAGGTGGTGGCATGCGATATTCAGTCCCTGAACTGTAGTAGCGGATTCGGATTCATGAAACCATAAACAACAATGTGCAAGCTATGCCCCTTATACGACTCCATGATGTCTTTACAATGAACTGAACACCCTTAGCTGCTTACAGGCGTTGACATACGTCGACGGGGACAGACGAAAATGTGTGCTCCGACCGGGACTCGATCCCGGGATCTCCTGCTTACATGGCAGACGCTCTATCTATCTGAGCCACTGAGGACACAGAGGATAGCGAGACTGCAGGGATTTATCTCTGGCACGCCTCCCGCGAAACCCCCATTCTCAACGTATTGTCCCGCACTACATGTCCGAAAGAACAGATACCATCTTAGTATATCCATGACGTCTGTTGAAGTAGCTCATTCGCGCATGTCTCCTAGCGGGAACGTCGGGACCTAACAGTGTCAGGCGGGAATAGAACTTTAAGATATGCTATCCTGTGGATACACGTTATGTGTCTTTAATGAAGTCATTTTCATTGCGTTCTGCATCCTCACGCCATTGATCATGGTTGCGCCTTCCGCCTTTAGCGGCAGTTTCCCACCCCAAGGGTAAGAGATGGCCCTGGACCTCTGTCCGCCCCTCCGTCGTCTTTGACAAGGCCTTGGCTGACTGAAGATGACTTCTTATGTCAGAAGTCTTCGACCGCCATTGCTAATGATTTTTACTCAAAATTTAAGCTTTGGCGCGGTTCGAACCCTGATTACACAGCAAAGAGGCTACCCCTAGACCACAGGCCCTATTTTATAGAACCCATTTTGTGTATTTTGATGAATTTAATGTGTGCTACGTTCTTCGTTTGCTAACTTATAATTTTGTTTTAGTAGAGGATGTCAAATCAAACAACTTTCAGCCGTCTAATTTCCAAACTTATTTTATTTGGCTACCAGTTTCGGCGACTTACTGCCCTATCTTCAGGCCCCTGACCGACGTGTAGGTAGCTTCCACCTCGGTTCTAGTCAAAACCGGAGCCAGAAATACTGGTATTAGTAGATTTATGCTTGTTATAGCGATCGCTTCAACCATCATTTGCCGTAAAAACTGGTAGCCAAATAAAATACGTTTGGAAACTAGATCGTGAAAGGTGCTTTATTTAACATTCTATATCTAACAGCCGAGTCCCGCAACCGTCTCTGAAGAGATGGACACACTGTTATTTCAGTAGTGTCAGTAACGGAGCCGCATGTATTTTAATAAATAGCATACACGATTTAAAAGTGGAAATATTTAATTTGAAGGTCCGTTGCGCGTGCGAAGTGTAGTAAAATGTGTAAGGTACCTTGTTGGGGAGAGTGGGTAAATGTTAATTAATACATATATTTAGTTCAGCTAAATACCGAGATATTAAAACCACGAACAACTTAAACTGGAAGGAACACACAGTAAATGTTGTGGGGAAGGCTAACCAGAGGCTGCGTTTTATTGGCAGGACACTTAGAAAATGTAACAGATCTGCTAAGGAGACTACCCACCCTACGCTTGTCCGTCCTATTTTAGAATACTACTGCGCGGTGTGGGATCCTTACCAGATAGGACTGACGGAGTAAATCGAAAAAGTTCCAAGAAGGCCAGCACGTTTTTTATTATCGCGAAATACGGGAGAGAGTGACACTGAAATGATACAGGATTTGGGCTGGACATCATTAAAGGATAGGTGTTTTTCCTTGCGACGGAATCTTCTCACGAAATTCCAATCAACCACTTTCTCCCCCGAATGCGAAAATATTTTGTTGACACCGACCTACACAGGGAGAAACGATCACCACTATAAAATAAGGGAAATCAGACCTCATACGGAAAGATATAGGTGTTCGTTCAGATATAGGTGTTCGTTCTTTCCGCGCGCTATACGAGATTGGAATAATAGAGAATTGTGAAGGTGGTTCGATGAACCCTCTGCCAGGCACTTAAATGTGATTTGCAGAGTATCCAGGTAGATGCACATGTAGAATTACTTGGGTTTATTTGCATTTCAAAAGTTAAACAATTAAAAGTTAAGACTAAATGATATTCAAATACTCTCATTGATAATGAATTCTTCATGCAAGATAAAGCGTACCTGTTGCTACTACTTAATAAACATTTAATAATGGTAACCTGTGTGAACGCGAATCTGATCAACCTAACAAGGGGAACTGGGGGGAAAATGAAGTAAACTGCGCAGGTACTGCGTGATTATTGTGAAATTGTTTATCAAAGAATAGAACTACTGAAAGTAACATGTAGAACTATTGAAGGTAATGTCACCCCTTTCGCGGAGGGAAATTGTTCATAACTTCGTAAGGCAAATCTTCAGATTGAGGCTCTGAGATTGTAAATTTTTAAATTGACTTGAAATTCCCCAAATTTCATGCAGTAGCGGCTCATTCTCACCATAGTGTAGTTCTCAGTGACTGAAGCACTGCGAGCTGTCATTGGAAGTGTCAGCAGCTCTCTGCTGCGGCTAGGTGTCGAAGAGCTCGAGAATTTTGAAAGTCCCCCTAACGCTCACATCAGGTGGTGGCTGAGGTTAATCAAGATGGTGGAGCAGCATTACTGATCGAGAGGCGAGTCAACAAGCCCTGAAGTTGACCAACAAGCCAGACGAAGTAGTGAAGTGATTTCTACGAGATGGGCATCCGACAAGAAAACCTGACTGCCACAATTTTCGATACAAGCTCAGTTTGATTGGCTGCGCTCTGCATCTTCCGAGCTCTAACCGATCAAAATTCTCCTCAGAGACTGTGGGTCCACATATCTGGGCTGTTTTAATTAGTCAACGAATGATTTCCTTTTTATCATTACCCTCTTCGAAAAGTCATTCCTTGCCATTTCTGTCTCTCTCCTCAGGCAATGAAGCAGCTCCCTCCGTGCACTGTCGTGCATCTCTATCAATCCGAATGTAGATGAACTAATATCTGTAGGTCTCATTGTTTTCAAGGCCTCCTTGGGGCTCTCTTTTCACCTGCAGGATAGCGATCTCCAGCAACCTTGTTTATTTGGCTGACAATAGTGCCTTTGGCTAAAAATTTCTTCTCGCTCATCTTGTAAAAACAATTGCGCGAGCAGTCGTTACATAATCTTCTAACTGTTGTCCATATGCACGTCAGTGCCATATGGTGTCACAAAACTGTATTGCTGGGCCTCCTCTTGCTGGCCTTCTATGGATGACTCCTTCAGTTTCAGCCAGCATGCATATCTGTTTTAGAGTACTGTGGACACTGACAATCACTCGTACATTTAATATAATTTCATTTCTCCGATTGTGTTTAATTTTTCATGTCGAGGGTGCGTCTCTAATATAAATTTATATAAATTCGCATATGCTACGTGATTATTCCAAAAACCTATCCCATAACAAAAGATCAAACTGTGAACGTTCACAAGTGCTGTTTAACCTGTAAGTTAAATTAGTAATAGAATTAGCACTGTTGATATTTTTAAAAATATCGGAAATCCGGTACATCTATATTTAAAAGATATTATTATCCACCTTAGATATATCGAAAAAGTGTGATTATTGCTATAAACCGAAGAAAAAATATCGATGTACCGGCTTATAAAAATATCGGCTGTACATTGTAGATGTATTGCCGATTTTAGATCTCAAAGATAATCTGTACATCAACAAGCTAGCTGGCTCCTTATCCCCCTTAAAGCAAGAAATGAAAGCAAAACGATGCCCGTTCACGCTTGGCGATAACCACTTTGCTAACAGTGGTAACTCAAAGTACGTGGCACAATAAGAAATGTTCGATGGGTCCGTCGTTCGGTTTCGTCTCTAATCAGATTTCTCTAGAACACTACATGGCGACTTTACTGTTTTTTTTTTTTTTTTTCATTTCTGAAAACGCTGGCGATCGAGCAGTTGTAGTGCCAAAATTGCTTGGCGAAGCTAAACGTTGTAGTTTCTGTTGGTAGAGCCGAATGCCGATTACGTCAGAGTATCCCCTCACACATCTCCGTCCGCCGCAAAAACGAATCTTGTCATTTAGATTATGCTCATCGTTTTCAATAACTGTTTTTGAAGAATGCCGATGTGAAGAAATAGCACATTAGTTGCGTTAAAAATTTTTTTTTAACATAACTCTTGTTCTGTTCCTCCACATAGAAAATCATGTTATTCCATTCACACTACCACCCCCCCATGCAATCGGATTTCTTCTTTGTGCCACCTGTATTTGCTTCACACACTCAAATAGAAAGACAGAACGTGATGGGAGCTCAAAACGTTGTAAGATTTCTTCACACAGTGAAAGTAAAATTATGTTCCACTAATGTTTCAAAAGAACAATTACACGTATTTACCGAAAATTGCGAGAAAATATGATATAATGTAATATAAAAATATCGACACTGTGTTCCCATCCTGATATCGATGTATCGATATGTAATGCGTGTAATACATTTAAATCGATATTTTATGGAAAAAATATCGATAAATTAAATACCTGTCCTTTATCAGCAGCCCTAGTACCAACATGCAAGTCTACAGCTACATCTATATGGTTACTATGCAATTCATACTTAAGTGCCTGTCAGAGGGTTCATCGAACCATTTTTAAAAATCTTATAGAACATTAAAATACGACATTGCTGCCACATGTTTTGTGTTTAAATCATATATATTTTGAAGAATAATACAATTTGATTTTGTTGCAAATTCTGAATCTTCATTAATGATCAGAGATATGTCATACTTACGTATTACAACAATCAATCTGCATGTATTTTGTACTCAATAAATCATAAATAATTTTATTTCAGTGGTAGCGATTTTATTTTCGAGATATTGACCATCCAACTCTCTCTTGTTGCATCATTTTCTTTGACCATGTTTCATCTCTGTCTTGTTCCATCTCCACCACTGTCTTTGGTCATGTTGTGGAGCCTTGTTACCATAGTTCCGACAGGTAAAAACTGCAGCATTCTCCGAAAGTTCGTTTAGTACCTAACCCCTACTATGCCTATTCAAATGCAAATAAAAAGCAATATTGGACTGCTAATAACATTGATTACATTTTCTAGTGCAGAACACGAATCTTTACGCTTGCCGTTCTTAAAATAGTTGTTGTTAAGCTGAAACATTACTGAACCACCAATAATACATCCTCAGATTGAAATAACACGCCCTGGAGATGCCATTGTAACACTTGAAACGCATCATAGAAGAATTTAGATGTGGAGATATTTAATCCGAGGAAAATAACAGTGTGACATTTGGTATAAACATTGTATATTTTGAGTAGCTCACCTACTTCGGCAGACATTTTCGACTTGAAAGTACTTTGTGACACTTGACAAGTATCATAGAACAATTTATATGTGGAAAGAAAAGAATATAGTGCTCCATTGTGCTTTACACCATTTGACGATTTGTGATACAATTGAACTTTGCTCATTAGCGTGTACATTTATGATATATATATATATATATATATATATATATATATATATATATATACAGGGTGAGTCACCTAACATTACCGCTGGATATATTTCGTAAACCACATCAAATACTGACAAATCGATTCCACAGACCGAACGTGAGGAGAGAGGCTAATGTAATTGGTTAATACAAACCATAAAAAAATGCACAGAAGTATGTTTTTTAACACAAACCTACGTTTTTTTAAATGGAATCCCGTTAGTTTTGATAGCACATCTGAACATATAAACAAATACGTAATCAGTGCCGTTTGTTGCATTGTAAAATGTTAATTACATCCGGAGATATTGTAACCTAAAGTTGACGCTTGAGTACCACTCCTCCGTTGTTCGATCGTGTGTATCGGAGAGCACCGAATTACGTAGGGATCCAAAGGGAACGGTGATGGACCTTAGGTACAGAAGAGACTGGAACAGCACATTACGCCCACATGCTAACACCTTTTTATTGGTCTTTTTCACTGACGCACATGTACATTACCATGAGGGGTGAGGCACACGTACACACGTGGTTTCCGTTTTCAATTACGGAGTGGAATAGAGTGTGTCCCGACATGTCAGGCCAATAGATGTTCAATGTGGTAGCCATCATTTGCTGCACACAATTGCAGTCTCTGGCGTAATGAATGTCGTACACGCCGCAGCACATCTGGTGTAATGTCGCCGCAGGCTGCCACAATGCGTTGTTTCATATCCTCTGGGGTTGTAGGCACATCACGGTACTCATTCTCCTTTAACGTACCCCACAGAAAGAAGTCCAGAGGTGTAAGATCAGGAGAACGGGCTGGTCAATTTATGCGTCCTCCACGTCCTATGAAACGCCCGTCGAACATCCTGTCAAGGGTCAGCCTAGTGTTAATTGCGGAATGTGCAGGTGCACCATCATGCTGATACCACATACGTCGACGCGTTTCCAGTGGAACATTTTCGAGCAACGTTGACAGATCATTCTGTAGAAACGCGATGTATGTTGCAGCTGTTTGGGCCCCTGCAATGAAGTGAGGACCAATGAGATGGTCGCCAATGATTCCGCACCATACATTTACAGTCCACGGTCGCTGTCGCTCTGCCTGCCTGAGCCAGCGAGGATTGTCCACGGACCAGTAATGCATGTTCCGTAGATTCACTGCCCCGTGGTTTGTGAAACCCGCTTCATCGGTAAACAGGTAGAACTGCAACGCATTCTCTGTTAATGCCCATTGACAGAATTGCACTCAATGATTAAAGTCATCACCATGTAATTGCTGATGTAGCGACACATGAAACGGGTGAAAGAGGTGACGATGCAGTATGCGCATGACACTACTTTGACTCAGTCCACCGGCTCTCGTAATGTCCCGTGTACTCATGTGTGGGTTCATGGCAACAGCAGCTAACACACCAACTGCACCCGCTTCTCCTGTGACGGGCCTGTTACGGACCCGTTTGCGTGCTACGACCATACCTGTTGCATACAGTTGGCGGTAGATGTTTTTCAATGTGCGGCACGTTGGATGCTCTCTGTCCGGGTACCGTTCTGCATACACCCTGCTGGCTTCAGATGCTTTTCGTCGACACTCGCCATAGATGAGTATCATCTCCGCCTTCTCAGACTTCGAATACACCATGGTCACAGTTCCTACAACACTACACTATCACAGACGTCTGGTAAAACGGTGTACTACAGTTGGTCTGCGTACGGAGACGAATGCAGAATAACAGTAGCAGCAAGCGCTACATGCGGACACTGCGACAGCTAGACAGCTAGACCAGATGTTCGACGGGCGTTTCATAGGACCTGGAGGACGCATAAATTGGCCAGCCCGTTCTCCTGATCTTACACCTCTGGACTTCTTTCTGTGGGGTACGTTAAAAGAGAATGTGTGCCGTGATGTGCCTACAACCCCGGAGGATATGAAACAACGTATTGTGGCAGCCTGCGGCGCCATTACACCAGATGTGCTGCGGCATGTACGATTCATTACGCCAGAGATTGCAATTGTGTGCAGCAAATGATGGCTACCACATTGAACATCTATTGGCCTGACATGTGTACGTGTACCTCACCCCTCATGGTAATGTACATGTGCGTCAGTGAAAAAGACCAATAAAAAGGTGTTAGCATCTGGACGTAATGTGCTGTTCCAGTCTCTTCTGTACCTAAGGTCCATCACCGTTGCCTTTGGATCCCTACGTAATTCGGTGCCCTCCGATACACACGATCGAACAGCGAAAGAGTGGTACTCAAGCGTCAACTTTAGGTTACAATATCTCCGGATGTAATTAACATTTTACAATGCAACAAACGGCACTGATTACGTATTTGTTTATATGTTCAGATGTGCTATCAAAACTAACGGGTTTCCATTTAAAAAACATACTTCCGTGCATTTTTTATGGTTTGTATTAACCAATTACACTAGCCCCTCTCCTCACGTTCGGTATGTGGAATCGATTCGTCAGTATTTGATGTGGTTTACGAAATATATCCAGCGGTAATGTTAGGTGACTCACCCTGTATATACTACTTCATAGTACAAATTAGTCTGTACGTTTATGATACAAAGTTTGTGTATGTGTATGTATATGTGTATGAGTTCAAGCATTGTTCAAGAACACCTGGAATGTTGGCGAAACTTGGTACATATGTAATTTAGTATCAGTACACAATTTGCGTGGGTAATGATCTTATTAATAATGGGATTCCGCAATACTGCTCTCCAGTGCTATGAAATCTGGTCATTAGAGTTTCCTTCCTCACAGATTTTTTCTGAGGGAATAATTTATATATAAAGTGTTATATCCTTCGAAATAAGATCGGTAGGAAACATAGAAGTTCACTAGCGTGTTAGTTGGAAAGAATCGGTCCAGATTATGTAAGAATATGTAGGGATTTTTAATTACTTGGCGTCATATACTTTATTAACGACCTCACGCGAAAACCTCTGTAGGCGATGCGACACTTGGCGAGACTGGCTAAAGTCGTTGTGTCACAAGATGTATCATTGTGTCTCAAGATGTCCTCTTCCTGGGTGAAAAACTGAGATCTTCAGCAGTAACATTTATCAGCTTACACTCTGCGGATCTCAAATCTAATTATTTTGCTGGCTTGGTGTTTCAGTGTATTCTGTTATGACATGTTCATTGAGTTAGTCTGCAAATATAATAATATAGTAAAGACTAATGAAAAGATTACAATCACGCGAACAACGATCTTGCGGGAGCACTACAGTTAGAAACACTGATTGCTGCAACCACAGAAGTTCTACACTGATTATTTAAGGAATATCTTTCTATTAACCACTGGCGCTGTCTACAGATTGTTGATTGACGATATTGGTTTAATTAGTTTTTCTCTACTTTCTGTGTGCGCTGCTTTCGAATATTACAGCAATTTTGCCCAAATTTCTACTATGTTGCCAAACGGGGTAAGTCTCAAAAGTCTTCTTATTTGCAGTAAGAACGCTTTTAGAAGAACTCACGAGGTTCAAGAGAGTTTAGCATATTTAATTTCGTTATGTTCAGTTCATCGGACATGTGTTCAACTTTCTTCAATAGTCCGTTTTGTGACATTTCCATTATTCCTTATGTAATTGACAGTTCCTTCGTTTCCCTTCCTTTTCTTTTTTATCCCAAATGAAATATGTATAGCCAAACTGCAAATCTCCATTGGTAGCACGCCTTTCTGCTAGGTTCGTATAGAAAGAATGACGCGTAAAATTCATCACTTTTCTGTTGAATATATTTTCCCGATAAAAGTGATGGTTTAACGTAAGAAAATTTTTGTAGACGCAGGATATCATTGGCTACGATTTTTTTGTTATATTTCACTTTTGCGTAGATTTTAACCTTAGCAAGGTAATTATCGTTCATAAATTACTGTAATACTTAGAGTAACAAGAAGACGTCGCCAGACATTCAGAACATTGAATAAGGAAATACATCACGTGATCATGGGACCGGAAACGCCTGACTTCCGTGTTCCAAGTAATTTTCTGCAACTCATCGAAGTACATTGTGGGAAACAGAGAGAAACAGAACGTAACCAGTATACCACGTGGCTTTTCATAACACGAAATGTTTCAAAGCCCTTCCAAAGTATTGAGAAAAATGCATCAACGCCCTGATGCGTGTATTCCGGAAGTATTGTTTGCCTTCGTACAAGTAAGACCCACACATGCTGTACCGGAGTTAGACACATACAAGATTTCAAATAACCCACAAAAAAATCTTGTAGATTTATAGGTGCGAGGAATCTGGAGGGCAGGAAATTAGACCACTTCCTCCTATTCAAAAACTGTTCAAATGTGTTTGAATTTCTAAGGGACCAAACTGCGAAGGTCATCGGTCCCTAGACTTACACACTACTTAAACTAACTTATGCTAAGAACAACACACACACACCCATGCCCGAGGGAGGACTCGAACCTCCGGCGGGAGCGGCCGCGCAGTCCGTGACATGACGCCTCAAACCGCGCGGCCACTCAAATCGTATTCATCTATCGCGGAATCTGTTATTTAGAAGCCGATGGGTATTAACACTAATAAGGAGCTCCATCGTAAGCGAAGTGCATATTATGTTGTACTGAAAAAGGCATCTCTTCAAGCAGAGTGCCGTTGTAGCCCTTTGTAAGGAATCATTTTAAGTTCGTCCGTTCCGCCCGAGAGGAAGAAAATGAGGCCCTGAAGGGCTCCGCACACTTTCAAACAATTTGTCAAATTTTACTATATTAGTCAAATGTTTGACCTTGTACGGCGCTGTTTGATGCATTTGTCGAGATAGCGGACGTTGTTTGCGTCAATGTTTCGCAACAGGTGTTTAGCAAAAACGAGATTTATCTCACTGTATCGTGAGTTTCCACTCTTGTGGAAATGCGATCAAGGATAAGCCGGAGTGCAATAAAATAAAATAAAATCGTTCTCCGGTTCGTCCAAGGACGCTGTGGGCTATACGTTCCCGCGCTGTAGTATTTTAATGAACTGTCATTCGAGAACGAAGTAGAAGAGAATAAATTTTAGGTTATTTATATTTTTTTAATGTGAGGGCAAAGTAATTCTAAACAAGTTATTAAAAGTTTCACTGTTCGTTTGGAGAAAGTTGAAACCCGCAGCTACAGAGAGTAGCTCTTTAACATGTTTTCATGTGTGTAATTCCGTCTCATTTTAAACCATTCCCTGACTAGCGTCATATTTTATTATTATTATTATTATTATTATTCTTTAAACACAATGCCAGAGTCAGTTGTGCATTTGTAAGCACTCCCATACAGAACACACGAACAGCGACAGCTTTCAAAGTTAAGTTCGGTTAAACTGACAAAATTTAAGGAACAAATTTGATCGATTACGAGGGCAATAACAGTATCCAACAATGGAGAGTCAAAAATTTTGAAGAAAATCTTTGTTAATAATGTTATCCAGTATTTCATTTGAGAAATAGTTCATTTACGTTCTGTTACTCAGTGTTTCCCATGATTAGTGTGCTTTGAACAATTCTAGAAAATGATTTGAAACATGGAAATAATTTCCAAATCCGTGTCCGTGTAGCGAGCTTTCTTCCTCTGTGAGTAATGAACATGCTTATCTGGAAACGTCCGCCACCCTAGCAGAGTGGACAGCACGCCGGCGTGTCATTCCGGGGGGGAGGAGGGGGGGGGGTTCGATTCCTGGCTGGATTGGAGATTTTCTCCACTCGGGGACTGGGTGTTTGAGTCGTCTTTATCCTCATCAACGAGCAGGTCGCCGAAGTTGCGTCACCTCAAAAGACTTTCACCAGGCGATCAGGTCTACCCCACGGGAGACCCTCGCTACACATTTCATTTCACCCGGAAACTTGGCCATATCTTTTTGTTACACCCTCTACAGTAAGGCTGAGATTCAACGCACATTTTATTGGAAGGGGCGTATTACTGTGTAGTTGTGGAATGAATAATGAAAATAGGATTTCTCTATGAGAAAAAATAGCGAAATCGTTTTACGAGAAAAACACCGGTAACTGAAAAATTATACCAAGCGTTGTTAGAAAAAAGTAACTACAATTGAAAAACGTGGGGAGACTGTGTACTGCCAGTTGGAATATGTCCCGCGGAGATGGAACTGTTACCGCTTGATTCTGCAGCGGGTGTAGCTGTCCACAGTTGTTCCCTTATAATCATCTCTGAAGTTGCATGATAGTATGACATACACACGCACGCGTGGTTTCTGATGTCCCAGTAGTAATGTTAACAATACGAACGACGTAGAACTACTGTATGAATACAAGATGATGTACATTTCCTATTACTGGTATCAATGTATAGGCGACTTATTATTATCAGCTAAAATTTTGATAAGGAATCCAAGTTCGGAAATGTACCGTTTGCGTGCAAAATAAGTTTGAAGATCCAATTAGTTTCAAATCTCCCGCTTCGGGATAAACTTTTATAAAATGTGGCGTGCTTGAGATGTTAATTATTTCATCGGATACCGTAGGGTTCTTTTTCTTTGTTGCAGGCATTATCTTAATGTTTATCCACATTTAAAGACAGCTGCTATTCACTACATCTGCATCATAGATGGTTAGAACGTCTGTCTATTAAGAGTCTGTATCTTCACAATACAAGTTCCTTCAGACACACATTATTCTGACCTGTGGTAAATGTTACGCAGTTTAAGTCGGTCTTGGAGGCGTGCTCGGAAAGCCGAAGTGATTAAGGAAGCGCTCGCGATAAGTGGGACGTCCGGGATCGAGTCCTGGTTGGGCACAAATTGTTATGTGTGTCAAACAGCTGACATCAATGCACAATTACAAAATTCGGATCTATTTCGTAAATTTCACCACAGCTGTAATCGTCAGTGAGAGTGTTTATTGTATTGTGGAGATACAGACGCTGTGTAAGTACGATCAAAGATGTATTCGTGCTTAGACAGGCTAAAATGATTCCTGTGCGGGAGTCATGAATTGTGCGAGCACGAGGGCTGTGACTCCGTTACATATGGAAGAGGCGTGCTCAGCTAGCTGTCGCGGTTTAGGTGGCCTCTCGCGATAAGCAGGAAATCCGGTT